>NW_025335587.1:16028994-16207291 GCF_004798865.1 Varanus komodoensis
CAAGAATCCCTCAGAAGTATACCTGATGGTCATCTGAATTAAATTCACCCATTCCTGTCCATTTTAATTCACTGATTCCTAAGATGTCGATGTTCAGTCTTGTCATCTCTTGTTTGACCACATCCAGCTTGCCTTGATTCATGGATCTTACATTCCAGGTTCCTATGGAGTATAGATCTTTGCAGCATTGAACTCTCCTTTCACCACCAGATACATCTGCAACTGAGTGTCCTTTCGGCTTTGACCCAGTCGCTTCATTCTTTCCGGTGCTACTAGTACTAGCCCTCTGCTCTTCCCCTGTAGCATATCGAACACCTTCCGACCTGAGGGGCTCATCTTCCAGCGTCATATCTTTTTGCCTTTTGGTACTGTCCATGGGGTTTTCATGGCAAAGATACTGGAGTGGGTTGCCATTTCCTTCTCCAGTGACTATGTGTCTTTTCTGGGCACAAATTAAACCGGAAGCCCTCCTGGAAAGCTCGTGGGCTACCACGGAACTTTGCTCCTTGCCCAGAGGGTTGATCTCCCAGTTCACGGCATCCCACCGTGGCTGCGAGCCAGCTCCTGGGGGCCACAAAAGTGAATATTTTCCCCAACTATTCCCCCCCGCAATGCATCTCCACTGCTGCCCTTGGAAATGGCAGTTGCAGGTAGCTATGCAGTTCATAAAAGTCCTCCTCCATCAATTTAACCTCCTCCTAAATCAGGCTAGGTCACAGTGCAGGTTTGTGGCAGGTTTAATCTCATTGCATTGGGTAGCCTCAAGTAGCTTTGTCTGTAAATAAAATTAACATGCAGGCAGCTATCTCCTGACCCAGGAGCTCCAGTCTCCCCACAGGAGTTATTGTGAGAAGGGGGAAAGCTGGCCTTGAAGGCAGGTTGAGACGGCTTCCGATGTGATTGGTGTGGGGAGAAAGGCTCTGGTGTGAACTGTAAACTGGGGTGGTCAATTGCACCCCTCCAGATGTTATGGAACAACAAACCCCATTGTCCCCCACTGCCATAGCCAGCAGTCTGCAAAGGAGCAGCTCTTTGCTCTCTGCAGGCCATTTCAAGGGGTTCCCTGGAAGGGGGGAGAGCTGAGATGCAGGCTGTGTGACTTTCCCAGCCCAAAGGAAGGAGATTTGCAGGACCTGCCCCTTCCCTCTTTGGACCGGACAGGAATGGAAGGCAGCACGAGACGGTTGCATTTCCTCTTGCTACATCCAGAAAATCCCAAAGGGGACCTGCATGCACCGGGGAGCTGCAGCCAGTTCTAGCAGCCTGGCTTCTCTCTCTGCGCAATACGTAAAAGACATCTCTTTGTTCATCTGTGATGTATACTAGGAAGCCTTTGATGGGTGTGCCTTGCATGTGTTAGGCCAGTCCAGAGAGAGCTCTGCTCCTTCTTCCTTGCTTCAGACCCTCCAGACTTCCATAAGAGCATAAGAAATGCTATGCTGGCTCAGGCCGAGGTGTCGGACGGGTCCAGCTCTCTGCTGATGGGATCAATCAGTCTCACTGAGAGAAGACGAATTTTGTCCGCATTGGCTGGTATCCCAGTGCAATCCTTTTAAGCAATTCTATATCTCTTGCCTGTGTATCAGTGCAATTCTTTTCAGAATATTATTTTTCTGCTATAATGCATTAGAAGTTAAGGGAGATCAAAGTGGATTCTTCCATTCAAGCATCAGGAAATGGTGCTCCATGATGCCCTAAACTTCCAGAGGCTTAGAAATAGTCTTAGAACAAATAAGCAGTGATTATGTAAGCTGTATAAATACTTGCACTCTGAGAAGCGTTAAACAACTGACTAAGCGCTTTTATCCCTTTGGGATCTGTATTAAATGCTTTCACTTTTCAGAGCTGGCAGAACCCCATTCCCAGAAAGTTTTGTTTCTTCCTCCTCCTTTCTTTCCATTTAGTCAACGTAGAATATCTGGGAAATACCACTGGGGGACGGAAGATAGAGAACAGCGGCCTCTTGCACCCCCTGTATTATGCTGGAGACTTGGGAAGGCTCCAGATACTTTGTGGGTAAAACTGTATGCCCAGAAGTCTGTTCGTGCTTGTTTTCAGCCACTTTAGAATCCGGAAGTTGCCAGGGCCAGCCCATGTCGATTAAATGATGCAAAGGATGACTGAATTCATTAGTCAGACCTGTTTTGCTGTCATCCTTTCCGGTGGCCCCAAATGGTAATTTGGCATGAACTGATCAGCAGTTCCTTGCCGTGTGTGAAGAGGCCTCTGTCCTGATCTGTCAGAAACAGTCCCCTGGCTTCCCCAGGTGGAATGGGGACCCCCACCTCCACCCCAGCTTGGAAATGGGAGTTTCTCTATCGGAAACCCATCCTCAAAAGTGCCCACCTCTGGCCTCAGCTTTGCAAAAGTGCTAGGTTGCCAAAGATTACGAGCGTGATTTACACGCTCATAATCTTGTCCTGATCCAAGGCGTTGCCTCTGGCCTACAGAGCCCCTCCCCGCAGTCCTTCTCACAACAATCCTTGATAGGTTAGGCTAAGAGAGTGACTGCCTGAAGGAAGTTAGGAAGATATTTGGCTTCCACCCGTCCGTCTTTCATAGAGTCAGTTTAACATGATGCATACGCTACTTATTACAACAGCCCAAGTGGTTTATAATAGGAATAGAATCAGAGAATAGGAGAGTTGGAAGGGGACCAGAGGACCACCTGCTCCAACCCCCCTGCTCAGTGCAGGACTCCCAGTTAACTCATCCCTCTCTGATGACTGGTCAGTTTGCATCTTGAATGCCTCCAGTGTGGGAGAGCCCACCGCCTCCCTAGGTCATGGGTTCCATTGTCCCACTGCTCTCATGGTCCGGAAGTTTTTCTTGATATCAAGCAGGAATCCGGCTACCTGTAACTTGAGCCTGTTCTTCCATGTCCTGCACTCTGAAATGATCGAGAAGAGAGCCTGGTCTTCCTTTTTGTGGCAACCTTTCGAGTACTTACGGAGTGCTGTGTCCCCTCAGTCTTCTCTTCTCGAGGCTAAACATGCCCAGTTATTTCAACCTCTTCTTATCGGTTTGTTTCTTGTCCTTGGATCATCCTTGTTGCCTCCTCTGAACCCTTTCCAGTTTGTCTGTAGCTATACACCCCATACGTGTGGGGGAAGGCATCATTCAAGGAATCAAGCAGCCCCAGCAACGAAAATGGGCGGACCGGAAAAACCAGCTGCTAGATAGCCACACACTTAAGTTAAGTGGGGGGTTTGAACCCAGGTCTGCCCTTGCAGTCCAAACACAGTCCATGACATTGCCTTGGGGCCTTTTGGCACATTTCAGGCTCAGCAAAGTTCTTCCACTGGCGTCAGGGTGAGTGCAGGCATCTCTCGGCAGGCCGAAGCTGGGTCCTGCCACTCCCCGCCCTCTGCCGCTCCACCCTGCCCATATACACTGCCCAGAGCAACTTGGCTTGGGAAGCAGGGTGGACCTCAGCCCCTAGAGAAGCGGGTGTTAACTGACAGCAGCAGCCTCCCGGAGGGTGTTGATCCTGGCATGTGGTTCTGCTCCTCCGTAAGAGTAAGAGTGGTGGAAGGGAAAGGAACTGGAGCAGGCTGGTGCTAAAAGTCGAGCGAGGGAGAACCGGCCCACAAGGGGCCAGGAGTCCCAGCAGGACTGCTTGGCAAAGGAGGCCTGGAGCGAGATGTCCTTGGTCGCTTGGAGCTGGCTGGGCCAGCGGGGTGTGAGCAGGATGGAAAAACTGAGGAAAGAGACATATGGGGCCTTGTGGCTCAGCGAGAGGAGAACGGCTGTTAGTTGCCAGAAGCAATTGAATTCCCCGATGTGGGGTTGTTGCTGAGGCTTTTGCGTGCTATGGAACAGGTCCCAGAACACACCATTCCCATGTGTATACTTGTCCTCCTGTCTTTCCTTGAAGTACGAGAAGCTAAGTTTCTGCCTGTTCTTGCTTTAACAGAGGAGACCAAGCAAGTCTTGAGGCTGAGTTTAACGGAATTCTCGCTGCCCAAATTCTATTTGCTCTTTGGGATAAGCAAAGTGAAGTCGGCGGCTGTCATCGCCTTCCGGTCCAGCTATCGGGACCGATCGTTTTCTCCAGGGTCCTATGAGAGGGAGACCTTTGCTCTGACATCCCTGGAGACTGTTACGGAGGCTCTGCTGGAAATCATGGAGGTAGGGTAGACATACGCAGAACACGTGTGCCTGTACTTGAGCTAAACCTTGGCCTGCGAGTTCTGACTGCCAGATCCCGCTGTCAACACTTCCCTTCTGGGCTCCCTCACGTACCTACCAGGCTCCCTGTTGCTCCTGACTTTTTATTTGTAAATGCTGTTCGTAAAAGAATTTATGAACCACGAGACTGGCGATGCTGCAAAGCTGGCAGGGAGCTGCATCCCGACCCATTGTTCTGCAGCATGCCAGCTGCAGGGAAAAAAAGAAAATGGTCAGCCGGGCATTAAGCGCATCCTGGCGGCTGAAGGAGTGCAGGCGAGAGGGGCTGGCCGTGCCCGAGTGCTCTGCTGTTGGAGGGCTCAGATTCTGCCTCATCCTTGGGCTCTTGGTCAAATTATTTTTCTTTTATCTGCTGTCTGGGATACAAGTCTTTAGAGACTGATCATGCCCACCCTGACAGCCATTTTGGGAATGGGTATGCCCCTCCCCGGCAGCCATTTTGTGAGTGTGCCCGCAGCACTCTTAAAATGCCAACTGTGGCCACCAACTCAAAAAGATGGGGGAGTGCCACGATTTAGCTTTTTGTTTTTCAGCTGGGCAGATTTGATTTAATGTTTTTCAGCTGGGCACGTTTATGTATTCTCTGACCATTTTGGTACCGGTGTGTCATGTCATTATGGTAGGAACGGGGGAGAAATAAGTAAGATAGTCATATTAACGATGCATGCCCTGTCTTTGTTAGTCAGCACATGGTATGCAGCTGAATATTTTTGTGTTTGGATTTACCACTTCACAAGAGGGATCCTATTCTTAATGCTTCCCCTTTTTAATTGTTCTAAAAAGTTTCCTGAAAATAAAGCAAGAGGCACAATAGGGAGAGAGGCTGTAGGTCAGCTCACTCCGGGACATGCCAATTTTTACCAGCAAGGATTTGTATGGGTCGAACTGACATGGTGGCACATTTAAAAATAGGTTTCCCTCTCCACCGTGGAACAGTCCGTTCTGATCTCTCGGATTGGACCTCCCCTTTGGACTCTGTGTGAAAACCAGGTGCCTGTGAGGGGCAGGTGAGGAGAGAGAAGAAATTAACCAGCACCTCAGAAAGCAGCTCTGCTGGACATGCAACTTTGGCCAAGCCTAGTGGTTACTGCAGCGAAAAAGCAGGAATCCCCAGGATGGTTCAGTGGTCATGTATAAGCTACTGGAATGGGAAAATAGCAACCACAACCCCGGTCAAAAAGAGACGCATCTTAAACGGGGCAGTGCTTTGATGTTGCTCTTCCATGCTCAGACTATGTGGCTTTTGTGCTTTCTGGCAGGCGTGCATGAGAGATATTCCAACTTGCAAGTGGCTCGACCAGTGGACGGAACTCGCTCAAAAGTAGGTGGCCCTGCCCTGTTGGCATGGTTGTACGGTGTCGCATTTGCCCATTCTCTTCTGCCACGGCTGGTTGCGCTGGTGGCATCCCCCCCGCCCCTTGGGCACCTGCCTAACAATGCCTGGCTTTTTCCCCCTCTACAGGTTTGCATTCCAGTATAACCCGTCCCTGCAGCCAAGAGCCCTTGTTGTCTTTGGTTGCATCAGCAAACGAGTGTCACATGGACAGATAAAGCAAATAATCCGCATTCTTAGCAAGGTGTGTATGTCTCTTTGTTCCTCTGTTAACTTTCGTTTTCTCAGGGTTCTTCTCTCAGGTTAAGGAACTCGGATTCTTTGTCGTGGCCTCTGTGCATCACACATACGGGTTCTGCGCCTGCGCAGTGCCTTTGGCCGGAAGATTAACAGCTAACGCTTTTTGGTGGGAACTCCGCTCCCCCTCCCCGCTAGCATTATATAAGGAGTGGAGTGTCCAGCATTTTCCAGTCTTTGCGACCACCGTTTGTTGTGCCTCGTGCCGCTTCGCTATCGCTTAGATCATTACTTACCTTTCGCTTGTTGAAAAACTTCCCTTTTTCTTACCAAGTTAGTATTCCCTCATTCCTGTTAGTATTTCACTTACTTCTTTGCTTTTCACATTTTTTTCTCTCTTGTTCCTAAAAAAAAACAAAACAAAACCCCAGAAATATTAATTTCCCGCTTTACTATCTCCTTTTTTCTTCTATTTCTACAATGGTGCAACGGGCGGCGGGAAGTGCGGCTCCAAAATGCCCACCGCGGACCCGCATGACCTGTGCCTCCTTTGTCTGGGGGAAGGGCAGAGGACAGATAAATGCGGCCACTGTTTGGCCTTCTCCAAACAAGCGAGGAAGAATCGGGAGAACCGCCTCCGCAAGCTCTTGTGGGACCAGGTTCTCCTCCAATCGGACCGGCTGGTGGCTAAGCCTCCCACAACTGTGGCTCCGCCCCAGCCTCTTCCTCCATTGCTCCACCCTCACGCCCTTCTGAAGAAGGTGCTCCTACCATGGCCAATCAGCCCATTTCCCTTCCAAGGAAACAAAAGGAGAAGAGAAAGCACAGTGATCCGGACAAACATCCTGTGCATAAGAAGGCCAAAAAAGATAAGGCGGGCAAGCCGGTTAAAAAGCCGAGGAATCCCGAGCACGCAAAGCATCGCCACTCGGGTTCAGCAACTTCCTCGATCCCGACTCCAGCCACGGAACCGTCCCCCTCGGTCCCGACCATCCAGGCGGCTATGAGGGTTACTCCGCCAGGCTCACCACACTGACCGGCAGCCGAACCTCCCCTGGATCCACGGCGTGGCTCCATTTCAGATGGGGAAATAAGAGATTCTCCACCGAGAGCTCGGTCGCCAGCGCCAATGCCGCCTGTCCCTCTGGGTACCGACATCGCCATCTCTCCCCCGAGAAGCCGCAGGAGTCATTCCTCGGATTCTAGATCCGATGACTGGTACCATTCCAGATACTCCTCCGCTCCGAGACGGGAGGATTTCCAATCCGTGGCCTATTACCCGGTTTCCAGGGGACGATCCTCGCCGCCAGCTCCTCGGGATCGTTTCCATTCAATGCCCAGAGACGCCCCGAGGGCTCCATCTAGAGAAAGCGGCAGATCGGAATCGCCAGGAGATTCTTCTTCCAGTGCACCACCCCCTTCTGGATGGAATCTGATGAGTCTGAGGCTGACTCAACCTCGCCAGATGCAGCGGTTACTTTGCAGGGCCCGGGTTCATCTGAAGAACCGTACATCTCTTTCAATGAATTGATGGCCAGGCTGGTGAGGTCACTGGACGTCGAAGCCCACCGACAACCGGGACCGAGCACTGACTGTTTTTAGGATGTGGTCAGGGGCGATCGATCCACATCTATTGCCTTGCCATTCATTACGACCCTATGGCAGGCAGTGACTCAGCCATGGGACCTCCTGGCTCACCCACAACCGACTTCACGTAAATACCAATCTATGTATCGGGTTTGGGAGGAAGACATCCCGTTCCTCCTCCGTCACCCCAAGCCAAACTCGGTTGTTGTGGAATCTTCTCAAGGCCGGGAAGCACGTGGACACACCTTGCCTTGCGATAAAGAGGGAAGAAAAGTTGACTCCCTCGCCCGCCGGGTATATGTGGCTTTGGGCCTTGAATTACGAATTTCCAATTATGAGGCAACCCTGGTGCGCTATCAATATTTTCTTATGCAACGCCTAGATGCCATCGTTGACACCTTCCCAGGAAACCAGGGCAAACTTGCAAAAACCTTTGTTAAGAAAGCTATGCAGGTGGCGATGCAACAGCTCTCCACAGCGAGGCACCATGTTGATTTGAGGTCGCTTGTCGGTGCCATTTCCCTCCGCAGACACGCCTGGTTGTGTAATTGCAATTTTCCGGATGAGATGAAGCGGAGAATTGAGGAGATGCCATTCGACGGATCCTGTCTCTTCAACGTGAAGACGGATAGCAAACTGAAGAAGATGCATGAATCCAGAATGATGGCCCGTCGTATGGAACTGCAATCCCTGCCTCGACGTAAGTGGTCATGGTCACACCCGCAATACCGCCAACAATTTCAACCTCGGCAACAACAACCACATCAATGTCAGCAACACCGCAGACAGCAACCGTCCCAGTGCTTCCAGCAGGGCTGCCACCGCTTTGAGACGGACAGGCGACAGCACTGATGCAACGAGCGAGCCTCTCCTCTCCTCCCAACTTCACCCTCCCCTCTCTCATTTGGGGACCGGCTGAAAAGTCGGCTCCCCACTTGGGAGTCCATCACATCTGATGGATGGGTGTTATCCATCATCCAGCACGGCTATGGATTTGAATTCAACGTTGTTCCATCACCGAATCCTATCTGTTTTACACCGACCTCGTCGGTACTGTTGGACAAGATTCATCAACTCCTTACTAAAGGAGCTGTTTGTCGTTTATCATCATTGGAAGGACTCCACAGATTCTATTTCAGATATTTTACGGTCCCGAAACGAGATGGGGGTCTCCGACCCATATTGCACTTGAGAGCTCTCAATAGATTCATAACACCAAAGAAGTTTTGGATGACCACGCTCCAAAATATACTGCCGTTGCTGGGAAGAGGGGATTGGTTCGCTTCGCTGGATTTGAAGGATGCCTATTTTCATATTTCAATACATCCACGTCATAGGCGCTTCCTTTGTTTTGCGGTAGACTCTGAAATCTATGAATTCAAGGTGTTACCGTTTGGATTGGCCACTGCACCGAGAGTTTTTACGAAGTGTATGGCCCCTGTCTGCGCACACCTTCGTCTATGTGGAATTCGGATATACCCGTACCTCGATGATTGGTTGTTGGTTTCCGACACAAAAGCAGGACTTTCGTCTGCTGTTGAGACTACTTGTGCTCTATTATAAGTCCTTGGACTCTGTATTAATCAACAAAAGTCTTCTCTTCTCCCTACACAGACGATCAACTTTATCGGAGCCCGGCTGGATTCGACATTGGCAAGAGCTTTTCTTCCGCAAGACAGACAGCATGCTATTGCTTGGTGCATCTCTCGGATCCGACAAGAAAGAACTGTCCCTGCCCGATCTATCCAGAGCCTATTGGGACACATGTCTGCATCCATCGCCGTGGTTCCGCATGCAAAACTCAGGCTATGCCCTCTCCAGCTGTTCTTCAATGGGATATTCCGACCACAGACAGATCCACCTACCAAACGGATTCGGCTCCCGGTCTCCGTTCTTCAGTCCCTGTTATGGTGGATAGAACCAGCCAATTTAAATGTCAGTGTCCCATTTCGACCTCGGTACCCTACAGTGACTCTCGGTACCGACACGTCTCTTCTCGGATGGGGAGCCATTTGCTCTGACCTACGTACCCAAGGGGTGTGGAGTCACCGGGATTCCAGGAACCACATCAACTTCCTGGAACTTCTTGCTGTTTTCAAAGCCCTGCAATCGTTCGAGGACGTACTTCTTCACCAGGTTGTCCAGGTGACCTCAGACAACATGGCTGCGGTCTTTTATTTGAACAAACAAAGGGGAACCCGATCCCCGAAATTAGCCCGCCTGTCCATGCAAATTTGGGACTGGTGCATACCGAGAGATATCACTCTTCTAGCAGTACATCCTGTGGGCACGGACAATGTAGACGCAGATCTCTTGAGTAGACATATGTCGCTGTCACACGAATGGGAACTAGACCGTCGGGTTCGCGACAGACTGTTTCACCGCTGGGGTCAGCCAGACATAGACCTGTTTGCCACACAACAGAACAGGGTGTGCACGAACTATTGCTCCAGAGCGGGGATAGGACAGGGGTCGTCCGGGGACGCCTTCATGATCCCCTGGAACGACATGGCTTTTTACGCTTTCCCACCGATTCCCCTCATCATGAGAGTGCTGGCAAAGATCATTCACGAAGGGGCCACGGGGATACTAATTACCCCCTGGTGGCCACGCCAGCCATGGTTCTCAACTCTCCTTCACATCTCTCGGGAGGATTTTCTCCAACTCCCTCTTCTTCCTTATCTCATTACCCAGAGGGAGGGCACGATCTGACACCCAGACCTGTTGTCGCTGAAACTGACTGCCTGGAGGATCCGATGACCGTATGCGCTACATCGGTGTCGATGCCACCGGCAATCCCTACTACCTCTGCCTCACAAACCTTACACCCAGATCTGTGATACATTCTCGAATCTGCATTAAGACCATCCACTAGAAAATCGTATGCAGCGAAATGGCGTAGATTCTCCAGCTTTGCCGAATCTCACTCATTTCTGGCATCCTCGGCTTCCATTCAACAGATTCTTCAATTTCTCTTTGAATTGCATCAGTCTGAAACCTTCTTCCATAAAAGTATATACAGCGGCGATTTCTTACTACCGTGGAACTGTACGCGGTTTCTCCATTTTTTCTCAACCTTTGATTAAAAGATTTTTGAGAGGATTGGGTAACCTCCAACCAACAATAAGGCCCCTGATGCCCACTTGGAGTCTTTCAGTAATTTTACAAGCACTGACTCGGCCAGCTTTCGAACCCGTGGCGACAATTGAACCCTTGTCTCATGGAAGACTGCTTTCCTCGTAGCAGTTACTTCAGCCCGTAGATCTTCCGAGCTGTGTGCCCTTAGGGTAGACCCCCCTTTTCTGAATTTTCATAAGGAAAAGGTAGTTCTACAGCTGGATCCGTCCTTTCTTCCACAAGCCACTACTTCATTTCACATGCAGCAAGAGATTGTTTTACCAGCCTTCTTTCCAACTCCTTCAAATTCGATAGAGAGATCTCTGCATATGCTGGATGTTCGTCATTGCTTAGCCTTTTATAGGTCCAGGACTGAGTCTGTTCGACACTCAAATAGACTTTTTGTGAAATACTCAGAACACAACCGAGGCTACCCGGTCACTTCCCAACGACTTTCCAAATGGATAGTGAAGACAATTGTTCTGTCTTACCAGTTAGCTAAATTGGACTTACCATCTACTCCAGGAGGTCATTCTGCAAGGGCTGTTGCTGCTTCTTCGGCCTTTGCATCGGGGGTCCCGATAGAAGACGTCTGCAGAGCTGCCACTTGGGCTACCCCGTGTACCTTTGCCAGTCACTATAGACTTGATGTCCGTGCCAGACAAGATTGCTCTTTTGGCAGGGCTGTTCTTTCTTCTGTTCTTCGTTGATGACACCTCCCTCCTCCAGTTTGGGTAAGCTTGTTATTCTACCCATATATGTGATGCACAGAGGCCACGACGAAGAAGAGCAGGTTGCTTCCCTGTAACTGATGTTCTTCGAGTGGCCATCTGTGCAGTCACACAACCCACCCTCCGACCCCGCTTGGTGTCATGGGTGGTCCGACTTCCTTCTCTTCGATGCTAGGATCTCTTTAGATGTTTTGTCGTACCACTGAAGTTTTGGTTTCTTGTCATAATGACAATAACTTTATTAAGGGAGCAAACGTCGGTCTTTCAAAGACTGGAAAATGGCGGACACTCCGCTCCTTATATAATGCTAGTGGGGAGGGGGAGCGGAGTTCCCACTAAAAACCGTTAGCTGTTAATCTTTTGGCCAAAGGCACTGCGCTGGCGCAGAACCCATATGTGTGTCTGCACAGATGGCCACTCGAAGAACATCAGTTACAGGTAAGCAACCTGCTCCTCACTGAGGTTTTCACCCACTTGGATGCAAGCAAAAGCAGACTTTCCACCCCAGTTGTGAAATATTTACCATTACCGTTTTATTATCTGGAATTGCATGTTTAGTTTATTTTGAAGTATCTTTTCATCTCTCAGCAACAGAGATGGCCACAGCAGCTTGCTTATAAAAAGCAAGGCAGTTGCTGCTTGTAGGTTTGCATCCTGAAAAAAAGCAAGACACGGTAGGGAAAAGGTCATCAGGAGGGTGGAGGAAATAAAAGCAAATGTAGCGGTGGTTTTTAGAAAGACCATGTGGAATGGAAATGGTCCCGGAGGAAGGGGAGGCCTCCTGTCTCTGGCGTGAGCCTGAGGAGCACCTTTCTCCCCCTCTCCCCCGAGCCATTGCTGCGGATGAGTGACTGATGTGGTGACCACACCAGTGTGAACATGCAGAACACATGTGCTGGGCTCCTACCGGTCGGAGCATCCTGCTTAAGGACGCTTGTCTGTCCCTCATGCTCGGTTGCGTTTCCTGCCCTGCTGCCACTGTGTGGCATTGCTGGGCAAACGCAGGGCCCGCCCCTGCTGCCAGGTCTTTGCGATAGCACTATTTTCCCCTGGAACGCTCCCTGAATTGCATTTTGGGAAAATGAAGGGGGATCGCTGTAGCCGTCAAAGGGGTGACTCATCCGAACGCTCAGGCCGGAGGCCCAGGAGAAGGTCCAGCCGGCTCAGGGCCCCCAAATTGGCTACAACCCAGCTGGAGATTTTGAAATCGCTTTATGCAGTAGCTCCCTCCCTCTAAAGTCCAGATCTAATAACTCGGCAGGCCACATGGGGAGAGAAAGTTCCCTCCCTCCAGTCTTGGGTGAGGAACTGCAAGCGCACACTTCCTGACCAAAGCAGAGGAAACATAATTTTTATGAACCAAAGAGCTTTTACAAAGGTAGATGGTAAATCAAGGATACACCAGAGAGAGAGCAAAACCCTGCCTTTTACATGCTCTGTCATGCTTAAACTGCACACTTACACACTGGGAAACACCTTACGATTTTCCTACTTGTGAGAGAGTCAAAATGTTCATGTTATCCAGGTACCACTGGTGTGTGTGTGTGTGTGTGTGTGTGTGTCCCCATTTCAAAGTAACTAAACCTCTGCAATCTTTTATCAGGACTAGCCAAAGCAAGACAGCAAAGAAGCCACATGCCTTGTCCAAATGAGACCGGGACAAGAAAAGGGTTAGGGGTTGATTAAGATCAAAACTCCTTGGCCCAGTGGTCCATGCATAGTATGAAAGCTGGTCAGCTGGCATAGTATATACCTTGTTCACACTTGTTTGGCATCAAGTCCCACTGGTTGGAGAGTTATTTACATCTTTGAACATACCCTAGATTGTGCTGTTCAGCATAGATGGTGAATACTGTTAACGTGCTAAATATTTTAATGAACTTGCTCATATGGTGTTTTTCAGTTTGGAGGGGCTTGGTTGCGTCTTAGCTTCCAGCGTTAGCATACTGACCCAGCAAGTTCAGAGCAGGTGAGACTGTGGTAAGTTCAGCTTTGGGTTGGCAGAATTTATGCCTTCAGGAGGAAAGAATTGTCATCCTGGGAGTGGATCGTTTGCACAAACAGGGAAGATGGTGCCATGGGTAAAAGCCGAAGGAAGAGGCAGAGGATGGCAGCTAGATTTTCTCTCTGCAAAGAAGCTGATTAATAATAAGAAGGACAAAGATGACATTGGACCTCAGAGCTTGATCTGGAAATGGCAATGTGGAACCAGAGTTTTCATTTTCGATTGCCTGAAGCAGAAGAGACGGTAGAAACCAAAAAGAAGGGCTGAATCTCTGTCTCAGGCATCCGTCCGGCACATGGGAGGAATGGGTCGCTCCGTACCTACTGACTGCACTTTCCCCTTTATCCATAATAGGGTCTGGAGAGCTGCTTGAAGGGCCCTGACAACTACAACAGCCAAGTTTTAATAGAAGCCACGGTCATAGCCCTCACCAAGCTGCAGCCCCTCCTCAACAAGGTAAAGGCACGCATAATGTGGCACCTGGGACACAGAGAAGGGGATTCCGGGGGGAGGGGGGAGTATGCAAACCATCCCAATGAGTCCCAGGAGCTGAAGTTCGCCCTCTTGTCGGAAGACCGTTTTCCTGCCTAACATGCCTGGGATTGTGCCTTCGATCTCTTAGGCCCATGCTTTGCTGTTTAAAAGTTTCTTTCCTGCTGTCAGAACCCCTTTAAAGTTTTCAAATTCAACTGAGCATTTCATGTGTCTCTCTCACACAGACCCTTGATTCCCACTCCTCAGTCCTTCTTTCTAAAAACCCAAATTTTGTCTGTTGAGTACAGAATTTGGCAAAAATAGCTGAACAGTTTATCCACCCACCCACCAGAAACCTCCAATCGAATCATAAAAACAGCAAAGGACAAAACTTCAGCACCAACAAGAGACACAAGCTAGTATCTGCAACAAGCCGCTCAGTGCAGCAGCCAGCAAAATCTTGGTTACCGTGTCTCTGGGCTTTGGTATCGCCCAAACCTGCTTGGAGTGCGAGTTCCATGAAAGGACTCTCAGCTGAACCAATAAACTATGGTTACTGATGCTGGAGCAAGCCAGGATCTTGAACCAACTTCAGAACGTGCTGTTAGATCCTGTCTTGTTCTGAAGCTGGTAACCCTGCGTTCCTAGTTCAGGCGAACTGGGAAACTGGTGAATGAGAGTCTTGCTGATTTAATTGCCAATGGGGGAGAGAAGAGATTATGTTTGTAGGCCAAAAGTGTGTTCATATCCCAGTTTATTAAGCCACAATGTGATGTACTGGGTTAATATGTACATCAGAGATGGGCAATCGCTTTCAGCCTGAGGGCTGAATTCAGTTTCAGAGACGCTCTTGCATATTTTTGTGTAAAGCTCTCACTGCCAGGAACTCAGGCTTAGAAGGGTGCCTTAGAATGGGGAGAAGGGACAGAAATCTACCCAGAAGCTGGGAGGCCACCAGAAGGATGATGGCAGAGGGAAAGGAAGGTGGTACCAGGAAGGGGTGGGGCCGCTGGGGGTCTGGTCCCCATGGGCTGGAGCCCAGGCAGGCCAGATCCCCTGATTCTGGTGTGGGGAGGTGCCAATGGACTCAAGTCGCAGTATTCCAATTAGCGGCCCCCACAGTGGTTCAGCCCACTTAGGGGCTGAATGCATCCAGCATCGGGGATGGCGCGTCATTTCCCGGTTTGGATCTTTCCTGTCAGAAGGGTGCTAGTCTCTGTGTGTTCCTCCCCAACCCTAGGACTCACCTATGCACAAGGCCCTCTTCTGGGTGGCCATAGCTGTTCTGCAACTGGACGAAGTCAATCTGTACTCGGCAGGCACCGCTCTGCTTGAGCAGAACCTCCACACCCTGGACAACCTGCGGGTTTTCAATGACAAGGTAAGTGAGCCCCTGGCTGGAAATCCTCATTTATTCTTACGGGTTATCAAAGCAGGTACGAATACTCCGAACTGCCTGTTGAACGAGAGCTTAAGTAGCCAGAAAAAAAGCGGCACGGAATCCTCCGAGATGCTGAAAAGAGGTATTTGCTCTTCCCTGCAGGATTGTAAGGGAAATATTAGAAGAACCCTGTTGTAAGACTAACTTCTGCATGTTACAGTTGTCCAGCGGTGCTGCAGGCTAAAATTAAATGCGCCGAAGACGGAGGCAGCTTGCTCTTGAAAGGGCAAGCTTGAATTCCACTCCCTGAATCTTCCCTTAGACTTCCAAGCTTGGCTGGGTGGTGCCTGAATCATTTGTAGTGTGCAGAATGCAAGGGTTGGAAGAGCCAGTTGAGCATAAACATAGTACTCCTGATGGGAAAAAAGACATCTGCCTGTGTTTTTGGGTCCGTGAGACGGTGGGCTAGCCAGCCTGGTAGAAGAGGCCTTCTCTCTCCTCTTTCTGTTGTGAAGTGGGGCCTCTTTTGGCCACTTGCATGTGCATAATCTAAAGAGAAGCCGCCCAGTTCAATGGAAGCGTGTTTTTAAGCCAGAGTGTTTCGATCTGTTCATTGGCGGATGTATTGAATTGAGTGCCGCGCTCCTGCCAAAGCAATAACGGGAGTCGGATCAGCCCAGATCCCCCCTCAGGCGAACGCCGTGCTTGTCCTTTGGTTTCCCGACAGAGCCCTGAGGAAGTCTTCATGGAAATCCGGAGGCCTCTGGAGTGGCACTGCAAGCAGATGGATCACTTTGTGGGACTGAATTTCAACTCCAACTTCAATTTTGCACTTGTGGGACACCTGCTGAAAGGTAGGGGGGCTGCTGGGCAGGCTCATTTTCGTAACCTCGGACCCAGGCAACGGAGACCCCCATTATGTGGGGCAGAAGGGGCACCCCGCTAATTCCTGACATCATTTCTGTGGATGCTCATTGTTTATTTCTCCCTGTTTTCTGTGCCCTGCTCCGTTCTCATGAAAGGCTCCAAAATATGTCACATGTTCCTCCTCTCTGGAAAGATTTTTCCAAGCATGCTTTTCTTCCTCCGGAGACATCCAGGTGCTGAATGACACCTTTCCTCTCTCTCTCTCATTAGGTTACCGGCATCCGTCTCCTACCATTGTAGCAAGGACAGTCCGAATCTTGCACACCCTCCTCACTCTGGTTAACAAACACAAGAACTGTGACAAGTTTGAGGTGAATACCCAGAGTGTGGCTTACCTTGCAGGTAAAAAATCCCAAATCTATGAGGTTTGTCTTCAAACTGGGCTCTGTGATAACAGAGCGGAATATAATGCTCCTAGTTCTTAATTACTCCACACTGCAGAGAGCTGTATGGGTTAGTAGTTACCGTGCCTGCGAATCCTGTTTGTAGCCCTGACTCGGGGCACAATCCTGTGAATGTTTCAGCAGAAGAAAGTTCTATAGTCTCCAGCCTTCCTGGCCAGGGAATGCTGGGAACTGTAGGACTTTTTTCGATCTGAACGTGTAAGGTTGTGCAGCTTTGAGTACCTCTCAGCCTACCTCGCAGGGTGGCTGCACAGGAGATGGATGGGTAGGGAAAGAACCATCCATATTGCCCAGAGTTCCTTGGAAGAATGTGGAAAAGGTGAATTGCGTGGCTGTTGCCACTCCGAGGAACTTCCGCCAGTGTTTGCCTGTGAGGAGCTGGCTCAGTGGAAGCTGGGCCTCTCCAAGCCCAGGGTGCCTCTGTCCTGATTCACACGTCACAAGAAGCCACCGTTTGTTAAGCCATGGGTTGCTGAGAACGAGGCAGGGTGAGTCGAGCTGCTGGCTCCTGGCCACCTGGCCCTCCCGCTGAATGACGTGACCCAGGTGCCCTCCAACGGGCTGGACCGCAACTCCCTGCAGCCTCCACCCAGGATCAGGAAGGCTGGACTTCACCCTTACCTTGGTATTCATTTTTACGTTTCTGTCTACGGCAGCAGCCCGGTCCAGCTCCGTCTGCCCTGCGTCTGGAAGGCTGCTGCATCGTGTGTTTGCAGGCCATGCCCTGGGGCCCTCCACCCGGCAGCCAGTCGCAACGGTGGAAAATCGGCATGCATGGCTGCGCCGCATTCATTTGGCATAACTGCTTTTGCTTCTGCCAGTCACGGTGAGCGGCCAGGTGCCGCCCAGGGCACGCAAGTCCCATTTTCTCCGTACTGGCGAACTCGCTTGACCCATTTCTCCGTCATCCCAGCTCCTGAGTTCTGTCCGTGCGTTTTCAAGATTCTCTCTGGGGCCTTAAGGACTAGAAACGTATGGAATAAATGCACCCGCTGCTGTGCTTGGGAGGTTCTGTGGTGGCGTATTTCCTCTGTGCTTCTTTCTGCCCTTCCAGCATTGCTAACGGTGTCTGAGGAGGTCAGAAGTCGGTGCAGCTTAAAGCATAGGAAGTCTCTCCTGCTGACAGACGTTTCGATGGAAAATGTCCCAATGGAGACCTTTGCCGTGCATCACAGCGATGCCTCCTGCCGGTCAGTGGCCCTGTGGCGTGTAACGCCATCTCTCCCAGGGCTGTAGCTCGAACAGCCGTAGAAGCCCGCTGCTTTGGTGTTTTTTGTTTTGGTGAAACCAGAAGTTCTTCTTTGTGATCTCTGTGCACATGCATGAAGCCTATCGGGGGAGGTTCCATTTCTGAATGTTCCCCCAGTGGGAGCACCTCCCTTGGGCATGCCCCAGCCTGAGGGGGGCTCCCACCTGACCCTCAGTGCTTCTTCAGCCCCACCCCACCCGCCCCCGGGGTGCATTGGGAAAATCCTCCTCCCCTCCATAGCTATCCACTGACCTCCAATTATTTTTCTCATCGTCCTTCTAGCCCCACGAAAGTATCTCTTGTACTCCAATCTTGTCAATTTTCCTCATCCATATTTTTAAAAAAGCAACACTTTGACCTGCCATTGTCCGCTCAGGGGCCCGTTCTCACTGACGGCAGTCTCATAGCTATCAAACGGAGGAGCAGGTGGGAGCCCCTCACTCACTCTGGGCCACGGCCAGGGCAGGGGTTCCTGCGATGTAGGGAAAAAACGTAGTTCTGGAGTCTTCTGAAAACAGCTCCACACATGCACACGGAGCCCATGTGTGGGAGTGCATGGGTGAGCGCTTGAAGGACAACAGTTACAGGTATGGAAGGGTGCAGAACTCCTCACCTTTCTGTCCCAGTCCTGAGACAGACTACAGCTTTCAAAAAATGGCACAGATGTAGGGAGGGATGAGAAAACAGACACCTTCCAGACAGCCATTATGGTCAGGCTACCTGTCCAACAGAGATTTGGCGTTTTCCCAGTCTGTTGTCTGTCAGGCAACGATTAAAGACACACACATTTATACTCGCTTATTCGGCACTCTTTAATCTGTTTTCTGGAGTTGTCATGGCAGTTTTATTGCATTTTTATTGCATATTGGTAAATTTTGAGCTCAGATTTTAATGGTGTTCATTTGTTTGTTGTGTATTTTGTTTTGTGGGTTTTCAATGAGGAACCATCCTGGCTTCCTTGTGAGGGAGGATCAGGGAGAGAGAGAGAAGTAAATACTACAGTGCTCAGATGAATATACAGAATGGAAGGGCAGGGGTCAGGGGAGCAGTCAGATGCGAGTCGATGCCAGCCAGCCCAGTGGAAGGAGCCTCGCTGTCTCATGTCTCCTTTTGAGATGACCGGCTGGAGCATCGCTCATGTTGCAGCACTGGTTTAGCCAAATCCTGGTTCTGGGAGAAGAGAGTGTGGGTGTAGAGGAATGGTGCAGGATTTATTTACTTATTTATTGGGTATTTTTTACCCCGTCCAATACCTTGCGGGTCTCTGGACGGCTGTCCCAAGGATATCCCAAGGAGGTTGCTTTGGGAGGAAGTTGAGGATTCATTTCTCCCTTCTGGCTCTGTTCTTGTTGTAAGAAGCAACGTGCTGTTCCTGAAACATCTGGTTCTCCTCTCTTTCAGGACACTAAGAGAAAACCAGCCATGGTCTTCTCCCAAGGGCTCGAACAGACATCTTGCAGCCAGTTACCCCACCGTTGGGCAGATCAGTCCGCGAACCAGGAAGTCCATGAGTCTCGATATGGGGCAGCCTTCTCAAGCCAACACTAAAAAGCTGCTAGGTGAGTGGGAAAGCCTCGCCCCCCTTGGAGGCAGAGACAGGCACCGAAAGGGCTCCGGCTGGCCAGCAGTGAGGAAGGCAGATGGGCGGACCTGTCCCAGGGTTTCTTGGGGGTGACTCCTGGGGGGCAGGGTTGGAGAGAGGGGGGTACTATAATTTCACTGTGGTCCTTTGATTTATATTTGGACTTTGGTTCTGTACATGCGCATGCTCTTGAACAGTCTTGTCTGACCTGCATCAGGAGAAGGGAAACCCTCTTTAGGTCCCTTCTTAGTACAGTTTGGGTGGAGAAATACCAGTTTTCGACCACAAACAAGCATTCCCAGTCTTCGCTCAGGCAGGATGCAGAGGAGATCTTAAGTACGTGCAGATCTATCGGTTTCACTTCCTCACAAACATCCACACCCAACCCTTTGATTCTGCTTTTGTTTCGAAAGGTACAAGGAAGAGTTTTGACCACTTGATATCAGACACAAAAGCACCCAAGAGACAAGAAATGGAATCAGGGATCACCACACCTCCCAAAATGCGGAGAGTAGCAGAAAATGATTACGAAATGGGTATGAATCTCTAAGCTTGTTGACCTGGCTTCTAGTTGCACATGGTATGACTAGATGAAGGATCGGAGTTATTTGGTGGGGGTTTGGGGCTCCGAGCCAATCTGCATTTCCTACTTCATCATCACAGTGATTATCTACCCAGGGCTACCTGGCTGTTCCATGGCTGCACTAGGATTTGGATCTCCCATCCATCTTCCTGGTGATCCAGACCGTCAGCCTTGCTCAGAACCTCAGTCTCCAAGAGGGTTCATTCCAGTGGCACCAGTGAATTGTGGTCTTGGTCTTTCTCACTCTCCCTGCTAAATATGCTGCTTCCCTTCCTCCAGAAGCACAACGGATATCACCGCAACAGCATCCACATCTCCGGAAAGTGTCTGTGTCTGAGTCCAACGTCCTCCTGGACGAAGAAGTGCTCACGGACCCCAAAATCCAGGCCCTTTTGCTGACTGTCCTCGTACGTACCCCTTTCCCTCATGCAGCAGTCTGGGCATCTCTCTGAGGGGCATCTGCGCCAGGCCTTGCAAAGCGGCAGCTAGCTCTTCGGCAGGTCAGGGCAACCCTTCCGCTTTCGCCCCTCGGCGAAATCGGAGGAAGAGAGGCCCCACCTCATGACGACCTAGGCTCCCTCAGCGAAGGGTAAACTGGTTCTGTGAACTGGGAATCGGGGGGGAGGCATGGCTGGCGGTGCCCACTGTTAAGCGCTCGACACGCTGATCACCTGCAGCTTTTTAGTAAGGCCCCTGACGTGTGTCATTTCCTGGTTCTGAATAGAGACCTGGCCTGGATCGTGAGCAAGCATTGTTCTCCTGCCTCCCACAACCCCCAGTGCAGAAAGGGTGTCTGGACTTGTAAACACTGAGTGTCGCTGGTTGCCGCCCAAGGCAGGGCCCGTGCTCCAGCCAGCTTTCCTCAAGCAGGCATGGACAAAGCTGTACAAAAGTCTGTTCAACACTCTGTGTGTGTGAGAGAGAGAGAGCGAGAGTGAGCGAGCGAGCGAGAGCGCGCTCCTTTCAGCCAAGGAAGATCTGAAGTCTGCCCTGCTTTTGTCCTGCTCTCGGACCACAGCCAGACCACTCCTGAATCAAACGGAAGGTGATTTGCTGCTCACCTGTTGTGCTGCCGCCTGCCTCTTCTCCAAAGTCATCCCGTTAATGGCACTGTCTAAGCTCAGCCCTCAGCAGTTTGAAAAAGGACTGCAACAGACTGTCCAAGTAGGAGAATGGTACCCTGCCCAGTCATTTCTGGCTCATTTCTGCATGGGGAGCCATGATGGGGCGCTGAATAATACCTCTCAGGCTCACAGCGGGGCAGGGGATAGGTCTGCCCCACATGTCTGCACCTGAAGGGAAGCCTGTGATGGAACCTCCAACATGGGGAGTGGCTTGAGCCATGCTCTGGTCAGGAAGTGGCTGCCTAGGTCAGGATGGGCAGCTTGTGGCCCCTTGAATGCTTTGTTCTACAGTGCCCATCAGCCACGGCCTGCATAGCCAATGGCAAGGGCCCCAAGTTACCCACCCCTGGCTGAGATGACATTATTTTTTGATATCTCGTCAAGGGTGTTCCAGTGCCCCAAAGTGACCATGTCACTGAAGATGTGTACATTTCAGGGAACTCCTAGAGCTGCTCTGCTGAAAGGTGGCATCCATTTTAAAGTCTTACAGCTCCTTAACGACCAGCAGATTAATTGTGGCAGATGCTGTCATGGGCTACAACCCAGCTCATCAGCTGATGACCCAAGAAATCTCTTCATCTGGAAGACACCTTGTTCTTTTTGCAGACAGACAGACAGACAGACAGACAGACAGACAGACAGACAGACAGACGGCTTTTCTAGTATTTGCTTCTGAGAACTCACTAATGTCACCTTTTCTGCATCATGTTTTAGCAACAAAGTTTGGGGGGTAAAATGTAAGCATTCACCCAGACTTCGAGACTGATCTTTTCCCTCTTTCTCCCCACTCCCCTTTTTCTGGCAGGCCACACTAGTAAAATATACCGGAGACGAATTTGACCAGCGAATCCTGTACGAGTATTTAGCAGAAGCCAGTGTTGTTTTCCCAAAGGTTTTTCCTGTTGTGTAAGTGTTCAGCTTTTCTTCACGAAGTTCCTTCCTGATTGTGTGTGTGTGCTCGTAACCTGCCCAAGGAGCCTTGTGGGGTAATGGGGAGGGCGAAAAACCTAATACATAAATAAACAATAATAAAATTAATAAAGAGCATGCATGTAAAGTACAGCCTTTGGGACTCTCTGCACACAGATTTAGGAATATTCTAGAGGTGTGACATGCATGTGGACCTAAACATATAAAGTTGGGACATGGCATACGCTTTTTTGGAAGCATGCGTATCACCTCAGTCCGTACGACTGGGATCTTGGTTGGGGCTCTGGATTGTATAATATGTAAGGCAACCCTTAGCAATAAAAAGGGAAGAAGGCTGAACTCTCCATTTAATCTTAAATTACCCTGACCACATTAGCCTAGACATTTGCAAACAGTTGTACCGAAGTGCATCCATTTAAAAATGAGCTTTTAACCAAGAGAACTGGCCCCCATTGTCCTTGTGTGGAACCTGTGGCCACTGCAAAGAATCCATCTGGTTTCTTTTCATTGCTTCAGCACTGCAGTTACTGGTATACACTGATGTTCTCATTGTATTCACTCTCCTTGTCTGAGTGGGATCAGGGTAGCTGACTGTGTTTGTGGAACCAGGGAAGGAGTTCCCATCGCTCTGTATACAAGTTCTTACCCCTTTGGTTGAGGCCCAGCAAGTATATGGACGTTGGCTTCCTCAAGAGCCTACTCTGTTCTCTCTTCCCTTGATGCCGGACTGCCTTGGCCAAGGATTTGGATCCATTTTGGTAGGAGTGCAAGCCAGTCTCTCATCTGTACCCCCTTCTCACTGCAAATCCACTCCCCGATACCAGCATTCTCCAGAGGTTTTCATCCATGCTTGTTTTTGGTCTCCCACGGTGTCTCATGGGCCCAGTTTGACCAGCTTGTTTTCTCAGCCTTCTGCTGGCTTTGACCTCAATAAAAGGTGGCTGCTGTTTCATTCTCCCCCCCACCCCCCAC
The DNA here is from genome assembly GCF_004798865.1 of Varanus komodoensis. Classification (NCBI taxonomy): domain Eukaryota; kingdom Metazoa; phylum Chordata; class Lepidosauria; order Squamata; family Varanidae; genus Varanus; species Varanus komodoensis. Next base: position 16,051,822 of record NW_025335587.1, read on the forward strand.
AAAAAGGACAGGTGTGGTGACGAAAAAGAGGACCTATGCAGGAAGGGGGAAAGGTAGAGAATGTCACGGCTCTGTTCTCCTTTGAATGGATTCTCTTGCCCTGGCATTGCAGCTCTGGGCATCTTCCCCTAAGTCTGGAACTTTATGGATTCAGAGCTTAACTCACGCTTTCTAAGTCCAGGAGAATAGTTGTACAACTGCTGCAGTTACAGATAACTGGAGAAGGACATGTTTGCCTTGGCAGTAGAGTCCCTTTTAATAGGCCAACTCAAAGAAAAGAAAACATGCACAAGCTTTCAAGATCTCCAGGCAACATGTTGCAAAAAACAGGTTTGTGCTGCTGGGGGGTGGAGTAGGAGTGGGATTAAATGTTGTAGGAAGCATATCTGCCTAGACATTTAAGATTATATGGTGCCAGAGGAGTGATTCAGATTGGGCTTTCCTAGGTGATGGGATGATTTCAGGTTTCAGTGCCGTCGGAACCACCGCAAACAGGAAAGTAGCTGGCAATTGTTCTTTCCACCATTCCTCTTATCGCTGAGACTGCTGCCAGAGTTCTTTGTCTGTTTGACTTGGGTTTAGTTCATGGCTTTCCTGCGCAAAGGATCCTGAGAACTATAGTTCAGTAAAATGCTGAGAATTTCCTGCCACCTTAAGTATGCAATTCCTGGGGGAAAGGAGGCACTTGTTGAACACCAGTCTGTATGTAAAGTGCTTAAGTGTAATCCATATAACAGGTGTCTTGGCTAAATAAGTTTTATTAGTTCACAAGCTGTGGACTAATAACTGGGATGTGTTCTGTTTTGCAGGCACAATCTGTTGGACTTCAAGATAAATACCTTGTTATCACAGTGTCAAGATCCAAATTTACTGAACCCGATTCATGGCATCGTTCAGAGCGTGGTTTACTATGAAGAATCTCCACCCCACTACCAAACATCTTATTTGCAAAGTACGCTATCTGACTTGCTTCCACAAAAAGCTTTGCTCTGACGCAGAATAATTGCGAGCTTTTTACCGTAGCCCATAAAAATTCCTCCTTCTAAACTACATGTCCCCCGACTCTCCAGAGGATGTTGAACAGAAAGCTTCACAGAGTGGTTTGCCCTTTTAAAAACAAACAGAGGCTTCCATGGGTTGGTATTTTTGCTGTTAGCCTGTCCCTAAGTACAGTGGCAGTTTTCCCTGTCCCCTTGCTTCTGGAGTGGTGAATCCAGGCTGCATGACCAGCTGCCAGACAAGGAGAAGTGAAGACACACACACACAAGACTATTGTTTTTCCTAGGTAAATTGCACGGAAGTGATTCCACAGTGCTGCCGTCACTTCCAAAAAGGCCCTGCTCTTCTTGGGGTCATTAAAGGAAGGAGGCCAAGCAGAGTTTCGTATGACCCTGGGGGAGTCCATACGGGGAAAGTACTTCCTAAGGGCAGTGCTGTTCCACACCCTTTGCTTCTCAGACCCTTCATTCTGTTTGGTGGAGAATCTGTAACCATCCGGATGCTGTCAGGTTCTAGCTGCTATCAGCCCAACCGCTGGCCAGAGATGGTGGGAGTTCGGATACAACATCTGGAGAGTCACAGCTTCCGCCCTTTGGACACACAGCTTGGCCCCCGGGGTAGATGAACTAGACATGGGCTGTGGTGCCACCTCCCCGCTCCCTGAGAGCCAGTCTTGCCCTTTTTGTCTGTTTTTCCTCCACGCTGAGGGACGTGTACCTCTTCCTGTGTGAAAAAGGCAACTTGCGTGATTCCAGCTAAAGGCGGAGGAATTGCCTTGTTGTCCGACTGGAGATAATCTAGGGTTTCTTCTCCTCGGGACAGAGTGGGGGGCAGGCTGGGGAAGAGGAAGGGTATACAGAGCATAACCAGCCTTTCACAGGCCAGACCTCATGGGCCACAGGTGAGTTTTTCACTCGCCACGGTCACATCGGATGGGTGTTGATGCCTGTTTTGAACGCATCTTTCCCCTTCTTAGTGGAAAAGCATGTGCTTATATGGTTTTTTTATTGTATCATTGCATGTTAACTAATTTTTATTAAAACTGCCCTGAGTGTCTAACCGTTCTGTTTGATCATGTATGATCACAAATGCCGATTTCTAAGCGTTAGAAAGAAGAAGGGAAGTGGAATTGGTGTTCATAATAAATGGCTGAACCATAAGAGGTTAGCCACCTGTGCAGTTCTCGTTATCACAAAGCCGTGGGTGCAGGGCCTGCATTTGGACTGATTTGCACACACAGACTGCATCTCTCTGCACTGGATTATTTTGCACGCGGTGACAAGCAGACCAGGATGCACTTCCGTCGGCACGTGATGCTTCGCGAAGACGCTGTGGTTTTAAAGGTCAGCGTCTCAACACATGAACGTTGAGCGCAGGAAGCTGCAGCCTTTACGTGCTCCGCTTGGGCGTTTGAATCAGGCTTTGGGTGCAGATCATGAGGAAATGCTTCTAAATTATCTCCATCTTCTTGGTGTGAATTTTAACTTCATCTTCCTCTTTTTGTTTCTGCTATTGTTGGCTGCAGGTTTCGGATTCAATGGCTTATGGAGGTTTGCGGGACCCTTTTCCAAGGTGAGGGTTTCTGGGCCTCTCAATGTGTAATTTTCGGTCTTGCCTGGGTAGGCGTGACCATGCAAATCTCATTGGAGTTAATAAGCCGGGCACCCACAATTATTTTTAGTACAGCTGCCATGCTTGAGGTGCTTAACTTCTTTAAAAACATTTAAAATTTTGTTTCCATCCCCGAATAACTCTCCAGTCACTTCTCAATCATTCGTTCCTGACATAAGAAAGAGCTTTGGCTCCTGGGCAGTATAGAAATGAATGCAAAGGAAGGTTGTTTGGGGCACTCTTTTGTTCTTTGGCAATAGAAAAAAATATTACAGACATCAATAATCCAAAGCACAAGTGAGGTTTTAATATTGGCTGCTAGAGAAATGTGGCTGCATGATACAGCGTTCATTTCCCAACCTCCCTAAACAAAAGGAGCTGATTAGGGTGCATCCTGCCAGTTTGGGCCCAGTTGCTGAGAACGCTTGATGCTTCCCGGCCGCTCTGCCTTCTTCACCTGACATGATCCAATGGGGCTGACGGTGTTTTGTCTGCCCCTGCCTATCTCTGTCTGCTCAACTAATTTCCCAAAGAACTGGAGGCTACTCGGGTCTCCACGGATGCTCGTCCTGCTCTGGGGCAGCTGGCCTTGGCACTTCAGCCAAGCATTGCAGTCCTGCCTCTCCTTCGGTTCTGATCCGTGATGCAATCACTTCTGGAGGCTGTGCATTGGAAGAAGTAGCCCCGCTTGCTATGCTCATCTTCCCCGTGAGGCGGGACCGGGCAGCCCTGCAGGACCGTGAGCAACCCATTTGGCCGTGAGGTCACAGTGACCAGAGGCAGGGGCACTGACCTGGCTGACAGCAAGAAGCAGCTGGGCGGACGGTTTGATAAAGCAAGCACTCCAGGAGTCCGAAGCTGCTTGCTTGTGGCTGCGGGTGCTGGTCTTAATCAGAGTCCCTAGATTTGCACCAGGGATGGTCTGGTCTTCATGATTCAGTGGACCAAACAACAGCTGAATGCTTGATGCTCCATGAAGCAAAATGCCGTGTCTCCCGAAATAACAGCTGGCGTGATTCTGGGATATCCATTTGAAACCACTCGTTTATTTTTGATTTGTGATGTGTAACGATGTTCTGTCTGCATGTTTGCTCTTCCTTAAGGGGGGAATTTGGTCGTAAGTCTGCAGCCCCATGACCGAAACTTGTAAAGAAAGGACTTAAAAAAAAAATGAGAACCCCTGGCTATGAATGTAGAACTGATCCCTTTCCTGCTTTCTAGCAAACCCAAATCCCGGATTATGCTGAGCTCATAGTGAAGTTCCTCGATGCCTTGATCGACATCTATTTACCTGGAATTGATGAGGAAGCCAGCGAGGAATCCCTGTTGACGCCCACGTCTCCGTACCCTCCTGCCGTACAGAGTCAGCTTAGTATTACTGCGAACCTGAACCTCTCCAATTCCATGACCTCCCTGGCAACTTCCCAGCATTCCCCAGGTCAGTGTGCCATGCTTTCCCATTGATCCTGCCGCGGGGGCCATCCACTGAAACTCCTCTGAGGGCCATCATCCCTCTGTTCAGGTCGGGCACTTTCACTGTCTTCCCCCCGCCTCGTCGTGAGTCTGTTCAGCAAGTGTTAAAATAGCAACTACCACGACAGTACAGGAACTGCTCCCTCTGTGCAGAATTTGCCATGAGGGGCAGAACTGCCTGCCCTGTGTATCTTTATTTTACAGGCTTGTTTCTTCTTTATAACAGCCTTCCCCAACCTGGTGGCCTTCAGAGGCACTTGGACTGCAGCTCCCAGAATCCCCATCCAGCAGAGGCATTGACTGGGAATTCTGGGTGTTGCAGTCCAGATGTGTCTGGAAGGCACAAGGTGGGGAGGGCTGCTTTATACTAAACTTGGGCTCGATTAATACAGTATCCAAAGGCAAACCTGGGTTTGCCATAGTACACAGCCAACATTAGTCACAAAACTCATTTGCCACATTGACTCTTTTAGGTGTAAAGGTGAAGGATGTAATCCACTCTTAAAACTACCCTGCTAGGTGAGGAATCAGGTTTCCTCTGCTCCCCACAATGGCCAGTCTGGACTCCTTGGGGAAGCCCATAAGCAAAGACTAAAGGCAGTGTCTCTCCCGCTGTTTTCCCTGCCCATTCAGTATTCAAAGGCAATCCTGCCTCTGAACCACCTTCCACATGATAGCCAAACTTCATCTATACCTGCTGGTTATGCCTGTTATCCTCCACTAATTCACCTAATTCCCCTTTAAATCAATGTGAGCCAGTGAAATCGCCACTTCCTGAGCCCACAACCAAATTCTGTCTCACTGCTGCAAAAATAGGCTAGAAACTTGGGGCAGGGAAGGAACGGGGATGACTGAGGACGTCTGAAGCCAAAGTTTCAGGATGATGCTCCTTAGCACATCACCCAAAAGCCAGCCTGGATACACCAGCCTTGTAACACTGTCCTCTTTTTCATTCTTTGAAGGAAATCTCACAATTTTCAGTGTCTCCCAGTCCCAAGTACACACAGATAGGATTAAAGATTTGACAAGATTCCCAAAGGGGAGGTGATCGGGGTTCCCAATTTACAATTTGTTGACCCATTGCCATCTAGACGTGCCTGGGACCAAAAAACAGGCCGCTGAACCTTTAAACAGCAGGTGATGGTAGTTTTGCTAGTATGTTGACACACAGGAGGGCTGGAATGTTGGATTTGGTGAACGTGAGGCATATAAAAGTCACTGCAAAGCTTCACAATGCAGCAAAATACCTGCCTCATTGGAGTGCAATCCAAATGTTGGCAGTAAGAGCTTCCTTCCATGGTAATCGCACGTACCAGTGAACGAAGCATTACAGGCTATGATGTAAGAGTAAGCAAATGCCTTTGAAGGGCAGCAGGTTTAGACTGCTTCACATGTTACAGAAAAAGCTAGTGTGTTACATACCTGCTTTTTACGCTGTCGTGTGGAGTGGACTGTATGGAGCTTTGGTTTTTCCTGCTCCACAAAAGCCACGATTGGTGTAGGCCGAAGTTTTATTTTGGTCTATGTAGCATTTGCTGATTTATCAATGAAGGTTTTAAGAACATAGACATAGATTTGCCAGTGTTTCTGGCTTAACCCCTTTGAATATACTTCTGCTTCTCTTGTGCCATGCAAAGCTTGTATAGTTGAAAAGGGGACAGTAAGTTAGCTCTGTCACCCGTAACCTTATGGACTAAATGCTTCAAGGATGCTGGATCCCCAAACATTCCTTGAGCTTCCAGGTGGCTGTCACAGGAACACAGGTGTCCTGATCTTCTTGGAAGTGAGTATCTTTATAAACGACGCAGTGCTCTGCAGACGCCTGCTCAGCCCCATCAAAATCAGAAGAAGCAAGCAAGTCTCTCGCCTCCCTGTTCCCACTGAGTGGGCCGTCCGGGATGCTCGGTCCTCTTACGAGAGCTTTGGTCACATGCAGCGTGGCTTCTCAAGCAGAATATTTCAGGGCGCTCCACTGGCCGGACCATGAGCAAGAGGAACGTCCACCATTTCTTGATGGTGCGCTAGTCACCCTTGAGGAGGTGAATCGGTTCACGGACTCCGTTCCCAGAGGGGGACTTAACTTGGCAGTCCTTGCCTGTCCCTTGTGCAGACAGTTTCCTGCAAAGAGACCCGGCTCCTTGCCTAAAGGGCCCCCCCACGGGATCGTCTCCTCAGGGAACGGAAGGTAGGAAGTTGGTCACACCCAACGGCCCTAAGCTGGGAGACCCTCTTTTGTTACTGTTGCTTTGTATGAGCCGCCTCGCAGGCAGGCAGGACGCAGGCTCCACAATGGATGTGCGAATGATTAATTGCTGCAGCGTAGTTCACCTTCCCAGAGCGCGGCGTGCCCCACGTGTATGGAGGAGATTTATTTTAAACACATCCATTGCTCCTTTCCACAGAAACATTCCTCAGGCCTGGCTTAGTAAGCCAAATAAAGCCATTTTTTTTATTTTCACAAGAATCCGTATTCATTAAAGCAATCAATCTGACACAGGAAGCCACCTCATATGCAGTCAGTCCCTGGGTCCACCCACCCCAGTTTTGCCAGCACAGACTGGCAGCTGCAGAAACGGCTTTTCAGGATTTCAGGCAGGTGTTTCCCTGGCCCTTCTTGCAGGGCTTGAACCCGAGGTCTGCTGCATGCTCAGCAGGGACTCTGCCACAGGGCTGTGGTCTTTCCTTGTGGACAGTTGCCAGATATTGCTGTAAGCTGTCCCGAGGCTATGCAAAGGATGGGATAGAAATGTTTTAAATAAATGAAATAAATAAAATACCCCCGAAGTACAGTTGCCCATCAAGCTTAAATTTTTAAAAACATGAAAGACCTCAGTATGAACATCTCACGCCTAAGTCCTGCTGAAATGAACAGCAGCAATGCAAGGTCACCCTTGAGAATTGTGTGAAATTAGAGCACAAGACAGACAAACCATGTATTCACACCACACTTGCGCATTTCTTTCGTGCCTGGAAAAGCGCCTGGATAGACCAGCCACCTGGTTCTGGGGCTCTCCTTTCATCACCTGGGTGTGTCCTCGCCTGAATCTCAGATCTCTGCTGCGGGATGCATAGAAGAGGGTTGCCGGGCGGGGTGGGGGGAACGGGATGGGACAATGAGAAGCCCAGGTGGGCAGAGAGAGCCGCATCGTCACTGTCCTGGAACTGTATTCTGCTTTTCTCCCGGTCGTGAATGTTGATCACTCACATTTTCTCTTTCATTCTGTGTTTGTGAAGCTTCTCTGCCTTGCTCTAAATCTGCCGTTTTCATGCAACTTCCTCATCCAGGTACACGCCCTTCTCTCTCTCTCACTCTTTCTCTCTCTTTCCATTATGCTTGCACGAGCTGCTGCTTGGTTCTGCGGGGGCTCAGGGCAGGAGAGGGAAAGTGGGGGTTTGTTCTTAAAAGTGGAGTTTTTTATTTTATTTTATTTTATTTATTTATTTATTTATTTTTGCACACATGGGTCCAAAAAGAGAGGCTGAAAAGAAGGGCCGGGCCGTGTTTCCATGGCGCGAGCGCAACGCTTCTGCTGCTGGGAGTGTTGGGAGGCAGCAGAGCACCGCACCTGGATTGCACCTCCGCTTCTGCTATGGAGCTGCTGGCTGAGTGGCCTTCTGCAAACTGCCGCATCTTGAAAATGGGGGAAAGTTGCCATCTTGTAAAGCGCTAGGCACACAGAGAGTCCGCTAGACATTTCAGCTGTGTGTTCAGCTGCGCTTTGAGATCTTGGGCAGCGGGCCTGAGGAAAAGGAAGCATGCCACGGGGACGTATTCCCTGTTCCTCTTGCAGCCTTCTCCTCTTGCTCTGCAAACCCCAGCCACTCTCCAAAGCACTCTAGGTGGGTCTTCCTTTCTACCCTCGTGCCCAACAGCCATTCATAAGCCTATCCTCAGTCCTCTCCTCTATCAAACCAAAGAAGGCGTCAAGCGAAGGCTTCCTGTAAGGCTTCCCAGGAGCTCTGTGTGGCTATTGAGCAGTATCTAAAAGCAGGAAATGAAGAGCAAAGCTACACACTTTCCCTCTTCCTTCCTCTTCTCCATCTAGCAGTCTGGAAGGAGCAAAGCACTCTTGCCAGAACTGCGAACCGCTCCACGCTTTTGCCCACCTCTGCTGTGAATATTTTGCACCCAGCTCTAAGAAAACGCATCCAGATAACTGGGGAAACTGCCATTCCTGGGCATGTGTTTCTGTGTTTGTACTCCCCACACCCATCTTCATCTATCTGCCCTGTTCAGTTTCCTTTCCATTTCAGCTTGGCATGAGTAATTACAAGTTCACCTTCGGCTCTTTGACGCCCGACTTACCCAGAATTTTGTGTGTTTGGGGTCACATACAACTGAGATAGGAAATTGGTGGGCAGACATTAAGGGCGAAAGATGGGGAGCCCTTAATGAAATTGACGATCCCCTTCTCCTGGCCCCCAGTATTAGCTGAATCGTGCCCCCCTCCAGCTTCTGTCATGCAGCACTGCAAGGAAATGTCATGCAAAGTCTTTTGGGACATTTTGTTTGCTTTTTATTCCCTTTTGATCCCACTTGATTTTCCAAGACCTCTGAGGAGTTTCCAGTAAAAATACAGAGGATGTAAACACAATATAAAATAATGATGACCTTAACGTGTTACAGAAAGCCAAACAGCCATTATCTTAGGAAAGTAGAATGTCCTCAAACAAGTTTATGTTTGGTATCAGAAAACGGACACTTAAAGCTTTGCTTCGCTGTGTCTAGTTTTTGTTTGAAAAATCCCATGTAACTCTCTTTTCATCTCAATACTTTATGGCGGCTGGGAGCAAAAAAAAAAAAAAAACCAGTGGCAGAAATCAACAAATGTCTTGGCATGTTCTACATGTTGGATGCTTTTTTTGTTGACAGAAAGAAAACTGCAAATTAATGGTTGAAATTAGGGGACATGGTTTATTACCGTACAGGTGGCATCGTCCTACAAGGACTATGGTACAGACCTGCATCTGTGTAAATTCTGGAACTGCCATGCACTTAGGGGTGGCACTTGTCCCAAACTGTTGGTTAAAATGAAAACTAAAAAGCTAACCGAACTGGCACCTGGAGTAGCCACTTTGACCCCTGTCGTGCTCTGAAACAAGCCAGCTTTGTCCCTTTGGGCGCTCAATAGCCAGATTTTAAACTCTTATTTTGAACTGTTTGATGCCACGACCCTGTGTGAGTTTAATGAGAGGCGCTCTCAGACTTGCCCGTTGCTGTGCATTGATCAGGATGATGGATGACGATGGTGATTATTATGAATGATTATTATTTGCAAAGGAGGAGAAAGGCCTGTGTTCGAGAACAATGCGGCAAGGTTGAAGAAGCACTTGCCGCCTCTGGTTGAAGCATTTGGCGTGCATGCACGTGCGTTGATTCACTGCTTGCCGTCGCGTCCTCCCTCCCCTGCAGATTGCGAGTCTGGATGTGATCGGTTTACTCTGTGGGGCTTAGGAGACATCCGGTTAAAGCCAAGGAGAAGCCAAGCCAAGCAAAGCAAAGCTCATCTGCTTCCCCGGAAATATCTAGCCGCTCGCCGGGAGGCATTGCAGGTGGCCTTGCAGCATCTATGGAATATGGGCAGGGCAAGAAATGTAGGACCGGGGGGCCTGAGTAGCTCAGAGCAGCCCGATTCGAACCCCGGATTGTGCCTATGTCACACTTTTGCCCCATCCAGAGGGAGAGGTGGGCACCCTGCCCTAGTTGGAGAATGATTTCACAAAAGGATGCAGAGGACAGGCACGAGCGAGGCAAGCAGGCCAGGCTGTAGGGACAGATTAATTCACCCACCAGCTCTCCGTGGCTAAGAAGCCTGAATGAGGAAGGAGTACATTCCTGATTCAGACAGGACCATCGTTGGATACTTGAGCAAAGTAGCCTTCCTGTCCACCATTACCAAGGCCTGGACCTCCTGCCTCCCCCGCTTCGCTCTGTCCTATTAAGAAAAACCAACAAGACGAGAGCCCCAGCAAAGGCACCAAAGAGCAGTGCAGTAGACAAAAATTGATTCTAAAGACATTTACTCTTCCAATGCCTTTCGGATGACATAATGGCCTTTTATTAAGATCTACACATGCACAATTTAAATATGTCTATATATCCCACATGCCTAAAACAATACTATTTGTACAAACAGAACTAAAAATTTAATAGAAAAAGGAGGGCTCAAATTCCAAAAACGATCTCCTTATAAACTGTATAAAAAATAATATATATTTAACTGTTCATACAGATCTGCAGGTATATTATGCCATTCCTTTCAGCAACTTTTATCTATTGTCGGTGCAGATATATAGATGACAAGACATTTGATCTGGCAGGAAATAGGAAGGAGTCGATTGAGCTTCAGAAGTAGGTAAATACTGGAACTAGTAATATCTGTATGTCAGTGTTCTTATACATTGGGTATTATGATATCACTATATATTACATAACCCCTTTTTCAAGTAAATCGAAAAACTTGGAATGTCACATTGGAGGTGATTGAGGGCTGTAAGGATATAATTTGTTTAAAAAAAAAATCTGCCTGGAAAGGGGAGGATGGTGGTTGGTTAGTCAATCATGATTTATGCAGAAAAGCACAGCGTAAGATATGACAATATCTGAAACTCATTTGAGAATATATTCCTTATCGATCATTTATACGAATGAAAAGAGCCTGTACAGTTGACTCAGGTGAGAGAAGAAAATCTGCAAATGTACGCCAAAGGGCTCTCCAGAGAGGTTGTTACTTAGAGCTTTGAAAAAGGGAGATTCTGTAAGCAGCTCTTCTTTACACAAAAGCGGTTCAATAATAGAATAATAGAGTAGTTTACTCCTTAACAGTATCAGTGTTTCTTTAAGATAATCATCCATAGTGCTGGATGCAAAATCATATATAGCTTATCAAAGAATCAGAAATATAGGAGATAGGTTAGTTAGAAGCGATGCAATTGATTTTTGAAAAGCCACTCGAATCCTCTTGCCAGGATCAAGACCTCCATGTGCATATATTACATGTTGCAGGCATTTGTAAATCATGCTGTCAGGAAGCATTATTCGTCCATAGATTTTCCAACATACAACAGTATATTTGCACTATATATACTCTACTTTGTCCTTGCCACAAACTGTTTAAGGTAAAACTCCAAGAAATCTTACAATCAGAATAGAACATACCTATAGCATCAACATGTGGAAACCCTTTTTTTTTTTTTTTTTGCTCCAGCATCAGGAAGGTAAATTCCATAGAGTAATTTCTTCCTTTCTAGGCAAAAGAAAAAAGTTACAAACAGATGGATAGCAATCCTGGGGAGAAAGAACCCAAATTGATTTTAAGGCTAAACGGGCAGGTCATATGGGGAGCAGAGAGGTTTTTGGAATGTCAAGCCCTCCTTTTTATCAGATTTTTAATTTTGTATATAAAAATAATGGCATCATTTTAGGCATGTTGGATCTATGAATCTCTGTCCATAACGAATGGACATGTTTAAACCTTAGAGCATTACAGAAGGACCTTTATGCGGTGCTGACATGCTAGGAACAGTAAACACTTTTGAATAAAATTATCCCCCCCCCCCCCGTTGCCTTTGGCGTTTCCATGAAGGTTAGCACCAGGCAATGGGAGAAGAAGAAAGCTGTCTCGCTGACGCATAGATGTTGGTGAGAGCTGCCCAGTGCCGCATAGAAGGACAGGGGAAGGATGCATTGGCCAAGCTGCCCAGATCCTAGACCAGTCTTCCCCAACTCGGAGCCCTCCAGATACCCGGACTACAGTTCCCATTGGGCATGCTGCCTGGAGTTGATGGAAGTTCAAGTTCAAAATACTCAGAGGACACTGAGTCAGCAAGGAAGACAGCCAGCCGTGTGATATAAAGAGCTTGGAAAGAAGTGCTCCAGAAAAGACAAGGCAAAGGAAGCCTTGAATGGGGAGAGCAAAAGACGAGGGGTGGGGGAAGAGCGGAGAGGCAGGAGCGCCCGGGTACTGCAGGGCTGTGAGATTGCAAGAAGGGACCGGCCCTTCGGCAGCTGGTTATGCCTTCCAAAACGGGCTGTACTTTTCCGAAATTTGGGAAAGAATCGAATGCATTCCTTTTGGCTTTAGTGAGTGGGGCTGTAGAGCCCAATAACTGGAGATGGTCCATAGGGCCCACACAAAGCACCCCCCCCCCCCAACATCCAGGGCTCAGGCATCGCTGGAAACTTCTTTCACATTTTAATTCCAACTTTTATCACTGCTTCCGGCTTCAACTGCAGCTTGCTCGTCCCTTCCGTCTGTCCGTCCGTCCGTCCGTCCATCCATCCACCCCTTGGCCCAAAAAGTACAGCTCCTTCCTCACCCCACCCCCTTCCTGAAATGTTTCTTTGATCTTAAGTGCGGGCAGGGACTGTCCTGCAACGTAGCCCTTGCCCAGAGAGTCACCTGGTACCACCGAGGCGCTAGCATTAACCTGCCCTCCCGGGGGTTCTCCTTTTCTGTCTTTCTTTTTTGAAGGCATTGATAAAGAGAACGTGGAGCTCTCCCCGACCACGGCACACTCCAACAGTGGGCGGACTCGCCACGGCTCCGCCAGCCAAGTGCAGAAGCAGCGCAGCACCGGCAGCTTCAAGCGCCACAGCATTAAAAAGATCGTGTGAAGCTTTCTCCTGTCCATTTTTGGAAAACCCGGTTTCCATCTGCATCTGCCCCACCTCCGCAAACAGTCATATGGCACTTAATTTCGAATCTCCCATGCACTTTTCCCGTCGTCTGGAGGGTGGGGGCAAACGATCAACTCTTGGAACAGTGGTGTGGATTGGTTTTGGATTTTCCTTGTGTTTGGATGCAGCTGCCTCTTTCAAAAAAAAAAATCCTTCTGTCCTTTTTGTTTGATTTTTAAGCCAGTATGATTTCAGAACCGATGATTGGAAGAACTTAAGAGCCTGAAGAAAGTGGGGAATAGTCAAAATTTCGTAACTTCATCCAAAGGAGGAAATCCTGTCTCACGTTGGACATGTTTGTTTATTCTTGTTGGCATTAGTTTTATTTTGATTTTTTTTTTTTTTGCAGCTTGTTTTCTATCTTGTTTAAAAGGAAAAAAAGTGTGAATTTCCAGTCTCATTTGCACATTTGTGGTTGCGTTGGCCACTGGACATGCATAGCAATCCGGGTTTCCTCGAAATGCCTTGAGCCATGGACTCCCTTTTACTGGGCTGCAGCGACCACAGTGCCATAAGCTTAAACAGCAAGTTGCTCGTTCAAGGCGCATCTTTCCTTAATTATCCAGATGTTTCAGAGGCTGGCTGATGATCTGCCAACGCTCCAGAACGTCCTCTCCCGGGTGTACGTGGAGCAGGCGGGACAGAATTTTTTAAACTGTCATGTTAAACTCAAAGTGCGTTAGAGCTGCCCAGGTCAGCAGGAACCTAGCGATGGATAGACAGATGCACACGCCCCCGGAGTGTGGGAGGCAGAATACTGCAACCGTTCGGGCAAGGTGGACCATGGGAATCTTTTCCACCCAGCCCTTTCCTCCGCCAAAGGAATGTGGAGCTTGTGCCACCTTGGATGACTGCTCCTCGGAAGGCTCTGGGGACGCTTGTCTGCTACGCTTTCCCCACCGTCATCTGCCCTCCCACGCATCATGGACTTTGCACCAGATTTTCATAGCGGTGTGTTGCAAATGCACAACTTAAAGAGGTTGAATGCAAGTGTCGACCCACTAGCCTTCTTGAGGGGCTTGGGGGCACGTCCCCTTGGCCAGATTTGCGCCAGTGCCGGCTTTCGTGTTTTTCCCAAAGCAGCTGCTGCTTGGGTTATGCAGAGGAGCAAAGGAGCTGTATTTCCTAGTGTCATTATTGGCTCTTCCTTTGTTTTAAGGCTTGTTTTAAGACCTCTTTCGCTCTTCCGGCAGAAGTGTATTTGGAGTTTAGGGTCTGGATTTGAAACAGCTCGCCCTCTGAAAGGCCTTGCCAAGAGAACGTATTTGCAGGAGGTGCCTGGACTGTGTGAAGAGGCAGTGTGGTCTAGTGGTCAGGGCAGCGATGCAGAAGCTCAGGGCCAAAGCACGCTTTCCTGCAGTCTCATCTAGGCTGTCTAGGGCTCCCTCCTTCCCCTGGCCCCACAACCCTCCCCACAACCACACTTCATCCGGAGGTTTTCCAGCTTTGAAGCATTGCTTCTTCTCATTCTAAAGGGCTGAATCACTTCTCCTAAGAATTAGTTACCGACTGTAATCACTCTAAACTAAAATTTCTTGGTATATCTTGTGTTTTGGGCCTGGCCTCCACTGGAACGCATTCCTTAAACACATGTCCAAAATAGGCTGAAAAGGGTTCAGCAGCCCTGGATTAGGATATCAGGTTAGGGCTGGGGGGACCAGGTTCAAATCTCCACTTTGCCATGAAGCTCAGGGTGGGGGGTGGTCTTGGGCCATGGCGCTCCCTCAGGCTCGCCTACCTACCTGGGTCGTTGTGTACCGCCTTGATTTCCATGAAGGAAAGGTGAGAGATCAATGAAACACATATATTTTATTATGTTTTTATCCCGTCTGCCTCTCCAAGGAGCTCAGGGCAGTGTGCAAAGTTTTCTCCCCTTCCCATGTTATCCTCACAACTGTCTCTTAGAAAGGCAGGCTCAGCTAAGGGAAGATGGCCGATTCAGGTCATCGCTTTGTCCCCGTGCCGCTGTGCCACACTGGCTTTACACTGAGATCACACCAATCCAAGACTGTCAACATAATTTCTTCGCCCGTCCAACTGTGTCCTATTTCCCTAGATTCTGGAAGTAGGAACTCTTGCTTTTTAAAAAATGCATATCTCTCAGATATTAAACATGTTCACTTTTGAAACTAATACTTCCACCTGTACAGGTGACTTCAAGGAGGGAGGGAATGCAGGTAGGATGGAAGCCCGCATAAGCCCATTTTAATGGTGGCTTTCAGTCCGCGAAATTCCATAGCTAATCCTGTTGACGATGGTACAGCAAAGTGGTCCAGGTTTCTTGTTGTCAGTTAGCATGTGATTTGCATTCAGTTAAAATGTAATGTATTTTATGTATATAAACACAACTGCTTTTATTATATTGATACGGAAAAGAACTGCTTAATTTTGTTACACTCCTGGGGAGTGGGTGGGGGAGAAGCTGTGAAAACGAGCTGCAGAGACCAGCAGTCCACCAAAGCGGAAAGAGAAAGGTCTTGGATGGCCTGGCTGGACGTGGGCTCTGAGTAATAAAAGAATTGCTGTGGGAAATTAACTCAAGCAATCAGGGGAAAGGGGCGGAGGAGGCCCCGCAGCTGCTTTCCACTGCGATGGTCACTGCAGTTCGGATCAAGCTGGTGCCCTTTACCTTGTGCTGAAGTGCCAAATCTGTGCCCCCCCCCCACCTGCGTCCCTCGTCCTGCCCCTGCCCC
Source organism: Varanus komodoensis (assembly GCF_004798865.1). Taxonomy (NCBI): domain Eukaryota; kingdom Metazoa; phylum Chordata; class Lepidosauria; order Squamata; family Varanidae; genus Varanus; species Varanus komodoensis. The sequence goes on from NW_025335587.1 coordinate 16,067,278, forward strand.
AGGCTGCTCCGTAGACAGGCAGGAGGCGAGCAGGGGCAGAACCTCGGGGAGCCTTTGGCCCCCTGCCTGTTGATGGGCAGCCCTTCCAGAGCGGCTGGCCCAGCCTCAAGCTGGAAGGATGGCTTGTTCCGGAGGGGGGGACGTGGGACAGAGCTCGGCTGGGCAGGGCCAGCTGTGCCCCCCGCACCGCCGAGCCCCACGTCTGCTGTTCAGGCACAAGCACCACGAGCAGCAGAGAAAGCAAGCGGGCTTTCCCCGGCCAGGTCTCCACTAGAGCTGCTGGGAATCCTCTTCTCTGTCCCCAGAGGACCCCCAGCCGGTTCTGAATGCACCAAGGAGGGCTGCTTGTCTTTCCAGACCCATGTTGGCCCCCCCATTTAATGCTTGTTCGTTATTTTTGCTGCCAGCCTGCGTCACCTCTGAGTGCTTTTCATCTCTGGGAGGAGGAAGGCTCGTGTGGGGGCTTCTGGGGGCCTTCCTCCATCCTTTCTGAGCTTCTTAAGAAGAGCCTGTCGTTTCTTTCCATTTCAGAGGGGTAGCGATGGGTTAAAAAGCTGGGTGGTTTCTCCCCCAACAACCCAGGGCTGTGATGGGTTCGAACATCATAGAGAGCAGCCCAGGAACGGGTTGCTGCCGAGTTGTTCCGCAAAGCAGGCGTGGGTGAGCGAGCCAAAGGCAGCTGGCTCGCTCCCACATGCTCCAGAGCAACCCATGGCTAAGAAACCGTGATTTCTTTAAACGTGTGCATACCAGGTCTTTACTGTATGAAGACACACACCCACACGCACAGTCCTGAGGCACCTTAAAGATTATCTGTGGTGGGGCATTTAAGGAGCAGAAGCTACTTTGTTGGGTGCGTGTGTGTCTCCCTCACACAAGCCAATAAAGTGGAGCTGCTGTCACAATCTGTTAGTTTTTAAGTTGCCACAAGACGCTTGCTTTGCTTTGGTTCTGATTGTAAAGGCATGTAAAACACACACACACACACACACACACACACACACACACACACGGAAAGTTCAAGGTTGCTTGGATGCAGTATCTGGCAGGCATCCAACCTGAATTAATGCCAAAGATCAGAGGCCAGGTTAACCTAATTAGTGTGTACAATGGTAGGAAATTAGCCTTTGAAGTTCTTTGTTCCTGTAACATTCTGCATGATTACAGCTACTTTCGGATTGAAACTTCCCTTCTGGAAAACTCTTAGAACTCTTAGAATCATAGAATGGTGGAGTTGGAAGGGGCCAGAGGGCCATTGGGTCCAGCCCCCTGCCCCATGCAGGACTTCAGGTTGGTCGGTTCCTTCTCAGCTGGTTGTCCAGCTGCACTTTGAATGCCTCCAGGGTGGGAGAGCCCACCCCCTCCCTAGCTCATCCGTTCCATTGTCGTACTGCTCTAACAGTCGGGGAATTTTTCCTGATACGTAGCCAGAATTTGGCTTCCTGTAACTTGAGCCCTTTATTCCAAGTTCTACACTCTGAGGATGGAGAAGAAGGATCCTGGCCTTCCTCTTTATGACAGCCTTTCAAGTACTTATGCTATCAGTCTTCTCCTCTTGAGGCTAAACATGCCCACTTCGGTCCATCTCTCCTCACAGGGCTTTGTTTCCAGTCCTTGGATCATTCTTGCTGCCCGACTCTGAACCCTTTCCAGCCTGTCCACATCTTTCTTAAACTGTGGTACCCAGAGCTGTGCTGAGTAAAGGGGAAACTAGCACTTCTCATGAATTGGAGGTGATGCTTCTAGTAATGCAGCCTAAAATAACATTTGCCCTTTCTGCATCCACAGCATAATTCCAAGATACTTCTCACCGTTGAGCCAAGTATTCCCCATTCTGTAATGATGCTTTTGGCTTCTTTTTCCTAGGTGCAGAACTTGGCCTCTGCCCCTGTGGAATTTCATTCTGTTGTTTTCAGCCCAGTGCTCCAACCTATCAAGATCACCTTGAATCTTGTTTCTGCCTTCCTGGGTATCAGCTGTCCCAGCCAGGCTTGTGTCATCTGCAAATTGATCATTGTTCCCTGCTCTTCCTCATCCAAGTCATTAATGAAAATGTTGAGGAGCACTGGGCCCAGGACTGAACCCTGCAGTACCCCGCTTGTTACCTCTCCCCAGTCTGAGAAGGTGCCATGGATGAGCATTCTTTGAGTCCGATTCGGCGGCTTACCCGAGAATTGTTCCATCCAGCCCACTTTTAGCTAGTTTGCTCCTCAGGAGATCCTGGGGCACTTTGTCTGAAACTTTGCTGAAGTCAAGGTAGATTATGTCCGCAGCGTTCCCACAGTCCATCAGGGAGGATACCCAATCAAGAACCAAGATCAGATTAGTCTTGCAGACTAGCTGGAGCAACATTCCCTGTTTTGCTCAACTAGGAGTAAGGAACCAGAGAGCTCCCCAAAGTCAGCAGTTCTGGGGCAGCAAAAGCTCACATTAGCAGCATGACTGGAAGCAAAGAACACCACCCAGCGGTGTAACCTTTCTACTCATAATGAGCTTTTGGCAGAGCAGATCCTTCCTGTGCGTGCTGGGTTGTCAAACTCGACAGAGCAGGGTTTTGGAAATTTTTGCTCGCAACACCAAGAGGTGGTTGTGAGGGAAGAGGGGCATGGCCTTTTCCCAGAAAGAAATCCTTTGAAGGTGCAGTCCTACACACGTTTACACAGGAGAAAAGCCCCGCATGGCAACATCAACAAAAAAATTGTGGGACTTTTTTCTGTCTCGACGCATGTAGGATCGTACCCTTCATGATTGGCTTGTTCAGTGCCTTAAATGTCGCTTTCATCCACATAGTGACAACATGTTCTTTCGTCCCACCACCGATTTCCTTTCCTTCCGGCTGTTCTTCTTCACCCATCTCCCATCATTTCATCTACACAGATCCATGGACCATTCAGAGGCGAACAACTTGTATCCTTCAGTTGCTTGGGCTTACACCTCCCATCATCCCCCCAGTGCTGTGCTAATTAGGGCTGATAGAATTTGTAGACCAAAACTTCTGCCACCCCAGTTGACAAAGTCCCATTACAAGTTTTGAGTCCCAGGGAGTGCTTCCAGGTCTAAAATCAGCAAGTCTTGGATACAACAGAGCGGGTTATGCACCTGTCTACGTCTGACTTTCTCTTCTTTTTAAGAGATCCATGTGTACATCTTCCTTGCCTTGCTTGCTTGGACAAGAGAGTGACCGCTGGGAACGTTGACGTAATGCAGAAAAGCTGTTCTTAGCCAGTGACTCCCAGCTCCTTCCTACCAGGCTTGGGCTGAGGGCTAGAACAACATTGTGTGTTGAAATTCGACCCAGGAGATCCCAGTATCACCGGTGTTTTGTTCTGCAGGTTAGAGCTGCTCACGCCAGCAAAGCAGCTTTCCTTGTTCGATGCATGGCAGATGCTTTGGACTACGGCCTCCATCATCCTCAGCCCCCATGGCCATGGAGCACACTTTCTGGATGGTGGGGGCTGTAGTCCACGAGTGTGGAAGGACACACAGCTGGGGACAGGTTGTCACAGAGCACTGACTTGGGACACTCCCTGTTTCCCAGTATTTTCTGTGCACTGCTAAGGATGCAGTCCTCTGTGTGTTCCGGCACGGAAAAGGCCCACAACCCCCTCTGTGCTGCAGCCACACGCTGGGGATTGTGGGCCTTCTCTTGGCCAGAACTTGCAAGGAGTTGCACCTTCAGTACTGTAAAGACCTAACCCCTCGCTCTCTTCCCGCTCTGTTTCTCCCTGGTCTTGAACGTAAAAGCCGATGCCTTTTTCTGTCCAAGGCCGATCCTGCGAACACCCCCAACAGGTCCCACGCCGATGTTTCTCCATAACCCAGAAGCATCTGAAAATCCACACATCACAGGACTGAGCGCTGGAAAATGTAGCTGCTGCTCTTTCTCCCCCCTTTGCTTTGTTCCAGGTGTAATGTTGCCTCCAGATGTATCAAAGCACGTCTCCATGTTATGCAAGAGACTTTAACCACAATCCTGGTTTTGCCCACCCCTTTTTTTAACGCAGTATATTCACCCTGTAAATAGGTTTGTGTAAAATTTGACAGAAAATAAGTATATTTACTACACTGTAAATACTAGTGACCAACACATTGTATTATTTTGCTTTTTTGTAAAGCATTTAATTGCTGTACATGTATAACATAACACAATTGGGTTACCTTGAGTGTTTCGTAATTCTTAACGTAATACTTCTTCCCCGCTGTTGCGTTCTGTCATTGAAACAAAGCAATGCTGTGTACTATAAACTTAACACCACTGTGTATTATAAAACTTATTACTTCCTGTCACAGCCTCAGCTTTGAAGATTGGGGTTTTCTCCCTCCTGGGCCTACAACCCTGTTAATATTTGTACGTGGTCATGCAAAAAGCTGCAAGAGACCCGCTGCAGACTTGCATGTTTATAGTTGGATAATTGGAGGTATATATAAAATATAAATATATATATAAATATATATATAAATATATATATATATATATAAAGTAAACCTGTAGAAATCATGGTTCCAAATACTTGCTGTTGCCCCTCTCCTTTCTCCCTATTGTATGTACTTCCCTTTTTTTGAAGTAAAAAACAAAATGTAAATTCAACCTGCTTTGGAGTCATTCTAGTAGTCTCGATCCACCTGAATCCTGGCCGCAGTGCATCGTTCGGACCAGCCACGGCTGCCTCCTGCACCTCTCAAAGAGCGAGATCAGCATACCAAGGGGAATGTGAGACGCAGCGCCCACTCCTCGGCCCCGCCGAAAGCTGAGCTCCGTCACACACCGCCGTGGCCTCGAACGTTCCCATTCCAGCCAGCCCTGCGGATGGAGTCCTGCGCCTCAGTGATCAGCGCTCGCATTTCCTTCTGCTCCTCTCACCTCCGTACTCTCCTTTCTTAGTCCTACTTCTGAGCAGAGGCAGTCTTGTTTCCAGTGGTTGTTTGTAGGTCGCGTTCAGGTGTGATAAAAATTCTTTCAATCGGAGGGATGGCCCAGAAAGCCCGGTTGGAGTGCCCACTTGGGTACAGAGCTCGCGGGGTGATCTGAGGCTGCCACGGACTCTCAGCCTCCTTTACCTCGGAGGATTGTTGTGAGGATGAGATGAGCGGGGACTTCAAGAAGCCTGGGGTTTCTTGGAGGAAAAAGGTGGGAGATTTATATGCACACTGAATTAGTGAAATAGATGCAAACAGCAGTAGAAACAGCCCGTAAGGTGGTATTAGGTGGAGAATTCAGGCTCGAAAGAATCTTGAGCTTAAAGACAAATCAATCCCAAGTTCTTTGGGGTCCCTGAATCACACATGCAGAGCTCTGCACATGGGCAGAGACTCTTCCGGAAGACCCCATAGCTGAGATCCTTCCTTGCAGGGACCCCTCCCCAGCCATGCTTGGCCCACAACAGTTCTTCCACCGCCTTCCTCCTCTGCTCTCTAGCTATCCACTTACCTCCTGTTATTTTTCTCCTAGCCCCCACTAAAGAATCTGTTCTTGGTTTCCATTTGCAACCTTGGTCCAATTTTCTCATTCTATATATTATATCTATCTGTCCACACACATACAGAGATCTGACACGCTTTCTCTCTCCTGCTTCCTCCTCGCCCACTTTCCTCCTCACCTCCAGCTTTGTCGCCAGCCAGCATCCCCCCCCCCTCACCGCAGTGTGTCTTCTGCATGGGGGAGAGCCATGTGGGGGAGGCCTTGGCCAGGCTGACAAGAAAACGCCAGGCCAGCCACTGAAGGCCAAACTGCAGAGCTCGGCCTTCCGTGGGGCCACCTCCTCTCGGCCACCTGTCCGGCACCTTCCTCTGTGCCTCCTGCCGCAGCTGCAGGACCACCTCGACCGCTCCACCAACTGCAAGCTACACAGCGCAAATCACACTGGCAAAGTGCCAGAAAAGGGGAGAGCCGGCAAGGCCAAGCGTGCCAAGAAGATGCCCCCTGCTAGCTTCTCGGGTGCACTCCAGGCCGAGCAGCAAGGCCATTCACCAGACCCACTCCAAGAACGACCGTCACAGGTAAGCAGCCTGCCTTTTCTGGCGCTTTCCAGGCAGAAAAAGTGCGTGGGCAGCAACCGCTGGAAGCCTAATGGGAAAGGCTGTGTAAAATGTGTTTTGGTGCCCAGAACAGTCTTGTGCCCTGTTCCAATCCAGGCACGTGCTTGGTTGCTGTCCGGCTAGCAAAACCCGGATAAATAATTCAAAGCAGTGAAGCCAAGGAAGAGCAAAGGAGAGCGGTTTCCGGACTGCTTGGTTTCTTGGAACACCTCTGGACAATGAAGGCTTCCAAAGGAACGATCTGCAGCTCTGTCGGCGATGTCCATCACTTAATCGGATACTCACAAAGCGGACCAAGACCACGGGCAACGTTGGCATCTTGTGGCAACCATGAAAACTGCACGAAGAGCTGCAAACCCTGGCAGAAGCTGCCCCAGAGAGAGCAGGTCTCCAAAGTGCCGGCCTTTTCCACCCTTGCCTGGTCCCTTTCACTAGGCGTGCTGGAAACAGTCCGTCCTTCTGAGCAAGGCTCACCAGAGCAGGGACCTTCAGGATACAAACAGCGGGCCTGCAGCGCCCTCTGCTGGCTGGCGAAGGGCACTTGCCTCCTTGGCCGGTACAGGTGTTTGTCCACACTCTTCCAGCTACTGCACCCCCAGCAAGTTGAAATACGGGCCGTGTGTGTGTGTGTGTGAGAGAGAGAGAGAGCACCATGCCGGACACCTAGAATGCCCTGAGGACTGCCTTCACCAGCCCGGTGTATTCTGGAAGGTTGGACTGCAACTCCCACCATCCCCAGGGAGCTTGCTCGTAATGGGAGCTGCCCTCTGGCATATATGGAGCACCCTGGGTTGGTCTGTGACATTTTCTCCTGCACTGCACATGGGAAAAGCACCTTGCGGGTTTTACTGCAAGGCGGAGACGACGTGGCCTCAGGCTCACAGGCCTTCTTGAAAGCTTGTGCTGTGAACTCGGTCTTGAATCTCACTTCCAAATATGTTAACATTTGGTGTGAAATGGCGACCTCCTCCTGGGCACACGTTCCCTCTGCTCCCCACAATCACTTTCCCACCTGCTTTCTCTTTCCTCAGCGTTGCTCTGCCATCGCCGGATCTCACGCCTCGTGGACATGCGTGTGCCCCCAAGAAGTCCAGAGCGTTCAGGGGACACAGAGACGGTAGTGGCCGGACGCCCCCATTACTCTGGCAAGCAGCACGAACAACATAGAAGGACCACGTCACCCACTCCCGGTCTAAACTCAGCTCAAGTTGCCGGAGCATGTTCAGGAGCACCTGAGACAACCGTCATTCGAACAGGGCCGCCATGTGAAAGCGCTGTCTGGCTCCCGGTCGGTTGAGCTGGTTTGTCAGGCTGTGAAACCATGCCCTGTGGGGAACCTTCCTCGATCCGTGCAGGAAGACATCCTCCTACCTTGTCTGCCGAGACCTGTTTGAGCAGGCGACAGTTTAGAAAAACGTAACACTAATTGTGACCCAAGGCAGTGGCTGTCTCAGCAAAGTAGGGAAGGGAGCAGCCCAAACGTACAGGGCAGAACATTTGGAGAGGTTACATAAAATCCGGGGCGTCCCTCAGTGAGCACACGAGGAGGGACATCGGGGACATGCAGTGGAAAGGCCCAAACAGTGCTCTGAAGAGGAGAGATGTTACCCAAAGCAGTTAGCACAGGGCTCGGGCTTGCAGCCAGAACGGCAAAGATCACGGCTTCTATGCGAATGCAGCAGAGGCATTTGGGCTTCGCTGGACAGAGTGAAGCAGCCGCCACGAGCGGTCAGAGGAGAGGGCAGCGGGGGCCGAGCACCCCTTAAATGACCTTGTCCCCTTTGGTGGTGGAAGATGGAGCCTCATCTCCAGGGCTGAAGGGAAGGCACCACGATCCCTCCAGCTGAGAGCTCTGCGGAAGGGAGGAGAGGCAGTGCGAAGGCTTCGTGGAAGACACTGGAAAGTCTTTGGACAGTCCCGAACGGGAGAAAGCTCCAGCTTCTTCGGGTGCAATCTTTTGGCTGCACCCCCAGTGCACAGACGCCGCATGCTCAGAGTCTACACATCTGCAGTGCCAGAACAAGCTGTGGGAAAAGGCCTCTCGGCCGCCGTCAGAGCTCATGCCCTGATTTGAATCAAGGCAGGGATCTGGCCATCTAGGAAAAGTCCTGGGAGGACCAGGGCCTGGGGAGAATCAGAGTAAAAGAGCTTGGCCCAGCATCCTCCCTCCCTGGCTCCTGCACCCCCTCCCCCCCCCCATTTGCAACTTCGGGAGAAGCAGCTGCTGCACTTCTCTCTATGCCAACCGAAAAGGGGTGAGAAGAGGCTCAGCGCTTGCACTGCCACAAGAGGGTGGTCTCCCAAAATCTTGCCACTGTCGAAAGCATTGAAGGCACAGCAGTATTTGCCTGGACAAACTTCCCACAACTGGTGCCCTACAGGAGGCGATGGGAGTTGTTGTTCCAAAGCCATGGGGTGGGGGGGTTCCAGGTTGGAGAAGGCGGTTCTGGGCCTTGGAAGAGGGTAGTGAGCAGCGGAGGAGCGCGTAGGTGTGTTCTGTGTAAAGGCAGGTGCTCGGCGGATCAGCAGGGAGGCCCAGTCTTGCAAGGTTCCCCAGAACCCGTTTCAGCTTGGAGGGCTTTGCCAGCAGAGATTCTGGGAAGGGAGGGGAAGTGCCCTGACGATCCATGGTTGAGGGGAGGCCGGTGTGCAGTGCGAACTCCAGGTTTCGGAAGGCCCTCAGGCAAGCCGCTCCCCCTTTCCCCGGTCACCACCATTGCCGTCGGCATCTCGCTCCTCTTCTTCGTGATCGTTGGACGTGGCTTGCCGGGTCCCGCAGCAATGAGAAACCAGCTAGGACGTCTCCTGCCCTTGTACACAGCTGCACCATCTCCGTTAGCCTCTTGCAGGGTCCAGTAAACAGCCGGCAATGGTGAAGAGGAGCCCTTGCAAGCGGGCACCTGCTGGGTGCGAGCCCCTGGCAAGTGGGGCCCTTGGGGAGCCCCACTTGGCTGGTTTGATCTGCAGGTCTGAGATGCAACAGCCTTGCCTTGCAGGAAATTGGGATAGCAAATTCATGCAAGGACTTAGACATTTCTCTGGGAAAAGTTTGTGACAGATTCTGTTTTGCCTCAATTAGAAGAGCTGGATATTCTGCCTTGGGAATCAATGCGTCTTGCCCACACTTTCTATAAATTAGCAGTGGACAAAGTCCAGGCAGTTTAACTCAGAACCAGCTTGGTATTTGTGAGCATATGTATTGGTGCTTTGAGAAGTTGTTTTCCTGCGCATAATGTTTGTACATGGTAAGTGTTCATGTGCATATCATCCTTGGGAATTATGGCTTGATCTCAGCTGCTCTTCTGCCACACCGGAGCATCAGCCAAGGCAGAGACTACATCAGGATTCCGCACAGGCACACCAAGATAATGCCAGTTTGGAAATCATCGCAATAAGAACCAAAACAGTTAGCTTTGCCTATGAAACGGCAGGAGGACTGATGCCATCAATGCTGAGCAGTTGTTCTGGGGGTTAATAGAAGGAAAGGGCAGGCAAGTCTTGGCGGGTTTTATCTGCAATGATCAAGTCCGAAGATCATCCTATATAAAGGCATCTTCATGGCCAAGGCACTTGTGATCACTGTGTCTGGGTGTGAAAGCTGGGCAGTGAAGAAGGCGGGCAGGCAGAGAATGGCTGTGTTTGAAGCATAGTGCCGGAGGAGAGCTTTACAACTACCTTAGGTCTTTAGGTCTTTACTGAAAAAGAACTTTAGGTCTTTACAGTACTGAACGACAAAAGAAGCTGATCGTGTGAGTTCTAGAGCAAACCAAGCCAGAACTTTCCCTGGAAGCTAACATTACAAAACGAAGTCCGTTGCAAATTTGGGCACATCATGAGAAGGAAAGACTCACTCGAGCCTGACAATCATGCCAGGGAAAGTGGAAGGCAAAAGAAGAAAAGGAAGGCCAACAAGGGAGGATTCCCTCAAGGAAGCCATAGGCTTGAATCAACCGGAGCCAAGCAGGGCTGTCACGCAGGGCCATTTGGAATGGCACTCGCATCTTCCAAAACACTTCCAAAGAGTTTAGCATTTATAAGGCCTGATGTCAAGGATTTTTACCCAGGGATGGCTTATTCCCCACATGAGGTTTGCAAAGGATTGCAGCATTAAGAAGGGATGGCTGACGGTGTCTTGCCCAAAGGTCTTGCAAAAACTTTCCCTGATCTGGCAGCTTTCGTACATGTCGGAATACAAGTCCTATTCTCCCCAGCCACTGGCTGTACCAATTAGAGATGGTGGCCATTGTAGGCTGACACATCCGGAAGACAGCGGGAAAGCTGCAACACAAGACTCCTCTGAATCAGGCCAGTTGTGGCTGAGCAAGCCCGCTGTTAAGAAAACGAAGCAACCCAAGCTACTGGCAGCTAATTGTGACAAAACCCGGCTTGCCCTGAGCTGCAAGCTTGGCCAGAGCCGTTAACTGTGTCAGGCAGTGCTGCAGCCCTGAATCAACTGATTCAATTCATACACTTTCAGCAGCTCATAAAAGGTGTGTCCTATGGGGGGGGAGGTGAATCCGCTATTTCAAAAACAGGCAAAGGCATGGGAGGGACCCTTTTTGGGAGGAGACATTCCTGGCTGTCCTTCCTGCAGGAGGGGATGCCTCTTCTGGTGAGCATTTGCTCCCCCACCCCTCCTAAAAACAGCAAAAGTGCTGTCTCTTTGGGGTTGCTGTTGTTGCTCAGTCACAAAGTTGTGCCCAACTCTTTGCAACCCCATCACAACATTCCTTCAGGCTCTCCTGTTGTGCATCGTCCCCCAGAGTCCACCCAGCCCCACACCCACGGCTCCAGTGACCCCATCCAGCCACCTCATCCTCTGCCGTCCCCTTCTTCTTTTGCCATCTGTTGTTCCCAGCATCAGGGTCTTCTCCAATCAGCCCCTCCTTCTCATTAGGGGGCCAAAGTATTTGAGCTTCAGCATCTGTCCTTCTAGAGAACAGTCCGGGTTGAGTTCCTTTAGGATTTCTTGACAGTCCAAGGGATTCTCAGGAGTCTTGTGACTTTTACACAAGAGCAAATGGAGGCTGGTTTCCCATTTGAACTATGACTAGATCTGCATGGGTGACTTCCCAGCATTACCCTCTGACTGGTTACTCCGAAGCACATGGTCTGTATATGACAACAGCAGCAAGAATCACAGTTGCTTCTAAATGGAAATGACCGGAGCCTCCAACAATTGAAGAACGGAGACATAGATTAGCAGAATACACTGTGGTGGCAAAGTTCACTATGTAAATAGAAGACTGTTAGGAGAATTTAATGATAAATGGCAATTTTATTATGCTCAGCATCACTAATAGAAGTTGAGGAAAGTCTGGGAAAGAAAAAGGAAAGCAGTAGAATGTGAACAGATTAGATCTGTTGTATCATTAATGTTTTCTGTAAACTCTGATAGAGCGTTGAAAGGCAGGAAAAGTTAGTTTTGGGGGATTTAATGTATAGGCTGTATTTAAAATTCCCTTGGACACTTTGCACACTTTTAGTTTGTTCTGTTTATTAGTTTCTTCTGTTTTCCCCTGCAGTGGAGGGCAGGATGCATTCCAGTGGAGCAAACTTTAGGACCCCGAGGGTATGGAATGGGCTTTCACAGGAGGTGGCTGAAGCCCCAACGGTGAGGGTGTTTAAGGATAAGCTGGACATGCGCATGGTAGGCATGTCATGAACAGAGCGGGCTGGAGCCGGGGTCAGACTAGATGGCCCAGGAGACCCCGTCTGACTCTCTCTGTTCCTACATTTTCTTCTGTGTATCTGTATGTGCTAAGATTTTTTTTAACAAGTTCATGCTATGCTAATCGTTGCCCCAGGGCTTTTCCGCTCCGAACTGTGCAATGCTAGGCAGGCTTACTCGGGTGTAAGCCCCAGCGGGAGTTATTTCAGAGTAAGCATGCGCAGAGCACTGCTCCGGAAGGAAGGCGTCTTACAATCCGTGTCAGCGGGGCTGACCCATCCGGCGGTTGTCAGAACTGCCCTCTCCTTCCAAGCTCGCACCAGGAGGAAAAGAAAGCATGCTCACGCCGCTCCTGCGCATGCGCCTCGCTCTTCCTCGCACCCCTCCCTCCCTCCCTCCCAGCTCGCTTTCCGATTCGCTAGTCGGGCCGGACAGGGGGCGTGGCTTCCCCTCGGACATCTCGCGGGAGCCGCGGCCAGGAAGGAAGGAAGGAAGGGAAGAAGAAAGGAGGGGGTGGAGAGGGAGGGGTGAGTGGAACGTTGTCCGGGCGGTGGGCGGGGCAAATGGAACGTTGTGTATATCGGTCGAATGTTTCAGCGTTCTGAAGGGCCCGGTGGGGCAGCACGTGGGGGGACGGTCGAGTGGCCCGCGGCGGGTGGAGGGGCTGGGCACGGAGGCGGCGCTCGCGGCAGCAGCAGCGTCGGCGCACGGGGTTCTGGCACCGGTTCCAGGGGTGGGACAGCGAGGAGGAGGAGGAGGAGGAGGGCGAGCAGCACCGGACGGATCGTGAGTAAAGGCTTTTTGTTTGCAACTGCGGGCTAAGGCGCTAGTCCTCATGTGCCACTCTCACGGGTAGGGACTTTTCGCCATACCAGCGGTGTGGGTAGAAAGTGGCGAGCCGGGGCCTCCGGAGGTAATGCAGCTGTCCTTCCGAAGTGGGTTTGAGAGTGTGTGTCTTTCTCTTTCCCCCACGTAGAGTTGCCAGTCTCGCCACCAGCCCCTGCAGCTGCGCTACTTAAGAGCTGCTGTTCCGCAGCCCCTGGCGGGGGAGAACGCTCAACTCCACGCTGTCGAAAGAGAGCGTCGCCACCTTCGGAAGGAGTACCGGAGCAGGCCTTGCACCTGCCGGGTCTTCCCTGCTCGTGCTGGGCTGCGCACCCACCCGCCCGCCCACCCCATGGTATGCAGGCCGCGTCGTCTCGGCTGTGGGTCGCCTGTCCCCTGGCATCTAGGGAACGGGGGGCTGCACCAGGAGCCCTTTGCCTCGGGGTGGGAGGTGGGGAGGTGGGGATTCCGCCTGGTCCTAAGCTTTGCCTGCCCTGGGAAAGCGCTCAGCACGCGTTGCGAGCGAGCGCCCGGAGCAGCCCTGCGCGCACGGCCGGCCTCGCGAGCGCCCCTCGCCCCCGGCCCCGATCCGCGGCGCTGTCATCCGCGCCCCCCGAGCTGCCCCTTCGCCACGTGCCCGCCGCACTTTCTTGTCTGGCCGCTGCTCCGCGTGCCTCTCTGACAGCGCCTCCGCCACTTCTCCCTTTTCGCAGCTGCACGAATGCCTTGAGGTGTGTTGCGCCGGAGGAGGGGCTGTTTGTGTCGGCCTGCTCCGCGCTGCGCTGAGCGTCAGGCGCTGTACGGAATCGCTGGGCTGCCAGGCCAGGTTTTCCTAGCTGGAGAGTGTGACCTTCCTGGCTATTGGGCAGGTGAAGGAAATTCAGGGCTCGGAGGGACAGGGGCTAGGCCTGCCCGGAGTCCTCCAACTTCTGCACGTGTCCGTGTCTTTAGGCCGCCAAAGCTATCCCTGGATTGAACTGAACTGTGTGAGAGCCTTTTGCTTTGCTTTCCAGCCCACATGCATGCATTCCTAGAAAGCCAAGGTGCGCCTTCTCCCCAATTCACACGTGCCAGCCTTTGGTACATGCGCACGCTGCTTTCTGCCGCCAGTAGGGTGATCTTGTACTTTAAGAACGATCAAGAAGTGCCGGGTTCATTATGTAGCTTGTCCTGCAGCTTGTTCCTTGCTGTTTTCTGGTCTGGCCTGCAGCCTTTCTTGTGCTGTTGAGTTCTCGAACAGGAAATGCCATATACCAGTGCTAAGCGTCCGCTGAATTGCAGGTAGTGTTTTATGATGTGAGAGGCCAGTCACTGCTCAGGTGGGGTGCAGGTGCTGAATAATATGATGTGACAGGTTTAGGTGGGTTAAAGTTCATTTTTTGCTGTGAAGCTCAACCTGTATCCATGCTTGGAAGGGGAAACAAAGGATTGGCATCCTAGGCAGTCCTGAATTTAAAAGCTTCACCTGTAAGGACCTGGGCCCACACAGAAGAAATCCAGAGAATAAAAAGTAGCTTGGGTGTGTTTGCTTGTGGCATTGACTTGAGCCACAGAGTGTGATAATTCCTTTAAAGGGATCGCCACGCCCTCCTTCTGTCCTTTCCATTATCCAGTGTAGATTAGCAAAAACCCTCTTGACTTCTTCCATACAGCTATGCTAATATTTTATTGGGAAATATTCACTTAGTGGGGCTGAAGCATGTCCTTGGGCAAGGATTCTTGGCAGCCTCCTTAAAGGCACTCTTGCTAAATTCATAAATCGGTGCCAAACTTGCTCTGTTTGGGGTGGCTTTGATTTATCTTTCCGGGAGCCACAGTGGGCTTTTTGTGAGTCAGAGGTGAGCTTTAGAACACACTCAGCAAGGGTAACCCCCAAGGGTCGGTTCTGAAAGGCCCGACCTGGGCTCTCCTGCCCATGTGAGTGCAACGGGCTCTGTGCCCTCGCTCACCTTAGGAGTGCAAAACTTTCACGGGGAAGGTCACACGGGCTCTGGTGTTTGCTTTCTCTTTAAAGAGCGTGAGCTCCAGCAGCTGCCTGGCTGCAGAGGTCCTCGCGCCAGGCCTAGCGTGTGGGCCGGCCGGCGCTTGTTCCCTCTCTGCCTTTCTCTCCTAAAAGGGATCACAGTGCGCCTTCCCCTTGGCATCGGTGCCTGCTGGAGGTCACCCTCGCCGCAGTGTTGTGCTTTCTCTTTGGTTACTGTTGAATGGTAACTTGAGAAATGTCACTCCTCCTCTAGGCCTGGCCCCGTCTTCCCTCGCCTGGAATCGAGGCTTTCCTCGTTGGCTCAGACATGTGCTTCCTCGGTTTTGCAGGAGCCCTTCAGCCGGAGCGGGGCAGGGGCGGAAGGAAGGAAGGAAGGAAGGAAGGAAGGAAGGAAGGAAGGAAGGAAGCCCCCTTCCCGGAGCGCGCCGTGGGTGGGGTGCCCCCAGAGGGGAGCAGGTGGCTGCGTTCGGACGGCCCGTCTCCCTCGCAGGCCAGGTGGCGAGCCCGAGCCCGAGGCAGGGAGGACTGGGCCCTTTAAGGCAAGCGTGGCCGAGCCTTGAGCTGCTCGCAGGAGGGGGAGTGCGGGCAGAGGGCGGCCAAGGCAGCTAATGAGAGGTTCCCTGCACACCTGGTGCAGTTTCACTTTAGAGCACTCACTCAGGAGCTCTGCCTGTCGCTCGGGGAACGTGCACAATGGCCTTGTGAGGTCCTTTGCCAGCCGGACTTGGGGGCTTTGGGACTGCACGCTTCCCGGTCCCCCCACTTGCGCTCTCAGACATAAAACTTGGGGGGATCACACCGGAGGCCCCTCTGAGTCAGCCTGCTGCTGCTTCCAGCTGCTGGGAAGCAGGGCAGAAGGCCGCGGTGTCTTCCTTGCCACTGCGCCCTCCAAGCGTGGAGGCCCCGTTTTTATGGGCTGGACACAACTTTGCTACTCACAACTATCGCCTTCTCCAGAGACATAAATTTGTCTGCTCCTCTGTTGCCGCTTCTCGGGGTGAATGGCTTAAGTCGGGGTTTTTGAAACGCTCCGTCAGCATCCTTGCGGTCTCTCTGGCCTCCGCTCCCCGAGAGGGTCTTAAGCAGAGCCACTGCAGACCAAGCCAGGCAGATGTTTCTTGGATGTGCACAGCTGGATGCCAAAGTCACGGATCTTCCATTGGCCCAGTGGTGCCTGATCCTGGAGCCTGAGTGGAGCCATCAATAGACTTGGCTCCTCCATGGACTTACCTGAACTTCTTTCGGGCTCTCTAAGTTTGGTGCCTTTTGCCACTTTTCATGGCAGCGAGTTCTTGTCGCTTTAGCAATGCTCTCATTACTGCAAGATCTTCCTTTACCCAGTAATCCAATTTCACTGGATCCAGTTTCACTGGATCAGCCCATGTTCTGGTAGCATGAGATGGCGAGGCAAATGTATGCTGCCACTTTCTTCATTCTAGGTATGGGTTATATATTATATTTTTGTACCACCCAATAGCTGAAGCTCTTTGGCAGTTCATAATATTTTTATGCCTTCAGAGTGGTATAGAAATTTAATAATAATAACACATTTTAACACTCCCTCAGCATCTTTAATACCTTGTTGGTTTTCTGGGGTGTATTCATGTAGTTGTTGCCTGTTTTAAGAATTTGTACTCCACCCTTCAAAGTGTACTTACACCATTTTTTAAGAAGTAGCATCTCATTTTTGCCTGGGGTTCCTGGGGCACTTTCTATCCAGGTGTATTGACTTGGGTTTGCAGGTGGGAGGGAGGAAGTGGGGGGGGCACATATGAAACCAGCTGTATTTTTGCCCTGTGCATTTTGGAAATTGAAATTTCCTTCTTCCAGGGTCAGGATTCACCTCTTTGCTACACACCTGGCTTTGCTTCAGGTGTGTTCCTTTCCTAGCTCTTCCTGGCCATTTGCTGTTGTGTTTTTTTTTTTCCCCTGGCACACCCCACCCAGACATCAGCATGAGTCCCCAAACTTAGTGGCTCACCTTCATCCTAGCCCGGGTGGGAAGAGGGAAGGAGGCATTTTTGGTTGTAGAAACAAACATATTTTGGAAGGGGAGGGAAGGAAACTGGCTTCGTCATATCTAAGCTTCATAGGTAATCTTGCTCACCAAAGCAGCACCTTTTACTCCCACCGTGAGGTTGTGTTCTCGGCTGTAGCAAATACGACACCAGTCGAGTTCCACATTTCCGAAAGAAAGCCATTTTTTAAAATCTTCTGCATCTTCTAAAGGTACTCTTACTTTCGCAAGGCTGCACAGGAAAGCAGGTGAACGGCAGGTGGGTTGTCCTATGTTCCAGTTCTAACTGGAGCTGCCCTGAGCAACTGGGAAATGGAGATAGCTGGCCTTTAAGGCTCACCCAAGCTGAAAAGGGGATCTGGCTTATAAACAGCACCTGGGGAAATTTCACCTTGCCCGCCCTCCAAAATCCTGCACATGGTTCCGCTCTGTTCCGGTAGGCGAGGGGAATTGCCCCAAAGCCTTCCAGAGAGTTTCATGGCTGAGTTGCCAAGATCCTAATCTGGAATGGGCTATTTATGGCCCCTCAGACAGTTTGTCCTACAACTCCTATCAGCCCCAGTGCAGAAACGGTGGGGGTTGTGGCCTTCCAGATGTTTTGGCCTACAAGTGTCTAATCCAGTTCTTTTGCCATGAAGCAAGGAGGCTGTTCAGAAGCCGCCCTTCGTGCAGAGTGCAGCAGCCAAACTAATAACAGGGACCAGAACGGCAGAGCATTATAGTACCTGTATGTTGGGTCCCTGTGTGTGTTCTGAGCCCAATTCGAGGTGTTGGTTTTCACAGGTAAAACCGCACATGGCTTGGGACTACAATAGCTGATGGAAAGTCCTTCCTGTGCTAAATCTGCCCAAACTGTATGATCAGTATCTGAGGCCTTCCTGCGGGGCCTTCTCAGCGGTGGCCCCCAGTTGTGGAACATACCCCACACTAAGCCAGTCTGAAACCAACTCTGTCCTCTTTTTGGAACCATGTTAAGACTGCCCTCTTTGCCCAGGTGTTTGCTGGTATTTAAAGAGCACGTGTCAGTTTTAACTAGTCTTGGGTCCTCAGAAGTGGTTTTAGCTGTTAAAGTTTGTATATTGGAAAAAATGCATGTAGCATTCCATTGTATTGTCTTGTGTTTTTATGTATCGGTATGCATCACCCAGAGAGCTATTGGGTGGTGTACGAATAAAATTTAGCTATGGATGCCCCGGAGATGGAAGCCAATGCTACCTCTTGTGTTTTGAATTTATAAAGGGCACCGTGAGCTCTGTTTCTTGCTACCTGCAGTTCTTGTAATGCCTTCCCCTCCAGGATAGGCACCAAGTGGAGATGGCCAAGGCAGGTGTTGGCCAGCTGCTTTTTGCAGTAGCAGGGGGCTTTAGCCTGAAATTGCACACCGTGGGAAGGAATCGTTTCTCAAAAGAGGTAAAGCACAGCCTGGAAACAGGTCTCCTGTGTCTACCTTGGAAATGCAAGAGGCAACGATTTGGTCTGAATCCCTGGTGGGATGAGGTGGATGTCCTGGCCTGAACTCTGTCAGTGCCATAAAACTTGGTAAAGATTCTTAATGATGCCGAGAATAATTCGAACCGGTTCTGCCATCCATGCGTTCCTCTCTGCCTTTGAGGCACAGGCTTGGGTGGAAAGATTTGTGCTTGGCGACCTTCTGAAATCCTGTTCAGACTTGTTCCATTTTGCAGACTGAGTGACCAAGGATAGAAGGTGGCCTGTTATGGTACGGCAGGAAGCCGATCGTTCTGTTGAACCCAGAGCTAAATCTTTTGCATGGGTTGTCGACTGCAGGAGTGCTAAGCCTGGAAAGCAAACCTGAATCCAGGTGGTAAACAGCTACCTACCTGACAGTCACTCTCTAGCCAGCCAGTGAGTAGTTTCCAAGCTTTTGAGTGCCCCCCCCCCCCTTAGTCAAGGGCTAGCTGCCCTGACATAAGGTTTATTTACTGCCTGGAAGAGTTTTAACTCACAGTTAGCCAGTATTTGGGGAATCCTGTCCTACTTTTTTGTCTTTGGAAATGCCAGCTGGTGGAAGACAGTTTCGAGAGCATCTGCAAAACCATGGTTGACCCTTGGACTGAAAGATGTTCAACATACCTCCGTTGCATGGCATCACACCCAAAACCTTGAAGTACCCCAATATCTTGCTTCAGGGGGTGTTGCAGTCTGGCTTTGTGTGGTTTCAGAGCATTAGGAAAACCCAGGAACATATTTTCAAGCTGCGAGATAGGACTTCAGTCGACTCACGCTAGTCCTAGACTTCAGTGTAGGCGGCTTGCTTGCTCTGCAGGAAGTTTAATTTCTGAAAACACTCGTGTGCCAGCTGAATTCTTTGGTGACTACTTTATTGTGGCAAAAGCACGTTCTGTATCTGCAAGCAGATGAGATTCTTGTGCGTGCAGAATCAGGGTTCTGTGCTCTGAGGAAATTATGCAAATTTCTCAGCTTCTCATTTTGGGTCTTTTGCTAATTGTAGCAGGGAGCATTGCTGACTGTTCAGGGGCGTGTGTTTGCAAGAAGACGAGCGTTCAGAAGATGGCATAGCAACTCCATGGTTCTCTGAGGCTTCGCTCACACGTTTTGAGACATAGAAGCAGCCTGGCTTTCCCTGCAGGGAGTCCCAGAGCCTGGAGCCACCACCGAGAAGACCCTGTCACACATTCCCATCAAATGCTTCTTTGAAGGTAGTTGTGCCAAGAGAAGGACATCTTTCGAAGATCTGAAAAACCTACCTTCTGAACACACAACCCACAAGAAGCAGTTCTTCCCCAGTGCAATGCCGTGGGGGGATTAACGCTGGTCGTGTAAGACCTCTAATGCACGCCTGTGCCTGTTTCCTTCCATTCAGACCCTTCTAGGGGTGTGGATAGAATTACTATAGAACACTTACCATAGCTGCATCGATTTATAGAAGTAGCCATAGCATTGAGCTGGAGTGGGACCCAGAGTGAAGTCACTCGGTCTGGCCTGGGTTGGATTCTGTGCTGCCCCAAAGACACCTGCCGAGGGGGCTGTGCAGCTCAGTCCGGGCTTTCCTTCTCCTTGCACGACAGGTGAGCTTCTCTGCATCTCATCACCCCCGTCCTGAGGACAGCCCTAATCCTGAAACGTCTTTGTGTCGGAGGTGGTGTGCCATATCCTGGTCAGGAGAGGGGGCTACATATTAGATTCCATACTGATATGGCAGTTGGCCGCGCATGTTGTTTTTGCATTACAACGCCAAATTTTTCAGGTGTTAATTCACCTGTGGGGCTGTGTCTTTAAGGGGGGCTGTCTTGAAGGGCACCCCTATTTGTGAAAAGGGGTCTGTGGGCATGAGAGAGGAAGGCATGTGATTTGGGGGGGGGGGATCTAAGGTGGAAAGATTCAAGGTAGAGTAGCAAGTGGCGACACACAAGTGGGGCAAAAGCCAGCTCAGCCGGGGTATCCAGTGCTGGGAGACCCCGTGGTTTTATTTTAGCAAGTGCCCATGAGCAATGGCATGGCAAGGCAAATGGTCCAAGATGTCCAGCCAGAGAGAGCATCATCTACCACCGCTTCTGTTCCTTGGGACCAAAATTCTGCTGCTTGCCTGTAATAAATTCTCCATTGGTTCCCTATTTTCTGGTTAGATGTGGGCCCAAATCTGTATTTTTTAACTGAATTATTTCCTCTCCACTGGTTAAAAAAGCTGCTGGAGCAGCTTGCTATCAGTCTGGACACAAGACTGCCCCGCAGGGTTGCAATGTTTAAAAGTCACAGCACACAAAGAAAAACAGATGCGGAGGAAAGAGGAAAAAGCCAGCAAGACTTGTGGTGGATTTGGTGCAATAGTCCTGCTTGCCCTCTCATCTGGGGATTGGGGGTGCGAATCCAGCTGGAGGGTGCTTTTTGGCCCCCTTGCCTGATTCGGTCTTCCTTGTTGCATCATCTTTCCTCCAGAGCCATTGTTGTAACCCAAACGCACAGGGTTAAGCAGGAAAAGTTCCAAATTCTTTGATCAAACTGCAATCTACCTGAAACTGCTAAAAATAGTTATTTATTAACTTGGCATTGGTGGAGAAGGAACTCTTTCCTTTCTCCTTGGCAGGTGTTTTGTGTCACAACCAAAGATACTTCACACTAGCAAAAACTGGGTGCTAAAATCGATTTTTTAAAAATTGGATGCTTTAATACAGAATGCAGGTACAGACACAAGGTGTCTGGCAGTCAGTGATCTGGGGTGGTAAACATTTTTAGAATTAAAACTCTTTCCCCAAATGCAGAGCTTCATATGCAAAGAACACTACCTTAGATCTAATAATAATAAAACCTAGCTTGAGTGGAAACAGTGCTAGTCAAATTAAAATTTCAGCCTATTTATTTATTTCATTTGTATACCGCCCCCTCGCCAAAAAGGCTCCCTAGGTGGTTGAGAAAGCCAAACCATAGGAGTGGGAACAAAACTGCAAGAGCCAATAAGCAATAATAAACAAGCTTAAGGCAACTGATAAAATTGGTAGGCAGGTTCATTTTCATTAGAAGAAATGAACTTTCATCTGATAAAACCCTATTAAAATGACAAGCTTAACTATTAGAATGCCTGGACAATAACCTGGTGCAGAAAGGAAAGAAAGTAGGTGCCAGGCAAACCTCTTTGGGAGTTGATTCCAAAGATGGGGTGCCACAACCGGGAAGGCCCTTTACCTCCTTTCTCCTTGAGAAGGTCCCCAGTGGATGGTCTTAGGACTTGTCTGGGTACATGCCCAGGTATGCTGCTCAGGAAGCGAGCGAAGTTTTCTTGCTGGCTCTCTTGGCATGCTAAAATTCAGTGCTGCTTCTCCGCCCCCCCCCCCCTTAAACTTTGCCCTGGGTTGCAGAATCACGGAGGTGCGGGGGGAGCCATGGTTGCTTGCTTGTGTGTGGGTTCTGGGGTGGTTTCGCAGCCACCCCCTGCTGTGTATCCCCCTCCCCCCAGGTTTGGAGAAGTGGATACGCAAATGACACCGGTCACAACTGGTGCATGGAGTGTGGAAGGTAAGTCACCGGGACTCCTCCTCCATGAACCAGTGATTGTGTGAACCCAGCCGATACGTAAGGAGCTTTGTGCGGTCGGCTTGTTGCATCATCATAAATTTGCAAATACTCCACTGAAAGATTAGAGTCCAAGTGTTGCTTCTGTTGGAGTGCAACCTTGAGCAACGCTAGCAGTCCAATCCTATGTTCTTTACGCCGAACATATTTCTGAGGCTTACAAGTAAGTGCTCGTAGGATGGCAGAAGTGAGTTTTATGCTTGATGTTTATATTTTCTTCACACACCAAGTATTTGTGCTTAACAACTTGAGGCCATTGAAAAAATCTGAGTTTTTTGCATTTTATCTCTAAGGAACACATTCTCAGAACAGATGTTGCTGAACTTGAGCTGCTCAGAATCGAATCTTGGAGTTTTGGTTTTTTTAACATAGATAATTCTTGCCCTGGTGTGGTTTATGGTGCCATTTTGCCCACTCCAGCTTCAAGGAAACTTCGAGTGAAATCAGAGAGTTGCTATTTTCCAGGGACCCCATAACAGACAACAGACTTTTTAGGTTAGGATTTTATGGTACTCTGTGGATTTATGTAAATCAAAATAATTTTAATGACCAAGAAAGAGTCCTATTAAATCACTGATTTAAGTCAGTCAGGAAAAGTAATTTTAAATCAATTTCCCAGTGAAATCTTTTCATAGATTTCCTAAACACTGAAGCAAATCTGACTACTAAGCCATGTTGATTTTTAAATACATCAATTGTTGAACAATAAAATTCAGAGTACATTTTAAACTTGTTTCATTCTCAAAAGCAGACTTTTCAAAACTTGCTGGGCCACCTGAGCAGATAGAATATTAATCAAATCCAGAAAAAGTCCAATCAAAATTTGATAGTTACTGGGCAAAAAAAAAAAAAAAAAACCTCTTTAACATCAGATTTGGGAGATTTTAAAAGCATCTTTTTTCCCCCAGCAGGCAATATGGCCCTCCTGTTTTAATTCCCTTGCCTTGCTCGGGTCAGCCCCAGGCTACACAAAATGACAGGACAACAACATTGGCCAAGCCTGGCTTTGTACCCGTGACTTTAGAGAAGTGGAAAATTCAGGCATTTCAAAAAGCTGGAGAGAGCTATTTTCATGAGACCCAAAACAGAAGTGACTACACATATTAGATAGTTAGGCAATGTAATTTATAGGGAGGGGGGGTGCAAGGGCACAATCCAGGGTCTTTGGTGGGCGTAAGCCGAGGTGTACAAGCATCCAAGCAACAGTGTGAAAGACGCCAGCCATTTCCTCCACCTCGTACCTTGTGCTGTGTCCACCTGTCTCAAAGTGCCACAGACAGGTGGGGAAGAGGGCGAGGGGGCGGCCTGAAGGTGGTGTAAGCCCCAGTCACTCTTCCCTGCCCATCAGCACCTTCATTTTCTTTCCCTTCCTTGTCAAGATCTCAAAAGAGGCAGCTGGTGCGTCGTTTTCTGCAGCGGCTGTGAGAGAACCTGGGTTTGAAATGGCAGAGCTTTCAGGCTCAGTCCTGAAATAATCCATTGTGCCCCAAACTACCCAGAGGTTATAGGATTGCACCCTGTGTGAGAATGAATTGTATTCTCTTTATTCGTATTCGGTAATGTTTGAGTAATAGAAATTTAACTTCATATCTTTTTGCAATCTGATAGTTTGCTTTTTGTTTTAAGAAACATTGATTTCATCTATCTTATTTCATTGACACTTTGGTAACAGGAGTTCTCGATAGCTGGTTTGTTTAGGCTATAGGCTAACCCTAAATATAGTTGTTGATGTGAATGAAATCATAAAGGCAACCCTATTCTGTTTGCTCTCAAAACAAAAAAGGGAACGCCTCCATGGCCAAGAAGTAGCATCTTCCCCTTGATGGAATGGGGTTGTTCCATTGCTTGCGCTTGCGCTTGCGCAAGCGCATTGCTTGTGGTTGTTCCATTGCTTCCAGATGTGTGGAACCACAACTCTCATCATCCTTAGTCAGCCTGGCCCATGGAAGTTGCAATCCAATGCATTTGAAGTCTGACTTTGGGCGCGGGCTAACAGTTTAGTTTCCTGCTTTCCCGCTGCAGGGAGGCTTCTCTACGATGGTCCTAAACCCTGGTTATAACATGACAAGAGTGAAACACCACAATTGCAAGACTGTTCTGTGTGTACAACTCACTCCACTCTGCCTCTGCCTGCTTGCCTTGAGAGACTTTCGGGCAAGTGAAAACAAGATCCCCCCCACACCGCTCCACCCTGCAATGTCGTGGGAAGGACATATTAATTAATATTGATGTCTAGACTTGTAATTGTTCCCTGAAGTTTAAGCCAGTAGTTGAATTTCATAGGGAAACAGTGGCGGACTTCAGCACGGATCCCTTTACCCCGTCCGTGCAGAAATGTGGGCGACCAAAGGAGCCGTCTTCTGCAGGTTTTTGTGGAAGCACTGCCTGTGTCGGGCTGGTGTGGTTTTCCCTGCAACCGTGGAAGGGGAGCAGAGGCTGAGAAATACTCCCAGGGAGTCAGCGTGCAAAGAGCTCAGAGAGTCTTACAGTAAGGGTCATTTAAGGCCACGGGGAACCCCTCAGTGTAACTCATCACATCTGGGAGACACCAGCCCAGCCCCTCGTTAGGAAAGCTAGGAGGGGAAATCCAAGCGCTCCAAACTTTGGACTTTTTCCCAGTTCTGGTCCACATTTGCCTCTCCAGGTTCCAGGCTAACCTGAGCTCTTCTACACAATACTCTTGTCCTTACTGTTGTGGTTTTGCTGTGAGAGACGGTCTGGCACGTCCGGATGGAGTGGGTTGCAGAAGGCTTGTGCTGAGTCAACACAGTCCATGTCTTGTCACCATCTTTTCCTTTGCATTAAGTGCACTGAACTAACTCAGGTATTGCTTGGTTCTTCTCCCGGGTGGCTTTTTCCAGGTACGAGTATTCCAGCTCTCAGATGCCTTGCACTCAGCGTCCTCTGCCAGCCATTGAGCTAATGATCAAGATGCCAACATGGTCATCTTTTGGACACTGGGCTGAGACTGCCCTCTGCTCCCAGACCTACATGGGAGTCACATGCATCAGCTCTCTTTTTCACATGGCCAATATTTTTGTTGAAATGGGTTTCAGCTTTTGGAATTGTTCTAAATTTTGAAAAAAAATCATGAGGGATTTTAAGATTTGGAATGACAGTTGGCAAGCAGATGAATTTTTATAGAAATGTCTGATAACAACATGGGCTGCCCAGATTCATGTCAGGTGTTAGGATTTTAAAGTATGTGCCTAGGTGGGGATGATGGCAGTTGGAGTCCAGTGCAGCTGGAAGGCACAGGTTGAGTAAGGTCGCCCTGCTTGGCTGATTTTCCTTCAACTTGTTTACTTTAGTGCCAGCTTCCTTTATTTGTATAATTTGGGACAAAGGGCATTTCTAGCACAGCATTGCTCCAAAACGATCCTGCTTGCCAGGCATGGCATGAAATCCACCGGAAGTAGGTTTCAGGCTCATTGGAAAATCCAGTGCATTTATTTCTCTTTAATGCTTAACTTGCATTTTTGGCATTCTAATGACCAGTCTGTCATGGCAACAGCAGAACCTTCCCCCGATTTGGTTAGCCTCATTCGTACAGGAGAGCCGCATTTTCTTGCAGATCCCAAGATGGGGATGCAGGGCAAGCACCTTCATTACAATTGGGAACGGTTTCGTCCTTTAAGCCTCGGCCATGTCGCTGTGATGCAGGGAACATGCTAGATCTTAAAATCCTGACTTCAAAGCCACACTTAGGGACTTGTTGCGTCACCTTGAGCAAGCATCGGCCTCTGTGTTCTTGTCTTTAAAATGCCAGTAATAGAATGTGTGCCACAGTTGCAGGCTGGATTAGAAAACACTCAGGACAGTGTTATTTGTATCAGATCTAAGTCCGGGTATGTGTTGTATAATTTTGTAGCTTTGACATTGGGGCAAGAGTTTGGCTTATGGAAAATGCTAGCCTCTTTTTCCTTTCCTTGTTAATTACACCAAAAAGTAACAAGTTTCTAGGCCCTATGAGCAAAGACATACTTAAAATGTCGGGAAGTTACATAAGGCATGGAGGTAGGTGGGTTTTGAGATGTCCAACGATCGGATATGTTGTTACTCCCATACTTGATGTCCCCAAGTCGGTTGGATCAGATTGTTTTAGTTTATATTGCTTCGAAATTACCATAAAACAAAAGTTTAATGAAACTTGCTACATGTCCATAGAAAGATAATGTATTTATATAAACATAACATGAACTCAGATCACACAGAATGAACATAGAATCCTGGATCTCGAGCTAAAATACGTAACTTTAAACCTCTATTAAAATCACTCGTGAATCTCTTTGGCTAGGCATAGCATTGTCCTTTAAGAAAGACCCCTGGAAAGAGTACAGTTTAAAAAAATGTCTAAAATAATCTATTCGAATTTCCATTGGCAACTTCTTTTTGTTTGTTGATTTGTGGAGAATATCACTTGGAGACTATCACTTGGTCTAGTAGAAGGCACCTGTGTTTTCTTTTTCCACCCTCAAACTTTCAAGCTTTGCAGCAGTGAGAACTAGCATTTTGCTTCCTCTGTTTAAAAAAAAAAAACTTAGAAAATAGGCTGCACCAAGTTGCATCAGTGTAGTGTGGCTTTTAAGCAGGCTAGCCTGAGCCTCGAGAGATCCAGGTTCTAGTGACTGACTTTGGGCTCGTAACAAACCCTCAGCCTAGTCTACCTCACAGGGGCGTCATTGTGATGATAACATGGAGAGAGAGGGACAAGGTAAGCCGCCTTGGGGTTCCTTGCAAGACGGAGAAAAGCAGGTTGCAAATGTCAAAAAAACTGTTCCGCAGAAATTTTAAAAAGCGGGCTGCATCTGTTTGACTACATCGCTCGGCATGTCCTAGAAAAGATGGGGGTGGAATTGCGCAGAGTCCAAAAATTCTAGCGGACGAGGGTTGCATTTGGTTCTCCCACCTTCGGCGGCATCCAGTCATTTCTTCCTGCCTGGATTTGCTTCCCCCGCCCTGCAATGTCACTGTGCTGAAGTGCAGCTAAATTTACCAGGGTTTCCTACAGGATCCGGGACGGACCAGTTTGGATGGGTGGGAGAGCTGCAAAACCGGACATACAGATGCTTTCCTCTTGCCAGGGTACTGGTCGCAGCCTTGTGCCAAGCCATGTCTATGTGGAGAGTCTCTAGCTGGAGATTTTTTTTTTTTTTAAAAATCTTGTTTATTCTCTTTTATTTTGTAGCTAGAGTACCCAGTTGACTTATCCGTTCTGGAATCTACAGCTTCGGTGTGGGCTTATAAGGCAGCTTGTGTCCTCGAGCTATTTTTAGCTTGGAAAAAATGGCACCAGCCCCGTGACTTCAGTTTTGAACACAGCCAGGTCCCGTTCAGGCAGCCTCTTCACCAGGGCTGTGGCATTCGTTGTGCATCTTGCTAATTCTGCCATATTACACAGTTACGTTGTTATGTGATTGCGGGAGAAGACCGTGAATTGTTAGTGGTGCTTCCTATTGAGACTTTCGTGGCCTCGTCATCGTTTTCTCCCTTTTCCTTGTGGAATGGTTTTCCTCCTCTCCTGTACTGGGCGAACTTTGCCCTATGGAGAACTCTGCTCGCCTGGCGATCATGGACTAGGAATTTGGAGTGTTGCATGGATGAAAGGAAAGAGGCAAAGAATTTTACTCTGGGGGAGAAAGAGAATACATTTATCTATTCTGCACCATGATTTGGCAGCTGATGCCAGATAGATGAGCATCGCTCCAGATTCCCATTTCTAGTTGTGTGACTCCTGCAAAACTTCCTTGAAATTTTGGAGGGGAGAACGTGGGTGGTAAAACTCACCTCTGGGGTTGTGGAACAAGAGTCAGTCAGTCCAGAATTGGATCCCTCAATGTTTGGATTGTTTCTTCGCTTAAAACAACTGATTAGGGCGGGAAGGCTGGCCTGAAGCAGAGGAAGGCTGGGCTGCTGTTGAGAGGAGGGGTCCCCCAGCAAAAACTCCCCCTTGGAGGGCTCCTTATGCTTCAGCTTGCTAAAAACAGTGTCTTCTATCGGCCGGCTGACCTTAAATCCCACATCACCACGCCGGGCTTGCAATCAACACCAGCCTGTGTGACTTGGTGTGGTGCCTGCAGTCAAGTGTTTGCACGCATGCCCGTGTGATGGAGGCCGTAAACATCAGCCGACTTCCAAGCCTTCGCAGATCTTAGCCAGAGCTCCCCTTTGTCCTCTCCTTCGAACACGCTGCCCTGCTGAGCACTTCTGGCCATGTACGGCTTTGCTCACTGAAGGCTTGGCTGTTCTGTAGCAGGTAGCAGAGCGTAGTGATTCCAGCAGAGGTAAAGGAAGACTAGAACCCACTCGCTCCGCTCTCTGTTTTCTCCATCCTGATGCTGTCCAGACCTTTTTTTTTTCATTTTCAGATGTATTGTGGACTACAATAGAGGTATTGGACTACAACTCCCATCATCTGTTTGGAGAGCATGAGGATGGGAAGGGCTGGTAGAAGAGAGGAACAGAGGGTGATGTTAAGCAAAAACTTTGCTTCCTTGGGTATGTTGACTTTTGCCAGGAGCCTATCTTTAACAGTCAAGTGTCTAGTCCTCATGTTCATTCACATACCTGCAAGCCTAACCTCCAGCACTCAACGTCTCTAGAGATGTGGTTGAATAAGATTTATAGAAATCAAAAGGAAATATTTGAGTACCTGTAAAATTATAAAATTAGAGGTAGAACGTTTGATGCAGTATAATTTTGCTGACTTAGGGTAACTTGTATTTTTTTGGTACACAAAAGCGTGTCCCTTTTCTTGGAGTAAACACAGTCTAGCTTCGAAAATTCCGAACAGCTTAGGTCAGCCTTCATCCACCAGGTTCCCCTCAGATATGTCCAAAAGCAACTTACATCATTCCCCAGCCAGCATCGCCAAGGGCCGAGAGGGTGGGAATTGTATTTCACCGCTTCTGAAGGGTGCCCAGTTGGTTCAAGTTTCCGTAACCCATCCCCAAACCTCTCTGATGGAGACTATATCCATCCCAAGCCACAGTTTCTCTCCCATCACAAAAGGAATATTTTTGCCTTGAATAGTCAGCCCCTCTGGAGAGAAGAGCTTCAGATTTTAGTCTTGCTTTGCAGCTTGTGACTTACGTTCTTCCATGCTTAAGGTAGTATTTCTAGAAATCTGTGTACCTCCTCAAAGCTTGCCAGAACTGCAGAAGGAAACTGTTTTTTCCTTTGCTTTTGGGGATCGCTTGTAGCACACTATTCACAGTACAGAGGCTTCTCAGATTTCTAATTCCTTGCAGCTTTCACAAAATATTTGAAAGGTATTGGCTGTTTGTTTGTTTAGTCTCAGATTTATATGCCATCTAGAACTGCCAAAGGCCTTCCTAGGTGGCTTACAAGGAACGTATTACAACCTATTATAATAGTTAGAAAAGTAAAACATCCGTGCAGTTTTGCTGAGAGGTTCTAAGGGGTTTCCCAGGCAGGATCGTGGCTTCACACCTGTTCAATCTCAATGCACCTTTTTTCCCACCTTGCACTGCAAGGGCCCCAGAATTCTTCCGCCCACCCTTCCATCTACTTTTGAAAAAGTATCCTGGATTCTTCTCAGAAAACCCTATGTATGTTGCCAGAATAAAATGGCAGAAGAATAAGCTACCATTTCTGTGTGCCTGTGTTTGGATATTATATACATCCATATCCATGTTCTCCCTTTGCAAATACTTCCTCAGGCAAAGTTGTTCCTAATGGAATGCTACCCCGTTCCCTGCATGTTGGACAACTGTCACACTGGGGAGCAGGGTTCAGCCTGAGCCGCTGCTTTTCCGCCTGCAGGGAATGTATGCAGGCAAAAGAACATGCAGGATGCTAACCCTAAGTCCTCCCTATGCAAATCCAGTCTGGCATAGGCCAGGCAGAGAAGTCGGCCCCTGGGAGTGGGCATTCCTGCATCTTACCTCCCACCTTGGCAGCACAATTCGATGCTGTTGGCGTCGCTCAGACCCTTTACATGCCGCCAGTGGAAACTCTGGGCGCCGTTCTGCAGCCAGCAGCAGCCTGAACGGACAGCCGTTTTCCTCTGGCGTTCCGGCTGCTGATTCCCCTCTGCTAAGCCGTGGAATGGCAGCCCTGCCTTTTTATGACTTATAAGGGGCTTTTGCACAAGTGGTGTGATGAGCAGTGCGAATATCGTTTCAGTTCATGATCTCAGTCTTAGTCAACTGTGTGTGTGTTTGTGTGGGACCTTCCCAATTTATGAAAAATCACTTCTTTCCCGAAAGAAGAAATGGTGCACAGTTTGCAGAAACGAAGCAAAAAAGGAGGCAGCACTCTTGGGAGGTTCAAGTTTGCTTAGTATCTTGGATGAAGCGCCGTGCTTTGCCTTATGGGCGTTGTGCTCCAAGTTGCACCGCTGTTGTGCTCACCTTGGTGTAGCGATCGGGCTGTGGGTACAGTCCTGTCCAGGTGTAGTCAGAAAAGTGCAGCTCCAAGCACGTGCCTGCAGGACAGACTGGGAGTCAGGGATAGACTGTTTTCCTTGCATTGGATTATGCCCAAGTTTCTGCCTCCAGATGGGCTGGACTGCAACTCCCAGCATTCCTGGCCAAGATGGCTAAAGCAAGCCTCTGATAACTGTTCAGGAGTTTTCTGGAGCTGTTCGGGAAAGGTTTCTGCAATGTTCAGATACCTCTGTGCTTTAAAAACCTCAGAGTCGCATAGCTCACATCCCTGAGAACAGCATCTCAGGATCGAAATGAGACCCTGAGCACAAAGGTTGGTCAGCTGGGCAGTTGGTCAGTGGGATTTAAAGGGATGGGGAAAGCGTAACCACTGCAGTAGCTCAGAAACAGGACTTGAAGGTGCAAATCAGTTTCTATCTTGTGTCCTCTTCAGAAGGGAAAGAAGCCAGTGTTAAAGAAAAGCGACTGGGCCTACCAGTAATGACGTACAAGAGAAAATATTTTGTCTAATGTCGTGCTCTTTGGGGCTGAATTTTAGGACTGAAACCGTTAGAATTGAAAGTACGCATTTTAATCGGAAGGCTTTGGAAATCAGGTGAGATCTTACAAAAAGCAGATGGAACAGGGAATAGGAATAGACAAATGTTAATATTAAATATGTATAGGCCACTTTAGCAATTGTATATCTTCAGAGCAGCAGAATCAAGCCATGTTTTGGTTTTTCTAGATGCTAAGGGGCTTTCTTCTTAGAGCACTTGATGTCATGATTCTTTTTTGTATACTTTGCTTTGGGGAGTAGCACATGGTCTATAAATGCTTCAAATGTAAAGTCAAACCTGCACACTTTTAAAATAGACCCTTCCCCATCACAGGGCCTCAGAATCCGCAGACATACTGCAAGGTTCTGAAACTTCTCTAGCTACATGCTCCAGGTCTGCCCTCCAAGCCTTGAGGACTAGAAACTGAAACACACCCCCCCTAGATTTTTCAAGCTTCAGGAGCTAATCAGGTTGGTTTCCACGCTTGGCCAGCTCATTTCCACTTGTGTCTTTCTAGCATCAGTGTTGTGTGATTCTGGCTAGACCGGCCTCTTTCTTAGGATATCACAGCAAAGCCCCAGATAACAGGTGCCGTGACCTTTCAGTAGCTTAACCAGGTCACGTGGCTCGAAGTTGTTAATGTGCCAAAGCTAATCCCTAAGTCTTTGACTAGACCATGTATGCTCAAAGATGTGCTTTGTCACTTGCAAACTGGGTGAGGACTTGCCTGTTGCAGACTTGATCTCGTCGAAAGCTTCCCAGAACATTCTTTGTGCTTAGGGACGTGAGGTCTGTTTATTTTATTACATCAGATGTGCTCATCCAGAGAGTGAGTATTCCTCATGCCTTTCACTTCCTGCATTTTTATGCTGATTCCTGAAGCTGATTCTCTCTGGGCACTTGACAAATAAGACCTTTAAAATATATGCATAAAAGCCGTTTGCATGTACACCAATAAACAGACAGGAGATACGGAGAAATACATGGAAAATTTTATCTGGCCAGGGCGGCTTATTTTATATTGTATTTTTGTATTTTTAATTTAATGCTTATATTTTTTAATTTAAGATTATAATAATTTTAATTTATTGTTGTAAGCCGCCCCGAGGCTTCGACGAATGGGGCGGCATAAAAATGTTTTAATAAATAAAATAAAATAATTTTAAGCCACCCTCAGTCAGAAGAAATCTACAGACTGGCTAAAAACTTCTCAAATTCCCAAGATAAAAAGGTCTTAACCTTGCAGCAAGATAATTATAATTACATTTCTGCACGGCCCACAGCCAAAGCTGTTTGGGCAGTTCGCAACATGGGAGTCACCCATCCAGATTTCAACCAGGTCTGACCCTGCTTAGCTTCTAAGATTAGGCTAAATTGCAGTCCTGTTGGCACCAGGCAGGCCTCGACAGGGAAATCCTTCTGTAATTGGGGGCCACCACCTAGGAGGCCCCTGCCTTTGTTGCTGCTTCCTGAGCCTCTCTTGAAGGATGTAAGCCGCCCCGAGGCTTCAGCGAATGGGGCGGCATAAAAATGGCATAAAAATGTTTTGAAAATAAAAATAATAATAAAAGGAGACAACAGAAGGAGGAGTTCTCTATAAAATAACGGTTCCTCTTCCATGTCAGCACAAAGATGTGATGCGGGTGGGTATGTCATCGATGAACTAGAAAACTGGTTTCAAACTGCTTGCTTCTGTTATTTGAGCCTAACCCAAGTAGCATGGGTTTAGGCATTAAGAGAGCATTACTTCTCAGCTTATGTCAGAGATAATTGTGCTTTTCTTTGAGAAATTCATATCACACCTTTCAGTTGGTGTTTCCAAGGCAGCTAATACCACACGTTTTACATTAAAACAACAAAAGCCCAAACTAAAAGCAATGTAAAAAGTCAGAAAGTGAAATGGCATTTTGAACCATCCAAAACGCATCATGACATGGTTCAAAGCTTTACGGTTGGTCTTCTGACAGCAAAACTGATTTTTAAAAAGGTGCCAGATGGACGCATCCAGAGAGACCACTCATTCCACGATTTGGGCACGACGGCCAACAAAATGCTTTCTTCCCTTGCCACCAGGCCTGGCATTTAAGGTTACAGCGAGCAGAGCAGTTTCTTCTGTACTAGCACTGATCTTAATTCGTTGTGCTGATGATGAGTACGGATGCTGTGGCTTTGCACCCCCGCTCTGCAATGGGGGTGCCATTCCCAGAGCAGCCCACAATTAAAGGGTTCGCAGATGCCCTTTTAGGAACTGATCCTTAAGGTTGCCGATGTGTTTGTTCTGCGGAACTCCCTGCAGGTGGAGACTAATTGGAGTCTGCTGTTGGTTCTCCAGTGGGCAAGCGCCCTTTTATTCCCAGCGGGGTCAATGTTTAACTTCCTCTCTTGGCTTGAGTGCTATTTCTATTCTCTCACTATGTTTTTAGTCTTGTAATGTACTTAATACTAATCATGTTAAAGAAATAGTTCTTGCAATTGATGGATTTGATTTAAATTGTGTTGTAAGCCGCCCCGAGGCTTCGGCAAGGGGCGGCATAGAAATGTTCTAATAATAATAATAATAATAATAATAATAATAATAATAATAATAATAATAAATCAAATCGATTTAAATCATGATTTAAATCATGGCTTTCTATATAATTGACACACATGCCTGCTTTTCCTGTAGGTACAGGAACAGCTTTAAAATATTCTAAAATGAGTCTCTTTGCTAACATTATAGGGTTTCTCCTCCATGATAAACCTCAGGCTATGTGCAAAAAGATCCAAAGTGATCTTTGAATATTCCTGTGGAATATTCTGCTCTAAAGGTTTCACTTTTATTTTTGCTGCTTGCCCCTTTCTCCTCACACTTAGCTGCTTGTGCAGATCTGTTCCACTCCCAACTGCCCGCTTCTGTCCATTGAATTTTTTGAAACTTAGCCCTTAGGGGGTAAAGGGGTTGATTCTGTCTACATAGATTTGCTAAGGAACAATGGGATTCAGGTCTCAATTCGGTATGTTTGTTTGATAACATTTTTTTGCTGTGATGAAGGAGGCATGTAATCTCTGCAGACACACATTCACATTTTGAGAACTGTAAAACTGAAAATCTATGATAATATCTTCTAGAGAGAAAAACTGGCCAATAATCTTACAGGTACCTCTGGTAGAGCATGACACTGTGAATGGATCATTTACCAAAAAGTGTAAACATTGCATGACTGTACAGCCTCATGCTAGATAATTAAAAACTAATCCTTATGTCTTGATGAATAACCTTTGGAATATAATGTATCTTAAATAGAAAACTATCTTTAGATAGATTTTCCCTCAAAAAGCATTTTATTTTTAAAAAATCTGATTTAAATTATTTAATATTATAAATAATTTAAATAATATTATTTAATATAAGATAATATAGTAAATAATATTTAAATTATTGTATTAATCTGCTTTATTATTAAAATAATCATTGATTTTTATCCACCCTGCTCACCATTCTAAGCTGCCTTGATTGCCACTTCCTTGGTGGAAAGACAGGATATAAATCAATGGATAAAGTTTAGATATTGTAGAAATAAATATGCTTTCTGGGGGGAATGCAGAACATGGGAGCAAAGTCTTTAAGCTTTCCCAGAGGTAACTGGCTGATGCGAAATGGTCAAGTAATCCCAGTGTAATGCACTTTTGGGGGGGATCTGTGTCTTCTAGGCGTAACCACTGGAGACGGACAAGATGGCGCTCCGCTTCCGCACGTTCCTTCCGTTCGCCATCCCCGGAGTGCTGGCGCTCATCGGCTGGTGGTGGTTCTCTTTGCGCAAAAAGGAGCACGCAAGCAATCATGGCAGACGAGGCTCGGCCAGCTTACTAGAGCAGAGGGTGGGCTCTCCCAAGAGGGCGCCTTGCTCCAAAGAAGACACCCCCTTGGACAGTGAATTTTCTGCACCTCAGGAGGCCGCGCAGCCGTTTGAGCCGTCGGCGGATTGGCCTTCGACGGAGCACAGTGCACAGGGTGGTGATTCCTCAAGAGGAGACCGGCCCGTGGTGCCAAAGGCGGCCCTAGGGTCCGGCGCGCTTGGGGATGACAGTGGGAAACTGGAAGTGCTGGGGTGTCCGAGCGTTTCTGGGCCCCCTGTGCCGGAGTCTTCCATTCCGGACGTGCAGGTGGCAGAGGAGGAGTCCCTTCCGTGTCAGTTGCGCGAGGAGCGTGCCTCCACACAAGTTGCCGCTCAGGTGCTGTCAGCAACGTTGACAGCCCTTCAGACAGAGGCTTCGTCTTGGGAGAAATCGGGCGCTTGCCGTGGGCCGGTGGCAGCGCGAGACGTTCCTTCAGCCCAGTCTGTGAAAGACGACCGGCGGCCCGTACCCTCGGGAGATGCCTCCTGGCCTGCCCCCTCCCCTGATGTGGCCAAAGGAGCCCTCCCTGACCCCCCTTCGGAGGCTGCGGAAGTGAAAGCTGTCAATGGTAGTGTCGTTGGTGAGGCGGAGACGGAGGCTGGCGTGACAGATGACGAATGCGTGGGACCCGCCAGCTCAGAATTGGCCCAGGAAGTCAAGACGTCCAGAACATCCTCTGGTAGCGCGCTGAAGAATCAAGCCTTCGGAGAAGTTGGACGCCGGAGTAGCTCAGAGAAAGACAGGGCTGGAGGCATCGCCTTGGACAAAGAAGAAGTTGAAAAGATTGAGGAGGTTGCCATCCATATAATTTCCAACGTGATCCGAGCTGCCACCGAGGAAGTACTGTCTGCATCTGTCCCCGATGTGTCCGACAGGATGTGTCAAACGCCCAGCCATGCTGAGGAGCCCACAGGAAACGTGCCCGCGGCATCCTGCCAAGGGGATGAATGTTCGGCAGACGCGGTTGAACCTTCCCCCCTGTCAGAAGAGAACGTCAGTCGCTACGCCATCTTCTCAAGCCAGTTGATGCATGGCCGGCTGGTCAACCCAAATTTCGGCCCGCCCAGGGACTCTGTATGTGCTGTGGACCCCACCAGCACCACAGTGGGGAACCACGAGGAGGAGTTTGAAGACCCTCACACAGCGACAGATTCTGGTTGCAGCGCGTGCACCTCGGAAGATGGAGTGAGTGCGGAGGACCTTCTGAAAAGCTCCTCTTCTCCTGCTTTGGGGCAGCTCCTGGATTCGCTGAGCGTGCCCTCAAAGAAAGACTCTGAGCACAAGTCGGCCTCTGGCAAGAAACCTCCTTGCCCAGCCGTGGCGGAGGACAAGGCCCCATACAGCAACGGGACGCTGAAGGACGGCTGCCCCGCTCTGGGCTGTGAACCGCCGTGGCCCGCAGAAATTGATGGCGATCACTCAGGAGGTAAAGGTTCTTTCTTGCCCTCTTACCTTTGTCCTGTTTCGGAAGCTCTCTGGGGCACCTCTAGGCCTGAAAGCCATGAGGGTTTCTCCCAGAAAGCTAGATCTTGCGGGGCAACAAGGAAAATGTATGGCCAGTGGATATGGTACATACGAAGTCGCATTAAGAAGGGGGATGTGTGACCATCCAGACATGGATGCATTGTGGGTTGTATTAGCCTGCATGAATGATAGGAGTTGTAGTCCTGGGTGATAGGACATTCTCCAGCCCTGGTTAGGCAGTCCTTTCTATCTCTGCCTCCAGTACCCAATTCGCTAAAAGGAATAATACCTGGTTCGTTATACCTTGCAAGGATGTATTGTATACATAAACGCTCTTTGAATGCCCTGACGTATGAATGCTGCTAAATTCTCACCTGAAGAGAAGATTAATTGGATCCCCCTTATTAGCTGTTGTAACAGTCCAGTTTGTGCTAATGCTTGAAAGCTTTGGAAATAAAAATCCACGTCAATAAACTTGGCCTTCAGACGAAGCAGCTCGGGGTTTTTTCTATAGTGTTTTGAATTCCTAAGTTCGGCATGGAGAGGAGCACGGAGCTGCAGAAGCCGGCTGCTGTGCGCTCACGTAATCATAACATTGCGTTCACTTTTGTATAAATCTCGGCTGTTAAACTTGTGCTTGCCTGATTGATGAAGGCTGGCTGCTGGGCATGACGAGCGAAGCTGCCGAATTCATACGTTGCAGTTAGAAGTGCAGCCAGCTTTAGCCTTGCTTGATGAAAGGGAATCCTAAACATGGCAAAAGTTTTTGGCTTTGCAACAGATGCCAGAATGAGTGAAAGAGAAAAAGCATGCAGGCACTTTTCTCATGGAGTGGGACTATTTTAATCTTCCTGACATCAAGTCAAGTCTCTATTCATGAGCAATGCAGAATCAGTGCCTTTGGAAAGTCACCGTACTTGCATTCAGTTTCTGACCGCTGCAGAGATTACTGGGAAGCGTAGTATAGTGGTTAGAGCCAATAAGACGATGTATTTTGCCCTGAGCTGTTTTGTGGTAGAGTCAATTAGTAAACACAATAGGTCCCTTTCCTATACCATATACCTGAGTCGTTCTGTAGGGGACGGGATAGAAAAGCTATACATACATACATACTGTCTCTTTCTTTCCTAAGGGTCTTGGATCTTTTCTTTCCCAAGGGTCTTTGTGTTGTAAGCCGCCCCGAGACTTCGGCAAGGGGCGGCATAGAAATGTAATAATAATAATAATAATAATAATAATAATAATAATAATAATAATAATAGTTTTCACAGCGCCAAAGGATGGATGGCAAAAGAGAGGCGTGGGGGGGGTGATGGGGAGGGGGTGGGAGGTGGAGGCCCCGTTCCCCACAAGTGGTGAGTCCTCACTAAAAGTTAACCCCCATTACCCAGCCCCCTTGCGCTGCATGCAAATAGGACTAACCGGCCACGGTTTTAGCGTTACCCTGTTTCTTATTGCACTGTTCTTATTCTGTCGATTTATGCTTTTTATTGTCCTCTGCTCCAGAATCTGTCTAGCTGTGGAGCAGTGTTCAAGTATTTATTTATTTAAAATATTTTTGCCCCGTTCTGCACAGAAATCGGTCCAGGATGGCTTCCAATAATAAGAACAGTAAATAAAACAACATATTAAAACAAACAAAAATAAAATGTGACGGTTAATATATTAAAACCAAATTAAACTAAATTAAAGTACTGAAAAGGCAGACAGACAGACAGACACAGACAGACAGGGGTTTGATGGCACGTTGTCTTGGCTTGTTTCTCTCCCAAGGGTATACAGTGTTAGGAATCTGTCCCTGTTTTCCCTCCTCCCAAATTCCTAAGAGAAGATCCAAAATGCAGCCTCAGTCAAGAGAACATGCCAACTGGTGGCATTAGAAAGCTTTAAAATAGCCCTTGCAGGATTGACTCTCCAGCCCCAAGCTGTTTTTTAGAAGTAGTCGTTGGAAACGGAGGACTGGTCACCCGGGATGCTGTAGCCATGCTTCCAATGCCTCTGCCCCCACCCCACCCTGCGTAGGGAAGAGGGGTTGGATTGGGGCCATGGGAGGGCAGCCCGCACCCCACGCACCTCCAGATCCAAATTCCCCTTTCCCACCCTCCCATGACGGCTGCGTTTTCCACAGAGCTTTCCACTCTGGAAGCTCCCCGTTTCCGTCTTCTTCCTAACCATTTGGTAAGACGCTCCATGGTGTGGCTCCTTCTTTCCCATCTGTAGGCTCAGATGTTAATAGCATGGACTCTGTGGACAGTGACTGTGCTCTCCAGAAGAACGGCAACTCGAAGGTGGAAGCGGACTCCGGCAAGATTGAGCTGGTGATCTGGGAGATAGAAGTACCAAAGGTAATGCCCGACATTTCCTCTTGCTGTTCTGTTCTTAATTCATCGCATCATAAAAGAACAGGTTTGAAAGGGACCCTTAAGGCCATAGGCTGTGTGTCTCCAAGTTAAACCATCTCTACCGCTGGCTGCCCGTCTGCATTTGGATCCCTCCAGTGTGGACCGCAAGGCGATCAAGCCGGTCAGTCCTAGAGGAGATCAGCCCTGACTGCTCCTTAGAAGGCCACATCCTGAAGATGAAACTCAAATGCTTTGGCCACCTAGTGTGAAGGAAGGACTCACTTGAGAAGAGCCTGATGCTGGGAAAGATTGACAGCAAAAGAAGGAGGGGACGGCAGAGGATGAGGTGGCTGGATGGGGTCACTGAAGCAGTCGGCGTGAGCTTAGGTGGACTCCGGGGGAAGGTGGGGGACAGGAAGGCCTGGAGGAGTGTTGTCCATGGGGTCGCGATGGGTCGGACACGACTTCGCAACTAACAACAAGTGTGAGAGACTCATTGTTTCCCTAGGTCAGTGGTGGCAAACCTATGGCACACAAATCACAGCGGGCAAGCAGAGCCCTCTCTGTTGACACACAAGCCCATTCGCCCCAGCAGCCGTGCATTGGGTAACAGCGCACATGGGCCATGTGCTTGGTCGGAAAGGAGTAGCAACGCCAGGCAATGACTCGTCCAAGCTTTCGCGTGGTCGGTCAGTGCACTGCCAAGGATTTATATGTATTTGCTTGGACCGGCTGTGAGTTGTTTTTCCTAAACTAAAACCTCAGTTTTCAGGTTTTATTGCAGTGTTGGCACTTTGCGAGAAATAAGTGGGTTTTGGGTTGCAGTTTGGGCACTCGGTCTCTCAAAGGTTCGCCATCGCTGCCCTAGGTCGTGGGTTCCACTGGCGTAAGGTTGTAACACTCGGGAAGTTCTTCCTGATATTCAGGTGGAATCTGACTTCCTGGAACTTTCGTTCCATTTCTGCACT
Organism: Varanus komodoensis; assembly: GCF_004798865.1. Lineage (NCBI taxonomy): Eukaryota > Metazoa > Chordata > Lepidosauria > Squamata > Varanidae > Varanus > Varanus komodoensis. The sequence continues at coordinate 16,106,463 of NW_025335587.1, forward strand.
GGGATGATGGACAAGAGGCCCTGTTTCTCCTCCGTGTGGCAGCCATTCAAGTACCGGAGGGTTGCTAACCTCTGTTCGGCTTTCTCTTCTCAAGGTTAAACATGCCCAGTTCCTTCACTCTTTCCTCATAGGGCTTTGTTTCCAGTCCCTGGATCATCCTTGTTGCCCTCCTCTGAACCTTCCCAGCTTGTCTGCATCTTTCTTAAGCTGTGGTACCCAGAACTGGACACAGGACTCCGGATGAGGCCTAACCGGCACTGAGCAAAGGGGAACTAGTGTGTTGCATGATTTGGAAGTCATACTTATTAATGCAGCCCAAAATAGCATTTGACTCTTTGCAGCTGTGTCCTACTGTTGATCCATATTCAGCTTACAGTTTTTCTATAAGGCATTCACAAAGTTTTTGATGTTTTAGGACCAGATGAAAGGCAAAATGTGGGATACAGCAGTAAAAATTCAACCAGCCTGGATGGAAATTGGGAATTGATCTGCCGTGGCAGATGGGGACAAGGAAGAGAAGCCGTGGGGAGGGGACCAAGATGCTCCGGCTGCAATGGAAAATATCTCCCTTTGCACGGAGGGCCTGGCGGATCCTTTTGACCCCACCCACTGTAAAAGCAGTGCTTTCTTTTGCATGTCTGTGCACCCTCATGCTTGGGGTCTTGTATCTCTTACTTCAAAAACGTGACTTCAGAACTTTCCGCACCTGAAATGGGCATTTCTGCATGAGCAGAGCAGCGAGGGCCAAAGGGGGTTTTGCTGTGTGTCGATTCAAATGGCATTGTAAAGGTGGCAGATCCCTGGAATGGCAAAATGGAAGTTACCTGGTCAAATGGAACAGGGATGCCAAAACGCAGGCCTTATTTCCACAGCCCCAGCACCTTTCTCCTGACCAGCAGTAGCTTGGTGACTTCCTGACTTTGCATGGGAACTTTTCCATTCCCACTGGTAGATATACTCCTCCTGCAACGTACTGACAAATTAGTTTTTAAGCCAAAATAGGCTGATATTTGGTGTTTTGACTCTGGCCTCCCCTAGAATGTGGCTCTGGAGAGACTCTGTGACTAAAAGATACTTGACACCACCAACAAATAGATGAGTGTTCCTCCATGTCAACTTTCTAATGCATCGCCTTAAATTTTGCTGTTGAGGGAGTGAGGTCTAGTGGTTAAAGTGTTGGTCTGGGATCTGGGTGATCGGAGTACTAGGCCTGGCTTAGCCACAAAGCTCCTGGGGGGCTTTGAGCCAGTCACTGAGGAGAAAATGGAGAAGGCAGGAATTTTGTGCGCCATCTTGAGTTCCTAGCACAAGGAATTAATATATATAATATACAATAAAATGCAAAAACTACCGGTAACTTGCTAGGTCAGCTGAGCCCCAACTGGGGCGACATCTTTACTGTTTTTATCATTATTGATCTAACCAGGGAAGGCTGGGAAGGTGTTGTTTGACTCTGCTAACCGTGTGCTCCCCTTTTCTCATGTTCTGCAGCACTTGGTTGGGCGTCTGATAGGCAAACAGGGGAGGTATGTGAGTTTCCTGAAGCAGGTGTCTGGTGCCAAAATCTACATTTTCACACTGCCTTACACCCAGGATTTCCAGATCTGCCATATAGAAGGTGAGTGGATGGCCACTTGCGTTTGAAACCCTGATCTTTGCTGATGAGTGACTGAAACAGAACTTGGAAAATACTATGATTTGATTATTGTGTTTCTAAATGTTTTATATTACTTTTATTATATTTATCTTTAGGCTGTTGCTTTGTCCTTTTCATATGATTGTAAGCAGTTTTTGGGGATCGATTATTATTATTTAATTAATTCAAACTTTTTTTAGGCGTCCCTTACCATAGTCCCGGGACAGGTTAGCAATAAGACAAAATAAAATAAAACACGGCATCCTAATCAGAATTTTCCAATCAACAATAAAATGCCACATTAAAACAATCAGGTCTTAAAACATTAGGAAAACGGTTTTAGCCTGGTGCCAAAAAGAATAAAGTGATGGCTCCCGGCAAGCCTCTCTGGGGAGGGAATTCCACAATGCAGGGCCACCGCAGAGAAGGCCCTTCTCCAGGTAGTCACCCTCCTAATCTCCTTCAAGGAGGGCTCCTGGAGAAGGACCTCTGCCCCAGATCTTAATGGGCGGGCAGGCAGGCATATATGGAAGGAGACACTCCTTCAGGTAAAAGTGATTATAAAAATGAAGGAAAAACGATCAACTTACATTTTTTTAAAAAATGGAAGATGGTTGTAAGAAACTCCCGTATCTTGATTTTGGGTAATGGGTGCTGTTCACCCCATTTTTCCTGTGAGCAGTAGGTGCTTGCCAGAGTTTTTCTCAGCCTATCTCTTTGAACTCCTTTTTAACCGGTGTTGCTGGGAATTCAACCGGGGAACTGATCCCTTCAAAATGCATGCTCCACCACACCTTAGCACCTTATCCGTCCTTAGTTGCAGGTAAACCACCAGCTGTCTACCCAACATTTGCTGGCTCCGTGGTCTTCCCACTGAGATGATACTGTCAGAATCCAGGAATCTCAATTTGAGAAGAGGAAATAAAACTCGGGCTCGTGGGAAAGATCAAGCGTCCAGACCATCTTGGCTTTATTGCATTATCCAGGTTCCCTGCGGGTCTGTACTCACGATAATGCATTACCGGGCAGGCAGAGGTAAACTCTGCTGCAAAGCTTCAGCACAACTACAGAGTTTTTATACACTCCCAGTTAGGTCACAGGTACAGGGCAATTGATGACAGAATGCAGAGATTACAATAAGGTTCGGAGGTCATCACATACAGAACAGATAAAGGAATGTCAGTCAATCATACAGAGACAATGAGATTACAATATTTCTAATTGCAGTGTATTGACATTTTAGTTGAGTAACTTGAACCCATCTCCAGGTCTGCTCAGACATGTAAATTCAAGCTACTGAGAAACTATTCATGATAAGCTCAGACCCTTATCTGACCCTCTAGACATTCTGAGTGACCAGGACTAGGAAGATACTTCCTGGTAAACTGAATTCCAATGCCATTTTAAACAGTGACTTAGCTTCGTTTTGAGAAGGAGTATAGGATTTGATCCCACAATGCAAAAAGCACACAGAAGTAATGTTTTTCTGACAGGATTTATCCAAATTTTCCCAACAATACCAAGCACCCCTTCCACTTTCCTGTCTTTAAGTACCTTATTTAATCATTCATTCATTCGTTTTTCGATTTCTATCCTGCCTTTTTTTTCTACGAAGAGCTCAAGGCAGCTTACATCATTCTCCTCCTCCATCTTATCTCCACAACAACAACCCTGTGAGGTAGGCTGGCCTGAGAGTCTGTGAGTGGTCCAAAATCACCCAGTGGGCTCCATGGCTGAGCGGGGACTCGAACCCAGATCTCCTGAGTCCCAGTCCCAGGCTCTTAACCACGACACCACACTGGCTCTCTACACCTTTCCAATCATAAGGACTAGAAAAGAGTTCAGCACACCTCTTTCATCCAGGTGTCCATCCTCAGCAACCTACTTTGGGTGGGCAGATGGTCCTGAAGTCTCAAAACAGGGCTTGCCCTGATTTCTGTCTGTCCAGCGTTCCAGCCACTCATTCTTTTTCTCCCACGAGAATCAGCCCCCGTGCCGTGGTCACTGAGCAAGTCTGAGCATTCCCTGATCTGGTTTTGGTCAGGGGTAGCCCTGAGAATTGTTCCAAATAGTTTCTTGCACTTTTGAAAAACCTAAAACCGCTAATCTCCTATCGTTGGTTGGTGCCATTTTGGTACACAAAAAATATTGGAAACCAGGCCGAATGGGAAGATCTTGCTTTCAATGGGCTTTCAATGGGCTTGCATTTTTGATGGGCTTCCAACAAGAACCTTTAGCTGTGAAGTTCTCTTTCTGCAGGGAGTGGCTCTGCCCTGCCTCAAAGTGATACAGATAAGCTCAGTTTCTTGTTTGCCTCTAGAAACCTCAGTGTCTGCTTTGCTTTTCTTCTCCTCTTTGCGCCTTTCCAGGCTCTCAGCAAAATGTTGACAAAGCGCTGAGCTTGATCGGCAAGAAATTCAAAGACTTGAGCCTGAACAACATCTATGCTCCGCCGCCACCTCCGTTGCCACTGCATTCTCTCCCCATGACCTCCTGGGTAAGCATGACTTCTGAGCAGCATATCCCATCTTCAGTGAGCCACGCAGGAGTCTTGGCTGACAGTGGAGCCAAATTCACTGGTCCGTTGGGTCCAGGTGTCTCACGGTTCCCTTTAGGCAGACCTCCGTGATTCTGTCCTTTGCAACGTTCTGGATTCTGTGGGTGCGTGTTTTTCGAGCACGACGCACTGCTGCAGGTGTAGGGAGCAGTGTGCAAGCACTCATACTTTGCATAGTTGTGAATTTATTTTTTTTTAAGGCAGGTGTAGAATTTGAAGTTTGGGAGTGCTGTTACAGAGTCAGGGCTAACGACAAATCGGGAGAGGGGGGGTTGCGGACTGCCGGCTCCTTGCTTCTTCCTGGAAGATGATGCTAGAGAGCAAACGGCTACATTTGCTCAATTCTAGAGAGAAAGGTGGGACAGCCACCTGGTTGTTTTAAAGTTGAAGTTTAAATATCCAGCGCAGGGGAGGCAGGGGGTTCCAGTGCCTGCCCAAGAGAATGGGCTGGATGAGGGCCAATAAACTGAGCCTCAGTCCAGATAAGACGGAGGTCCTTTTGGTAGGTGGTTCAGGTTTTCAGGTAAGTGACTTTGGCCCTGTCCTGGATGGGGTGGGGTTGCACTAAAGGACGGGGTCCGCAGCTTGGGAGTGCTCCTCGACCCGGAACTGTCCCCGGAGGCCCAGGTGGAGCGCTTTCCTTCAGCTTCAGCTGATCCACCAGGTGCGTCCTTACCTGGATGAGCACTGCCTAGCAATGGTGACACACGCTCTACACCAGTTGAACTATTGTAACACACTCTATTGGGGCTGCCCTTAAAGACGGTCTGGATACTTCAGTTGGTTCAGAACAGAGCCACCAGATTGCTGTCGGGAGCCGGTCGTTATTCTCATATAACACCAGTCCTCTATCAGCGTCACTGGCTCCCGATTGAAGTCTGGGCCCAATTTAAGGTGCTGGTATTGACCTATAAAGCCCTAAATGGCTTGGGACCAGGATACCTGAAGGAATGTCTTTTTCCCTACATGCCCAGATCTGCAGCAGAGGCCCTGCTCTGGGAGCCCTCCTTGAAGATTAGGAGAGAACATACTCAGAGTAGGGCCTTCTCAGTGGTGGAGCCCAGATTCTGGAATGTGCTCCCCAGAGAGGTTCACCTGGCGCTGACATTATGTGCTTTTTGGCGCCAGATCAAGACCTTTTTTATTTTTTTGTAATTTTAATGTTTAATATTTTAACTGTGTTTTATGCTCAGTCGTAGATTACTTTGTATTATTTGCATATATATGTATTTATTGGATTTTGACTTGTAAGCCGCCCAGAGACCCGCAACGTATTGGACGGGGTAAAAAAATACCCGAATAAATAAATAATGCACTCCTCCGGGGTGCCCCTGGAGACACATGCCAGCTTTCTCCAAATCACCTACTGTTCGTGTTTTCCTGGGTTTTGTGTTGTTTTTCCCCCTTACAAATTGTTGACATGCCTCTCCTAAAGTTTATTAGAGTTATATTCTGCTTTTTTCTTATAACAAACAAGCATTGTTCTCCTCCTCCTCCGTCTTATCCCCACAACAACAACCCTGTGAGGTAGGTTGGGCTGAGAGTCTGTGACTGGTCCAAAGTCACCCAGTTGGCTCCATGGCTAAGTGGGGGGCCAGAATCCCAGTCGCTTGAGTCCCGGTCCCATGTTTTTAACTACTACACAACACAGGCTGTGTTAAGTCACTGGTGGTAAGAACGTGAAGCTAAAACAGCCTGGTATTTTCCAATTATTGTGTGAGGGGGTTGGCCTTGCCCTTTTGATTAGGGCCCCATCCACTCCTGGAATGCAGCTCCAAAACAGAACTGAACCCTTTGGCTGAAGGAGGTTCCCCCGTCCTCCAACAGCTCTGGTCCCAGAGAGGGGGACTGGTCCGTCCGTCCGTCCGTCCGTCATTCATTCATTCATTCATTCATTCATTCATTCATTCATATCCTGCCTTTTTCCTACAAAGGGCTCAAGGCAGCTTACATCATTCTGCTCCTCCATCTTATCCCCACAACAACCACCCTGTGAGGTAGGCTGGCCTGAGAGTCTGTGACTGGCCCAAAGTCACCCAGTGGGCTCCCTGGCCGAGCGGGGACTCGAACCCGGATCCTCCGAGTCCCAGTCCCGCGCTCTTCACCACTGCGCCACCCTGGCCTGCACGGAATGACCTCCGCGGTTGAGTGCATTCCCTTGGAGCTCGTCCAGCGCTCTGCCCACTACACCACCTGCCTGCAACCTGCAAAATGTATGTCCTTCCCCACCATATGGAAACTTACATTCTTTCTCCCTCTGTGCAGCTCATGCTTCCCGACGGGGTCACTGTGGAAGTGATTGTGGTCAACCAAGTCAACGCCGGACACCTCTTTGTACAACAGCACACACACCCCACGTTCCACGTCCTCCGCAATTTAGACCAACAGATGTATCTCTGCTATTCCCAACCCGGGATCCCAACCATGCCGACTCCGGTGGAGGGTAAGGGTCTCCTGTCCTCGACTCCTGGTCCTTTCGTGTCCTTTGGTAGAACGGACACGATTTGTATCCTGTACGATTCTTCTCTGCCTGTCGCGCACAGTCCGGCAGGTGAATCGTCCCCTGAGAGCAAAAGGTGGGGCTTAGGGGGACAAGCAAGGGGGGGAAATCGCGCGATACGAGTCTTTGCCATCATCATTCATCACGCGATGAACAGAATAGGGAAGAAGGCAAGGAAAAGGTCTCAGCCGTTCTCCTTCGTAGCAAGAAGCAGGACACAGCATGGGATGTAACAGCAAATGTGTCCATAAGCCTCTAAGCGGCGTTGGCATCTTCAGGGTATACGTTCCAAACGAGGGCCAGTGTGGTGTCGTGGTTAAGAGCGCGGGACTGGGACTCAGGCAGTCTGGGTTCGAGCCCCCACTCAGCCATGGAGCCCACTGGGTGACTTTGGACCACTCACAGACTCTCAGGCCAGCCTACCTCACAGGGTTGTTGTGGGATAAGATGGAGGAGCAGAATGATGTAAGCTGCCTTGAGCCCTTTGTAGGAAAAAGGCAGGATATGGATTGAGAAATAATTAATTAGAAAACACCATTTCTTAGGATTTTGTACAAGTAAATGTGTAGAGTTGGAGAGAGGCCTTCCCGAGATACTCCAAGCTGAGCTAGGTTTTAGGACCTACTTACTTCCATCCTGGCAATAAAGATATATATTTATTTAATATATACATTTATGTAATAAATAAAATAAATATATTTATTTAAAACATTTGTATCCCACCTATTGCGCTATAGCATCTCCAGGTGGCTCACACTCAAGCAATATGGAGACACAACGTGTTTTCTCCAGTTTGGTTTGAGGAAATATCCAGGACTTGCATATTTAGGACCTAGTTTGTCCAAAGTCATTCTTCTCTGCCCTGATCCTCCATTTTTTCTGTTGGTTCAGCTGCTTTGTTTTCAGAGCAGCAAGGATGGCCTATAACCCGAGTGAGTTGTTAAAAGTATCAGTGGAATACTGGGGTTTTTTTTAATGAAATAGGATGCTAGTCCCTTTGATCCATTGCGCGCAATACTGTCTGCAGAAGGGCCACAGAATCTTGGGCCAACTCCAGGTTTCCTGGTCTTCTAGATGGAGCCCAGCGTCCTTTTCCCCCAACCTCCAGTCATGTGGACCTCCTGCTTTCTGCCTCTTTTCCTATATTCTGAAATGTTAACGTACCTTTCCTGAGGGCTTTAGATTAAATGCTGTGGATATTTTTGGCCCATGTGCCCTTCCTTGTCAAGAGCTTCCTTGAAGTTCAGTTTGGCCCTCCTGCTGCAAGAGGTTCAGCATCCCCGGTCAGCACCAGAGGGCCCTGCTTCTCCAAGGTTTCAGGCATCAGTCTCTGATGTATGTGATTGGGGTATCAGTGAAGTACTTTCATTGTAATGTGGCACATCCTGTAGACGAGGATATCAGATGGAAAGAGGTGTGTGTTGCTTTGCTTATATGGTGTGTGTTCTCAGGAAGATTTTGCAGCTTTTGCAATACAGCCAGAGCCGGGCACCTTACAGCCAAGTATTGGTGGCTGGTTCCCTTCCACTTTTGCTGCAAAATAACTGACTCCAGCCGAGTTGTGCTTTTGGCTCTGATTGTCTCTGAGAAGAAACAAGCGTGACCTGATGAGGGATACTTAATTGTTAGACAGGTGTCTTGAACCTCTTCCATCCCAAAGGCCAGATTCCATTCCAGAGAAGTTCTCTCAGGGGTCCTTTCCCGCAAAGGCGAAAAAGGCCAACGCCATGTTCTCGCAGCCAGTGATGAAGCGTTTCACCCTTGTATAGAATGGGGAAGAGACTGCACAAAAGCTGGGAAACTGACCCACGCTTGGTTGGGGGAGTGGGCACAGTTCTTGGAGAGGCCCCCAGAGCTCTGCCAGTTTGCTACACGGATATTCTTCAGCCACGACTTAGGAACGGGCTGCAACGCTGACCGGGATGGGAAGCTGGTGTGGTGGGTTCTGCCCAACCCGTGCCCAATCTTTGTGCCGTGCAGTCGGTGTCGTCTGTGCCGCCCCGGGCATGGAAGGCGCATGGTGGCGGGCGCAGGTGGTCGGCTATTTCGAGGACACCAATGAAGTGGAGATCAGATACGTGGACTACGGCGGCTACGAGAGGGTCAAGGTTGACATGCTCCGGCAGATCCGGTGAGCAGGCCCAGAGCTTTTCCCGGGGCTGTGGGACCGCGACAGGTTCTTGGGCTGGGGGGAGTGGGGGAACGTGCGGATGCAGAATCCATGCGGTCCAGCAGGAGCTGCTAGCCTTGGACTGGGGGCCCTGGTCGCCCTCAAGCCCTGCCCACCTCTGGTGGTGCTTTTCCTACACAACCCTCATTCCTTCAGACCTGCCCACGGACACCGTGTGGAAACCTGAGCAGGACGTTCAAGGACAAGGCGTACAGGGGGCCTTCATTCCTAGGGTGTCTGGCTGGCCCACCGTTTTTTAAACAGTGGGCCGGGCATTGGCCTTTGTTGACGCTCCAGGGGGGCCATCCTGTGCGTGTTAGAACAAAAGGCAATTTTGGCATCCCCACCTCTTCCCAGCCAGGTCTGCTGGTTGGGTATTGGAGCCGTTTTGTGTTTCGAGCCATTCCAGCGCTGTAGCATTTGACATCTCCGGGACAGAGACCTTGGCTTTGGGGGCCCCTCTGCAGGAGACCTTGAGTGGAGCTGAAATGCAGGGAAAGGTTCAGACTCGCTCATCTGGTATCCAGCCTGTGGGGCTTGTTTTTGCATCCTAATAGTTCCCTGAAGACTGGAAAGGACAGAAGCAGCTGTTCTGCATGGTGTTACCATTTTACAGTGTGGCTCAGGCCATTCGTGTTTTTCGAAGGCCCCACTTAGCAGAGCAGGGCATAGGCAGAGCCTTAGAGAAGGAAGTCACTAGCACTGGAGTTAATTCAAGACACCAGTCCTCAAGATGCAAGCTAGTTCTCAACTTCCCTGCTATCTGAAGGGGGCTGTAGTTGCTCCCTTTTTACATTGTTGTGTTTAAATAATCTCTGGTGTGTTTTGTTTTAAAGATCGGACTTTGTTACACTACCTTTCCAAGGAGCAGAAGTCCTGTTGGACAACGTAGTACCGCTTCCAGGTAACCGTCTACTGCCAGGGTATTTTAGGGCTTGGGTTTTAAGAGACATTCAATTTATTTCTATATTGTCGATCCACCAAAATGTTCTGAACAGTTTACAAAGATTAAAACCATGAAAATGCAACAGGATAGCATGATGGACTGTGATGAATATATACAAATAGTGAAAACATGTAAACTATAACTTTATTTTCTATGTATGTGTTTATTTATTGCATTTCTATGCCGCCCCATAGCCAAAGGCTCTCTGAACAGCTCACAGTGTGCCATATAAATATATTTAAAATACAGATTAAAATAAATAACAATAAGAAACACAACCAAAAAATAGTAGAATTAACATACATTATAAATACGACCATATAAATAGGAAACAGGAGGAAAATAAAAACTATGACCAAAAACAATAACCAGTAAAACAGTAAACAGTAAACAACACCAGCAGCAAACCAGTAATCCAATCTAAAAACAGATACTGAATAAGAAGGTCTTGACTTGGCGTGAAAAGCAAAATAAAGTGGGTGCCAGTTGCACCTCCCTCGGAAGAGAATTGTATCTCAGAACCCATTAATGATGCTGAGAAGGGGGAACGTCTGAAGCTGGGACTGCAAATACGGTGCCAGATGGACTGCATTTGGGAGCAGCTTGTGTCCCGTGCTTAGTTGGGCCAGAGGGAAGCAGGAGGAGGTGGAAAGCGTATTTCAGATTGCATGTAACTTGCAGCTGCAACTCTCCATTCGTATCAACCGACTGGCGATCTCAAGAGGGGTTGTTTCCACTGCAACTGCAGAGATGCAAACCCACAAGATTAGGCTCCTCTGCCTGTACGGGTTGATTGAGATGGTGTGCGGTGGTGTTTGTACGATGCACAGGAATTTATGTTTTGGTTTGGGGAGGATGTGGAGTGACATCATAAGAGGGCATTCCGACGTTAAAAATAGAGAGCTGTGCTGGAGTAGGCGATCTAGTCCAGCGTTGTAGGGAGCCAATTTGCAAAGCTCCAAGGGCAAAAGGGCGCCTTCAGCCCGTGTCCCCCAGTAACTGACGTATGTCGGCACCTCATCACATAGCCCCTGGGACTAGTAACTATTCATCTTTGGAACTCCCTCCCTAGGGAACTCTGCCTGGCGCCATCTCTATGTTCCTTTTGGCGCCAGGCAAAGACCGCTTTTTAGGAAATTTTTCAGCACTTAGCCTGAATGCTGTGGCCCTTTCTATATTGCTTTCATAGATGTTTTAATTTGTTGTGTTTTAATGTTTTACTTTGTTAATATGTTTTATGTATTGTAAGCCTCCTAGGAAGGTCCTGGCAGTTATAGTTGGCCTATAAATACACGTGGGAATAAACAAATAAGTGTGTCTAAAGTCCACCAGTCTCTTAAGGCATCCAAACTGGTGGCCAACTTCCTGTTGCAAATTCTGATGTTTGGCTTTATTCGGGTTTCTTTCTCAGCAGTCAGCTTCATGCAGTAACCACAGGTTCTGGTATGTAGAACCAGAAATGATCTAGATTCGGTCAGCAAAGAGAATGATGTTTCTCTCTCTCCCTTTCCTTGCCCAAAAGATGATGATCATTTTTCATCTGAAGCAGACACAGCTGTTAGTGAAATGACCAGGGGTACACCTTTGCTTGCCCAGGTATGTGTAACATCTGTCCCTTTGTCATGTGGCACCGCTTTTTGTGCTGGAAAGGAGGAAGCTTCATGTCTACAGCCAGAAATTATCGCTTTGCTCTGCTGAAGTGTTGCATAAAACCCATCTTCTAGATGTTTGGGACTTTTCAGCTCCTGCAACCCTGTCCAACAAAGCTACTGATCAGGAATGTTAGGAGTGAGAGTCCAAAAAGTCTGGAAAGGACCCGGTTGGAAGGGGTTGGTGTAGAATATTGGTGCAGTCCTTTTGTGGTGGTCGGTGTTTGTGCGGGGTGGATGGGGTTTATCTGGGCACGTTTTCTTCTCCAACTTGGAAGAGGTACTTACCAGTCACGACCCGGAGCTGCCTGGAAATTCAAGCATTCCCCGAAAAACACACTCAGCAGTTTAACATCTGGCTTTAGATCTGGCTGTTAGGGCAACGTTGAGAGCCAGTGTGGCGCCGTGGTTAAGAGCACAGGATCGGGACTCGCGTGACCTGGGTTCCCACTTGGCTGTGGAGCCCACTGGGGGACTTTGGGCCAGTCACAGAGTCTCAGCCCAACCTACCTCACAGGGTTGTTGTTGTGGGAATAAGATTGAGAGTAGGAGGAGGAGAATATGTATGCTGTTTTGAGTTCTTTTTTAAAAAGTGGGATATAAATTAATAAACGTTTCAAGGAAAGGATTGTAGAAGAGAGTACTTTAAGTAGAAGCCAAACTTTACACATTTGATCAATTAAGGGAAGCAATTTTTAGTGGCAGCCCTAGTGCCAATGTAAAAACATTTCTTTAACCCATTCTGCTTAGCCCATCTTTGACCAGGTAACAAGAGATCTTTTTGCATTTCCAGGTTACAAATTACGACAGTGCAACAGGTTTACCCCTAATACAGCTGTGGAGTATGATAGGAGACGAGGTACGTGTGCTCCAGTAACGCCTTTGGGGGTTAAGCGGACATGCCTGGAATTGTGAGTGCTCTCACAAAATGGCTGCTGTGGGAAGGCTTGCCCAAAATGGCAGCTCTCGCTCTCTGTTTCTTGGAAACCCCGAAGCACCTGTAGGCAGCTCTTGTTACCACATGGCTTACCCGTTCCTTTGTATGTTTTTCTCTTTTTCAGTTGGTATCGATAAACCGAACTTTGGTGGAAAGAGGCTTTGCTCAGTGGGTCGAAAACTATTAATTCTCCGTGGCTGTTTTCCTGAGACGTCTTCCCTGTGCCTCCTCTTCCCTTCTCCCGTTCTATCTTTGTCTCCTTTTTTTGGCACTGTTTCAGAATTAGGTTTGGCAATCCTCTTTCCTCCCTCCCTCCACTCCATAGACAAAAAGCAAATATGTACATTTGTGGTCTGTTGGGATGTATTCACCTGACAGACAACAGTTTGTACTGCATACCTCATTTTGCAGAAAGGCAGGGAGTTGAATGACGTAAAGCCATAAAGAAACTGCAGCTTTAAAATCCGACTCCCTTTCCTTCTCCCTGACCTGGGTCCAAGCTCCAAAAAAATTACCAATAATCTAGTGAACAAAAGAAAATTGACAGGAGGGTTGTAAAAGAATCGTCCATGCAGGGCTTAAACTGTGGATCGAACCTACCCATATTTCCTAAATTGACCGCTGCCTTAAAATTAAACTCGTGTAGTAGGTAAAATTGCTTTCATATGTCCCCTTCACCTTCGCCCCCACAAAAAAAAAAAGTTGTAAAAGATTTGACTCTTGGGAGCGCATCACAGATAATGTGGACTTGGATCTGCTTCCAAACAGCAAAAATTAGCTCGATTCACTTCTGGCTGTAGGTAATTGAACGAGATGGTGAAAAGGGCAGTGCCGCTTGTGATCTATTTGTTGACTTTGGTTTTAATTAAGGCTTGGTTTGTGAAAGAAGCAGAAAGTCGCACTGGGCAGACCTCCCTAAACTATATGATTAAGACAGACACTTACAGCTGCAGCCGTTTCAATCCCCAGAAACATGGATTAGCTCCCACAAATGCTTGTCAAATCTGATTGTAATTCTTAACTGTTTTCTAGCTGTTAAAAATCTGTGTAAATATATATAAAAAATCATTGTAATATTTTGTACAAGAGAAAAAAAACTGGCTAACTAAAAAGGGAACTTCAAAACAAAATCATCTTTTTTTCCACACCAAAATGTAGGTAGAAACGGTTTGGGGTGTATCATTACAGCGAAGTGCTAGAAGGTGGGAGAGTTGTGATCTCTCCTGGACAGAAAATCTTTTAACTCTAGCTTGCTTGCTGTATGGTAGGAACGGTAATCAACAAAATCTTTGCTACTTTTTTGCTGTACAGATCTGACTTAAAAGGAAAAAAAGCAACATTTGGAATTAATATTGCAGTGGTGTGTCTCAATTTTTTCCTCCTTTTTAGATTGGTTTCAAATGTGGAATTTACAAAAAAATGAGTAATTTAAGCTAATTTAATACTATTAAATATAAACAAATTTAAACATGGCTGTTGAGTTGGAAGTTATTACTGGTGGGAGAATGTATGAAAATGGCTTGTGTAAATCTACTCATAACCGCTGTGTTTTTCAGCTTGGCCTTCTCGTATGAAAACTGATGTACCTGGCAAATTCTTACTCCTAAGATGCTGTCTTTTGTGTGAAGCCGTGAAGTGTTGAGCTATTAAATGCCTTCAAGCATTAGGAAATAGCGTAAAAAGATTGGTTTCTGATTTGTAAACAATCACTTCGGAATCTGCTCTCGGACAAGTCAAAGGACCGTCTTCCAGCACTGTTCTAGTTTTTTGCTCTTTACTACTCATTGTTGAAGCAAGATTTGAGCCTGGACCCAGGAATTTAATCCAGTGGAAATCCGCTTTCTCTGCAGGGGAGAGGTTGCTAGCCTATCACCCTGTGGGCTGACCCTATTTTTTGTGGGTTCGGAGGTTTGTAACTCAGCCCCTTCCACCAGGGCAGCCCTTGGCATCTGATCTCAGCGTGAGGACTTGGTATGGGCCTTTCTGGCAGGACTTGAATGGAATCCTTCCTCTGAAGTGTCTTTACACACACACAGGCTCTCTGCTGAAATGGATGGAGGTGTTCATCTGGCATCTTCAGGAGTATGGTTTAAACCTGTGAGTGAACGTTCTTCAGACATTAAAGCTTGCAGGAGGAAGCTGTTGCTTTACCTGCCACCAAAATACCCCGGAGAAGCACGTTAGTGGAGGAAGAAATGGTTGAAAGACGCTGGAGAAGAAAATAGAAAGTCTCTGGCCATTTTAACTGTCCTAGCACAAGTCTCTCTTGCCCAGTTTTTGTTTTGCTGTGCCATGCCAGCCAACGTAAGGTCATAAAAACAACGGAAGCTTTTGCTGATCTTCGGGTACTCTGCAAACCTGCTTGCTTTGTCTAAAGGAAAATTTGTGTCTCTGAGTTTATGGACCATGGCATTCTAAATATGAGAAGTTTCACAGTTTCTTGTGATGGTACCTGCCCACACACAGGTACAAAAATGCCACAACTCATCCTGAATACATGCAAACTTGAGCACGCATTTCAAATAACCGACCAACACTTGAACATTGGAATGAAACCAACTTCTTCATTCATGAAAGAACTCTAAGAAGAGAGTTCATTGCCCTTTTTGTCTTACATATTTGCCTACATTCTGGGCCTAAATTGGGCACACAAACTATTATTTTATTTTATTCTTTTATTTTTATTTATTTATTACAAGCATTTGTATCCTGTCCTTCCGCACAAGCCCTCGGGAAGGCTTACATAATATAAAATTCCAAAATACAATAATGAAACCACAATTATTAAAACATCTAAAACTGAACATTATAAACTAAAAATAAAAAAGGAAAAAAAATAGGAAGCATGACTGTGAAAACAAAACATTTTAAAACATCTAAAACCCTTAATTATTAAAGTGATGGTTAAATGAAAAGGTCTTGACCTGGCGCCGGAAGGAGTATAACATCGGCACCAGGTGGGCCTCTCTGGGGAGCGCATTCCATAGTCTGGGTGCCACTGTGGAGAAGGCTACCAAAAGAAAAATTGGCCACATCAGTCAAGCTTTACAGCTTTCTCTCCCTGCCCTATCCTGTAATAGTTAATTTATTTGTTTAGGATTTAGATTATATTGTAAGCCGCCCAGAGATACACGTGATGGATGGCCTATAAATGGCCTAAACAAACAAAACAACACACATGGGCTAGGTGTGGGAGTAAGGGCAACCCTAAAACTGACAATTCTGATTCTGGTGCAAAACACACTTCAATTTCCAGGATTTTCCCCCCGGATTTAGGGCCTGATCAGGCCACATCAGCGGTATTTGGAAATACTGCTAATGGAAATTGACTTCTTGTTAAGAAAAGGTAAAACTGTAGCCTCAGAAGTAGGAATCATTACAGATTTGGCAATTTGGTCCTCCGGTTCCATTTTCTTGCATCTTTAACCACTTGAATGACAGAATTGACTGCAGCTCCATGCACAGTAACTGAAAAGCAATCAATGTATTTGCATAAAGACCACTCTAAGCCTGACCTTCACATGGGGTGAAATCTCCTTCCTTGCTTAAGAGTTTCATTTATTCCTATCTAAACATTCCATCTTGGCATCACAATGACAAGTTTGTAGTCTCAGAATTCAAAAGGGGGAGCTTAAACCTTCTCGGATAGCAAACGAGAAAGAGAAGGGGAAAAAAGTCTGACATTCTCTGAATGGAGAGGAAAGATTTATGTTTTTGTAGCTTTTTTCCTTCCTTTCCTGGTGGCTCACACAGGCATGATGCATCCTCTGCTGCTTTAGAAGTTTTGCCTTCCTTATATTTTTCCAGGGAATTTTCCAACTAGTTTCCCCAAGGAGGTAAGAAAAACACTACCCTATTTTGCCCCTGGAGCTTTTTCCCCACCTTGATATTCCTGGCACAAGAACTCTCGGTATCCTCCCTTTTTGCGTCTATTCCAGCGTCTCCCTTTCTGTAATTGCAAATGCAATTGTTGGCCCAATTGAAGAAAATCTTACTCTCTAGGAAAGCATCTCTTAGATCAGCAGTGGCTTAAATACTTGCCACATTTTGAACCGTTGATAGTAGACGAATAGATCACCCGTGTTCCGGCCTAGCTTCTGCTTTACTCCTGTTTCCTCTCTCTCGCAGGGGTCTCACATGGGATAAGCTTGCATCCAGAATGCTGCAAGGATGCAAAATTCCCAAGTTTTGGCTCATTTTCACCACAACAGGTGGGTGGGAGGGAAAGAATCTATGCACACTGATCACTGCCTTCCTCCAGCTGACCTCAGTCTTGCTTGGGCTGGGCAGTCACCTTATGGATTTTCCTGAATTTTTCCAGGGCTTCTCACACACTCCTGACAGCTATACTCTTGCATTCATTCTGCCTTGGTCAGAGGCTATCCAGCCTAGCAAGGCAGGTAGTGCGGATGCACGGGGGCTTCTAATTCTTGAGCTGTTGAAACCAGCCTGAAGGGGAACATTGTATTAACAAAGACACAAACACAACTTTACTTAGACGAAAACAGTGCAAGCTTCGGTACGCTCACACATGCATGTTTAAACAAATCCCACATGTATTCTTGTGGCTCCTGGTGTTGTTTAGTCATAAACAACCCATCACAAGCCCACACCCACCGCCCCAGTGACTCCATCCAGCCATCTCATCCTCTGCCCTCCCCTTCTTTTGCCGTTGGCTCCTGGTACACCAATACCAAATTCTGCATGCAGACAGCTAGATTATCCAAAGCTGAAATTAGTTTGAACCCTTCCCCACTCTGGCCCCAAAGAGACCACCAATTGTCCATTTGTCAGGGGCGTGGAACAGCGAGAAATGCCTTCAAACGGATCCGCTTATTGCAGTTAAAAGACACCCTCCAGGGGCCATTCAGACTGGCTTGCCTGTGTGTGAACCCTGCCAGCCTAAAAAATCCTATCTCTTACAGACTTCCTGGGTTGCATTTAACCCCCTTATACGCATACAGCTCACTATTCCTCTGAATGGCCAAACTGGGGAGGCATTCTGAAGCAGACCCACCCACCTCCCCCGATGCTAACAAATGGCAAAAAACAGTTCTTTGAATTAACACCTGCAGCTTTGGTCTGGGGGATGGGAGGCGTTTATGGAGGAACTCTCTGACCCTTTAGGTGTACAGCCTCAAGACTCCTAATCTCACAGCCAAGGTCCAGGCAGGAGAACTAGGGACCCCAAATGACAAGAGTGGGAAAAAACACCCAGAGAGTTGCTTGGGACCGTACACTAAAAGTACAGTTTGTTCAGACATACAGGAAATATATACAGCGTGTAGGTAGAAGGACTAAAAAAAGGAGTCTGTGCAAGATGCTTTTATAACCTATCATATACAAGGTGTTTTTATAACCTAACATGCGCATTTGGAGAGGGGAGGAACCACTTAGGCTGTTTGCTAGAGGGTAAAACAATAGGGTTGAACAGAATACACGAGAGAAGAACCTTCAGGACAGGTAAACTTTAGCATGTCCAAGGTGTGCCCAAAAGGACAGGCCTTTCAGGACAGGCATGTGGGAAGCAGGACCTGTAACATGGGATTCCTGATCAGGAATCCCATCTTAAGTCTTAAGCTGTTCTTACAGGGTCGGGCTTTCAGCAAGCCACATCACAGCGAAGTGTGGCTTAGTGGTTAAGAGCGTGGGACTGGGACTCAGACGATCTGGGTTCGAGTCCCCGCTCAGCCATGGAGCCAACTGGGTGACTTTGGGCCAGTCACAGACTCTCAGCCCAACCTACCTCACAGGGTTGTTGTTGTGGGGATAAGATGGAGGAGGAGATGTAACCTGCCTTGAGCCCTTTGCAGGAAAAAGACAGGCTATAAATCAAAAATAAATTAAAAAAAATGTTGTCCTGACAATAACAAATTAGACCAAGGGCAACAGGTCACGTGCCTCCAATGAACAGAATTTCCCCAAAACAGGGATGTACAGATAGTTGAATCTGTCATCTTTATTACACAGTTAGGTGGCTTTTGCTGTATTGCCTGCTCATTAATGATTGATGGCAGCGATTAGACAAAACTATTTTTAAAGCACCCCCATAATACTTGTTATTTGAATATGTGAAGCATTTTCAAACAGGGCATGGTTTTTACCCGGAGATGCTGGGCTTATCAGTAATGCAGATAAGATTCAGGATATCGGAGGATGTGTAAGTCTATCAAAATAAGTATGTAATAGAAACCTGTATGTCGGAGCTTAGTTCTTGAGCAAAAATTCCCAGGATTAAGGCACAACTGAATATCTGTCAGTAGGTGGCAATGCTCTACAAGCTACCAAACCATGTCCCCAGAAGTTTCCTGAAATACTGCGGAACAGAAAAGCGCTGCTACCTCATGCTGTATTCATCCTCTTATCTGATTCCTGCACCAAAAATGCTGTGAATATTTAATTTCTTAAATATCTAGCCTTTGTAATTTTGCAAATGGCTCAGTAAAAAAGCAGATGATTCTGGGCAGCCCTCTGCAAAGGAGGGCACAGTTGCAACACACGTTATAAATCCTGCAGTGCGCAAATCAAATATTCTCCAAGGTCCCATGATACCGCCCCATATTAGGAATAAATTCAGAGGTCCTGCTTAGGGGACAGTGTGTCTTTTGTGCTTATGCTGTTTAAAAAATACCAGTTGGTGCTTCTAAAAGTAATCGCAGTGATAAATTAAAGGGTATGGGGGTTTTGGTGTTCTTTCTTTTGGAGTTCTATTTATATTGTAGGTTTAGGCCATGGTCTGGAGACGAATGCTGTCTTTCTTGTGTTTATGTCTGCCATCCCGTTAAAAGGGGGTTCCTCTCCTCAGCTGAATGTATTGAACGTAACCAGTTTCAAGTCCCAGCTTTTGGCTGTCATGCTCACTGGGACTTTGTGCCAGTCCCTGACTCTCCCTTTAACCTCCTTCAGAGGGTTATTGTGAAAGAGGACACTGTGAACTGCCCTATTTCTTTGTAAATGGAAAAAAGGTGGGCTAAAAGTACAGTCACACATTTAAACATCTCCAACTGTAAACAGTTCAGGTTGTGGGAAAGTCCTTTTTGTACTCAGGGCTGCGGAGAGGCAGTTACAGTTAGAATGATGAACGGGGTGGACAGAAAGTCCCATGGAGGCAAGAACACCGTGGGTGGGTTAGAGAAGAGCCTGGACGCTTTCATCCATCACCTCTCCTCTGAACTTGATGGGGCCTTTTGCTCACCGTGGTCATCATAATGCTATTATGAGTTCATTTATGTAGAGAAGCATCCATTTTCCCAGTGTTTCCCTGTTGCCTGTGTAATAAATATCCCGGGATGTTTACTTGTTGTTATATCCTTCCCTCAGACCTTGAGACAAGCATCCTTCTGCCTCCCTTTCCACAGTCTCCTCCCCACCTGCGTGTCTGAAGGATGCACTATCTATCTGTAATTACTGTTCTATCATTGTCATGGCACGGAAACATCTGGTCTCCACAGCATTCCTCCAATTTTCTCTTATAGCCACTATTTCTTTCGAGATGTTCATGGATCACAATGACCTTTTTTCCATAACACCTAATGCATCTCTCCCTGCGCACAGCTGTTTCCTTCGTTCTCATCTCCTGCCGTCCCACTTGCTGCATTCAAATTTTCACTCCTCTGGCTAGACTACCTTTCCTGTGGCTGACTAGCACAATTATGGCCACTGTTTTACATCCTAGGTCCTGCATTTTCCCCTTGCATCCTCTGTATCGTCTCCCAAAGCTTTTCATGCCGAGATTTATTTTCAAAGTTAATTTTCACAGCCTGCTGTGACTAGATTATGTTGCTTTCCCACATTATTGGTCTTTCAATTTTCCGGCCCTATCCCGTTTTGTGGTTTCGCGTGTGTTCTGGCAGTATCTGGAAGATATTTTGGGGGGGTTGGAAGGGAGACTTTATAGTGTGCTTTTCTTTTAAAATGATCAAAGAAAATGATTACAAGAAAAATATACAATATATCAAAAGTTTACACATTTAAAACAATGCATTCATCACAATGCAGTTAAGACATCAAAAGACAACAATTGCCGAAGAACATGCATTAAAAGCCAGCTAGGTATTTGCTGATACTATCAGAGATGGAAACTCTTCCAAAACATGGTACAAGTCAATTTCTAAATGAATTTACTCCCTCTTTCACAGCTTCAGATACTCAGCAAACAAACTTGTGACAAAGGTGGTCATAGATAGAACTTTTTCTAGGGCTACATTGGGTGAAACTTCTCGATCCAAAACAAACAGCTCTTGGTGTATCTCTCTCTCACTGAGAACAGGGATGTAACAAGAGCCATGCAGATCAGGGGAAAGGTCCATCTGGTTGTTTGTCCTTGTGGCCAACCATACGGGAATGTGCCAAGTCGGTTTAAACACAATAATGCACTCTGTTTGTATGCCTAAGCAATCTGTCAACAGATGAGTACCTCTGTGAGTACTACATGTAGTATTTGCCATCATGATTATACCTTTTATCCTCTGTAGATCCCTCCAGTCTCCACCTGCAGCCGTCTAATGACCACGACCCCATCTTGTCACAGTGCGCTTCACAGGTAAATCAGGAAAGGCAGGGATACACTTGCCCTCGGTGCAAGATGGTGACCCTGCTAGAAGAGGAGGTGAGGTGCCTGAGGGCCGAGAGAGCCCTCCAGGCCCCCCCGGAGCAGCCCCCCTCTGGACAGAGGGTTGAGGGAGAGGCCACGGGAGGAGCAGCCGCGGAGACATGGAGGTATGTCACCCACAGAGGAGGAGGCCAGCACGGCCTCCTCTTCTCCTGGCACCAATCTGGAGCTGGGAAACAGGTTCTCTCCGCTTGGGGAGGCTGGGGCTGAGGAGGCCTTGGGGGACCAGCAGGACCCCCAGCCTGGGACGTCAGGCGGCAAGGGGGCTGCTGCAGGAGAGGCGAGGGCCAGGGCACGGCCACCCACCAGCACCGGGAAGGTATGGCGGCGGGTGATTGTTGTTGGGGACTCTCTGCTGAGGGGCACTGAGGCGGCAGTGTGCCGCCCCAACCTGGAGACAAGGGAGGTTTGCTGCCTGCCGGGCGCACACATCCGGCATGTGAAGGACAGAGTGGAGCGTCTTGTTCGCTCCGGGGGTCACCAGCCGCTCCTGGTGATCCATGTGGGCACAAACAATGTGGCCAGGCAGGGTGTGGTTGGGACCACCAGGGACTTTGAGGTCTTGGGGAAGAAACTCGGGGAGCTGAAGGCCCAAGTGGCCTTCTCGTCAATCTTACCTGTCCGGGGATTTGGGCCAGGAAGGGACAGGAGGGTCTCCAAGGTGAACGACTGGCTTAGGGTGTGGTGCCAGAAAGAACGCTTTGGGTTCCTTGGCCATGGCACTCATTTTCTTGCCAATGGACTTCTGGCAAGGGACGGGTCACACCTCACGAGGATGGGGAAAAGATCCTTTGGAGATGCTCTAGCGAGCTTTGTCCGGAAGACTTTAAACTGAGCTGGGGGGATGGGGGGTTCAGGTCCCCCAGAAACGTGTCTGCACTGGACAAGTGTGGGGGGAGGATCAGGGCTCTGGGAGCAGGGTTTTAGAGGTACTGCAGGGACTGACAGGTCTCCTACAGAGAGGGGCCAGGTATCAGGGAGGATGGGAGGAAGGAGGAGGCTGGGAACTCCAAGGAAAGGAAGCGGTGGGAAGGAGTTGAGGTGCATGTACACCAATGCTAGGAGCATGGGTAATAAGCAGGAAGAGCTTGAAGTTCTCCTGGGAATAGGAGGGTATGACCTGGTGGGAATCACAGACACTTGGTGGGATGAAAGGCAAGTCTGGAACGTGAATATAGAAGGGTATCACCTTTTTAGAAAGGACAGGAAGGGAAAGAGAGGTGGGGGCGTGGCTTTATACGTCAGGGAAGGGATAGGATGCAGTGAGACAGAATGCAGCACAGATGGGGATTCGGTAGAGGCAGTCTGGGTGAAACTTAGGGGTTTTGACAGGGAAAGAGACCTGACAGTGGGGGTATGTTATCGCCCTCCAGGTCAACTTGAGACCCTGGATGATGTCCTGACAGGCCAGATTCTAAGGATATCTCGGGGGAGAGACACAGTAATTATGGGAGATTTCAATCTCCTGGATATTACTTGAGAGACTCACTCAGCAGCGACAGCCGGGTCACGTCGCTTCCTAGAAGCTATAGAGGGAGGGTTTTTCACACAGAGGGTCCGAGAGGTGATGAGGGGGGGAAACATCCTTGACTTGATCTTGACCAATAGGGAGGAGCTGATAGATGAAGTACAGATTAGGGGAGCTCTGGATGCGAGTGATCACTCCATCCTTTGCTTTGAGATCAGGGGACTGGGGACGTGTAGCAGGTCGAGCACTAGAAGCTGGGACTTCAAGCGGGCCAACTTTGGCCAACTGAAGGCCAGACTGGGGAAAGTCTCCTGGGATAGGTTACTGGAAGGCAAGCGAGTGGAGGATGGATGGATGGCACTCAAAGGGAAGTTTTGGAGGCGCAAGCCTTGATGATACCTCTAGTCAGTAAGGTGGGGAGGCGGAGGAGAGTGCCGCCATGGATGCAAAAGGAGGTGGTTAAAGGGATTAGACGAAAGAGGAACCTCCGTAGGAAATGGGTACTGGAGGAAATAGACAAAAGGGTATACCGGGAGGAGGAGGCCCGTTGCAGAAGGATTCTTCGCAAGGCTAAGGCTGATGACGAGCTGAGACTTGCCAAGAATATCAAGAGCAACAAAAAGGGCTTCTTTCAGCATGTAAATAGGAAGAGGAAGGGGAGACAAGTGGTGGGACCACTAAATAAGGAGGAAGGAGATCCAGTGACTGATATGAGGGAACAGGCACAGATGCTAAATGACTATTTTGCCTCTGTGTTCTCCCCAAAGCAGGACGGGGGATATCCGCATAGGAGATTAGATGAGGCTGGGGACTTAGGGGCACAGATTAGAGTCACCCCCCCCCCTTGAAGTCGAGGGGCTCCTCAGGGCATTGGACATTACAAAGGCGCCAGGCCCTGACGGGTTACAACCGAGAGTACTTAGAGAGTTGGCAGGGGTTCTCTCACGCCCGCTGGCCTCCATTTTTGAGACCTCGTGGAGAACAGGTGACGTTCCAGAGGACTGGAGGGTGGCATCAGTGGTCCCAATTTTCAAAAAGGGTAGTAGAAAGGACATGGGGAATTATAGACCGGTTAGCCTTATGTCCATTGTTGGAAAAACAATGGAAAGGCTCATAATAGAGAGAGATCTAGTGATGCTAGACAAGGAAGGGAGGCTGACAGCCACGCAACACGGCTTCCACAAAAACAGGTCCTGCCAGACAAACCTTGTGGAATTCTATGACAAGGTTTCGAGATGGCTATGGAGGGGATGCAGTGGATATGGTATACCTGGATTTCAGCAAGGCCTTTGACAAAGTGCCCCATGATATCCTGGTGGAAAAACTGAGGAGTTTTGGGATACACCAAAGTACTGTCTGGTGGATTAGGGCATGGTTGACTGACTGAAAGCAGAAGGTAACCATTAGCAGGGAATCATCGGGATGGCAGCCAGTAACAAGCGGGGTCCCCCAGGGCTCTGTCCTGGGGCCAATCCTGTTTAATCTTTTCATTAGCGACATGGAAGAAGGGGTGAACAGTCTGCTGATCAAATATGCAGACGACACTAAAACTGGAGCAGTGGCCACAACTGAGGAGCAGGTACTCCAGATTCAAAAGGATCTGGACAGACTATGGAAGTGGGCAGGAGACAACAGGATGGCGTTCAATGTGGATAAGTGCAAGGTCTTGCACTTGGGGCATGGGAATGGGTGTCATAAGTACAGGTTAGGTGACAAGTGGCTGGAGAGCAGCACTTGTGAAAGGGACCTCGGGGTGCTGGTTGACTGCAGGCTAAACATGAGCCAGCAGTGTGATGCGGTGGTCAAGAGGGCGAACGCCACCCTTGGTTGCATAGCCAGAAGTGTGGCTTCTAGATCAAGAGAGGTATTACTACCACTCTACACGACTCTGGTGCGCCTGCAACTGGAGTATTGTGCTCAGTTTTGGGCCCCTCATTACAGAAAGGATATAGCCGGGTTGGAGTCAGTGTAGTGTAGGGCCACAAGGTTGGTGGCCGGTTTGCAGGGGATGCTGTATGAGGCGAGACTGAGGGAACTGGGTCTCTTCAGCCTGGAGAAGAGGAGACTCAGAGGGGATATGTTGGTGACATACAGGTATGTGAGGGGATGTCACATGGAGGTGGGTAGGGACCTGTTCTCCCCTGCAGAGGAAGGCAGGACATGATCCAACGGAGCAAAGCTCAGGGAGCCAAGGTTCCATTTGGATGCCAGGAAGCACTTCCTGACAGTCAGGACCCCGAGGGTGTGGAATGGGCTTCCACGAGAGGTCGTTGAGGCCCCATCGGTGCGGGTGTTCAAGGATAGGCTGGACGTCCACATGGTGGGCATGTCGTGAGTGGAGCCAGCTGGTGCCGGAGGTCAGACTAGATGGCCTGGGAGACCCCTTCTGACTCGCTCTGTTTCTGTGTTTCTATGCATGACGGGCAGGTGTCAGGTAACACATGGCAAGGACGTTATCATTAGTTTGCTGCTTGTTGCAAAATTTGCATGGGCTATCCGTCAAAGCAAGTTGGATGAGTAAGTTTTAGCAACGAAATGGCTGGGCAGGAGCTACTCAAGGTCAGGGGAGGAACACACCTTATTGTTTGGTTGACTATAACTTCCTTCCTTTCTTACTTTTCAAACTTGCCCTTTCTGTGTCGAAACTCCAGGACAAGTGCATTGTTTTGCTCTAAATCCCTGCTTTGCACAGCTGTGTATCTGGCATTTAGTAATGCATACATGAGACACTCGTTTCCTTGTTGAGATATATAAAGGATTGTTCTGCTCTTTGTCCAAAGTTCTGATCTATTTTGCTCCTATTTGCATTATCGGTGTATAATATTTCCAGCATTATCAGCGGAATTGGCTGTGATGTAATTAGGGATACCCCACCCATGCGGAGTGCTTCAAAGCAGGATTGGGCAAATTCAACATGGAGGAGAAATGTTGCAAGTGCCAATGGCTGTATTTTTATTTTATTTATTATTTATTAAAACATTTTTATGCCGCCCCATTCGCCGAAGCCTCGGGGCGGCTTACAACAAAAAATTAAAATAAAATTTTAAAATATATACATTAAAATACAAATATATAATATAAAACATACAATATAAAACAAGCCGCCCTGGCCAAATAAAATTCAATAATATTAACATTTAAAATACTGCTTAAATAAAAAGGTCTTCGCCTGGCGCCGAAAAACAAATAACGATGGCGCCAGGCGGACCTCTCTGGGGAGCGCATTCCATAGATTGGGCGCCACCGCTGAGAAAGCCCTCCTCTGAGTACCCACCCTCCTAATTTCTCTCATGGAGGGCTCCCGGAGAAGGGCCTCTCCCGCCGATCTCAGGGGGCGGCTGGGCATATACGGATGTAAGCGCTCCTTCAGGTATTTTACCTCTGCTGTCCGACAGGGAGCGCCTTTCAAAACCAGGTGCTGGGGAAAGGTGCTTGGGGAAGATTCCTGTTGGATCACACCCACACACTGGCTTACCACCTGCCATCGCTGTCTCCCACCTGTTCCTCGGCAACTCAAGTGCACGGGCACGATGGCTCTGATGTTGGAAGAAGTCAAGAGCCATGGGGAACCTCCCCTCTGCCCGAAACACACCTTGCTCTCCTCCATGAGCCAGACTTCAGCACAGCGCTCTGTTTCTATTCCTCTCCCTCATGGGAATAACTGAAAATAAAGAACAGGGGATAGAGCATTTGTCTTTTAATGTATATCTATATAGACATTCATATAAACTATATCAATTGCAAACTTTTCAAGTATTAATGCGATTTATGCAGTCTGCTGCTCGGGAGCAGTCAATGTGCGACTTCAAGCCCCAGCAGCTCTTTCTGTGAATGGTCCTTCATCTTTAAACTGTTCCTTGCGAAAGAAAAAATGGCAGGGTGAAAATTAATAATAATAAAAATAATTAAAAGTGGAGATGGTCTGGTGAGCTCGTCAGATGGGAAAGTGTGCTCTGGAGATACATTGCCATCCTAGTAACGATGCAGTCTAAGGGATCGATTATTCCAAAAAAGAATTGTTCCTCTCCTCTGTACACTTTTCCTTATAGTGGGACCACTATTTTCAATGTAATCCTATAAATTACTCAGAAGCAAATCACACTGGGTTTGATGCTTACACCAAGTTCTGTTCAGGTAAGTGTATATAGGATTGTATCCTTAAAGTTTGTGTTTACAAAGTCTGTCCCGCTTCTTGTGTTATCTTGATAGACCTGCTCTTGGAATGACTTTGCAAAGTTTTGACAGCCGGAGTGGATGATAGATAAATTATTATTTATATGTGGCTGTATTGTCAGGGTTGGGGAATGGAGGGGACAGCTTTGGGTGAGAATGGAGAAAATTAATGAATCATGCAATAATGAAGATGAAGTGAGGAGGGGTTAGAACACACCTCTGCAACATATATCATGGTTTTGCTTCATCAGAACAAGGTATCATTTATGAAGAAATTGATTTTGGTATTTTTTGTATACGTATACCTTTTTATAAGGGGAGCGTATTTATATATAAATAGGCTGTAAAAATGGTAGATTAAGGAATCTATTCATCCAAAAAAGAGAAATGTTCCTGTCATTCAGCACATTGGCTGTTTTTCAACAAGAAAAATGCCTCTTAGGACATTAGCTAAGCTTTCTACCCCATGGACTATGGCTTGACTGGAAAAGCCCTGTGGAACTAAGTCAAAAGAATGATGTCGCCATGAAAGGCTAATAAAGAGGATCAGTCTCTAGATGCACAGAGACATCCAGTCCACATTTGTAAAAATAAGAATAAACAGTGCTACAAATCAGATGTTAGACCTTGTATTTAGTGCTCTTGGAGACCCCCTTTTAGACATTCCACATGCATTCCTCTAAATTGGCCTTTACATGCTTATGGAGGTTTAAACATGAGATTGTTTATGTTATATGTGGGATTTATTTATCTATACCTGGCAAATATTTTCAAACAGTCAATACAATGTTTTGTAAACTTGGGGTGGTGGGTAGTTCTCTCCTGCTACAAATATCCTTGGTTAGAATGGGTTTAGCGTTCCAGAACTTGTTGTAAATCGCTGAGTTTATTTATTCACCAGTACTGAATCTCGGCATTTTCCACTTGGATTACTTTCCCCCCCTTGGCTGACATTCTGTCTGGGCCTTCCTGCTAAATCAGGCTTCCCTAACCTTGTGCCTACTGGACATATTTGGACTACAACTCCCAGAATTCCCAGTCAATGGTCCTGCTGGATGGGAATTCTGGGAATTGTGGTCCAAATGGCACCAGCTTGTGGGGGGTTGCTCTAAATGAATGGCTTCTGGTTCTCAGCAGAGCAATATGGATATGGTTCTTCCTACAGGTTGTTAATGCCCTGTAACCATTACTATCGCATCAATTCAATCCCTTTCCTCATAGTAAAATGAATCTATGGGCAAACCTAGCTTTTAAAACAGGGCAAAAGGTTTTTTTGCTGGATGTGTACAGATAAGTTGATTTTTTTCCCCCTTGGATCAGTTCGTTTGTTGCTTGCATCAATTAGCTGATGGTTATGAGACCACCAGGATTCACCTGGTCAAGTCATCCTTACGCTTTGGCTGTGAATTCCCAAGCGGCTAGGCATGAGGATAAAGGTTGACTTGGAAGGCTGCCTGCAAGGACTTGTAGGCCGTTAGGTCAAGCTAGCCCAGCTGGGGTGAGTGCAATTGCATCAGCATCAGCAACAGCTGAGGCTCGTCTAGAACAGACTCTGAAGTTCTGGGAAGTAGCAGGTGAAGGAGTCCAGAAAGAGGGAGAGGTTGCAGAAGACAGTGGCTAGAAGAAGACAGAAACTCTCTTCTGGCAGGACTTCTTTTGTCAAAGAGTCTGGAAGGGACTCAGCAGAGAGATATGAACTTGTGGCATATCCAAACCAGGAGTTAATTCCTGGAGTGGAAGCACAGGCAAAGCTGCTGGGAACAGGAGAGACGGGGGAAGTCATTGTTCCAGGGCAGCATGGCACCAAATGGGTAAGTACTTCAAATTGAGACTGTTGGATGCAAAGCTAGGAAGGGAGGCATGTGTCTTTACTCTGAACAAGAACCTCTAGGCTTCTAGGTCTCGGTGTGGTGACTAGAGGCAAAGACCTACAGATAAAGTCTGCTTGGGTTTACCTTGAGAGTCTTGTGGATATGGTGGTTATGGCAGAGGTGGGTTCTTGAGTGGATGGATGCTTGAGTCTGAAAGGGTTCCTGTGACTTGGAAGTCTTCTTCCACAGGCAGTGAAAGCCACCATGTAATGTGATGTGCTGGTGGGGCAGGGATATGCATTCTCACATATGAGTGAAAAGAATGGATTTGGGGCCAAATGGTTATTTTGTGTGTGAGCATGAAGGGAGGAGATTTTGACTTTCCTTGTGTCACAGTGTTGACAGGCATTCAACAGGGGAAGCTTTCTCCTAACACTGCATTTCCAAAAATTCAGATTGGCTTGCTGAATTTTTGCACCTTAGTGCACCTCACGATACTCTCCCGGAGTTCTCCAGTCACTTTTTTCCTGGAGTTCCAGTCCAAAATGCATGGTACTTATGTCCTGCAGCTGACACAGAAAGAACCTCTGATAGACCCTTCTCTTTTGGGTATCCCCAGGAAAGAGCAAAGAAAAGCAGCTGGAGCAAAGGGATTGGGGTGTGAGCCTCCGTCCTTCATCTAAATAAATAAATGGTAATTTATTATGTACTATTGTATTTCAATGTATTTTATCATGTTGTAAGCCGCCCCGAGGTTTCGGCAAGGGGCGGCATAGAAATGTTATAGTTATAATAATAATAATCTGCACTTCTCCTCTCCTGCTTTATATGGAAATGTGTGGTTAGATGCATTACTGCTCACAGAGCACCGAGTCCAGTTGGCCCTTGATATTGGCTACATGACTCCAAGCACATGTTCCATGGAAATGTCTTTTCTGTCATTCCTCCAACGACCTTCTGTGCAGTAACTGTTAATGCAAGGCAGCCTTTCCTCACATGGCTTGGGCTGATGGGAGTTGAAATAGCGAAGTTTGAAGAGCACTGAGTTGGGGAAGAAGAGTAAAGGCACATGTCCCAGGAAACTGAAGATAGTTTAAAGCCTTTATGACATGTTCCTATTGATAGATCTAATTGTCATCTGTCAGAACAATTTATGATGGCAATGTCCTTAAATTAATTGCATGTTGTGTAAAATAATCTTTTGGCCCTGAATATGTGGCCAATTATTTTACAGAACGACCTTAGATTTTTATGAGAATTTCTCCCTCCTTCCACCATCTCTGTACCATGCAGAATTTTCGAACCTCCGTTATGATTGTTACTTCGCATGCTTGTTCTCCAATAAACTGAAAGGCCCCAAATATGGTATCCTTGAGTAGCTTGAGGGATGGATTTGTTCTGGAGAAGTGGAACGAGGTGTCATGGAGATGTGGCACCAAGATTTTCAGATGAGCTATGGAGTTGCTCCACAGGAAGGTTCGCCTGCACCATTGCTCTATTCTTTTGGCACCAGGCAAAAATCTTTTCATTTTCCCAGTATTTTAATAATTAACCTGGCTTTATTCTGGTTTTTATCTCTATTTTAGATACAGTATACCTTTTTTTGCTGTCTGTAAGCTGCCCAGAGACTTTTTTGGTAATTGGGATGGCATACCAAAACTTTAAAGTGCCAATGGTATCTCCCTCACTAACAGAATCCCCTGTTGCCTCTATGTTTAGTTGCCATTAGCACAGCAGCTGAGGGGAAATTATTGTTCCCAGCAGCTGTGCAGTAATGTAAAATATTTTGGGGTGACTTAAGTCCAAGGCAGATTTGCTTTAGCTAAGATTAGATAAAAGCAGGTAGCTTTACAGGGGAGTTATTCCTGGCAGGGAAAACACATCTGGAAATTATTTGTTGATAGGGATTGAGGCAAGTATCAAAGTTTTGGGATGTCCTTGGGGAATGGCTTGGTCCATCCTGATAAGCACCTGAAGTTCAAATGGTATTGTTAACCCACTCTGGCATAGGTGTCGCTTCTCTGGCAAAGTCCAGCGATGCAAAGCCTCAATGCTCTGTTTGGAAAATAGAAATAATACCAATGTGTCCGAGTGCAGAGGTTCAGGCAGAGCTGGGTAGCAGAAGGAATCCATGACTGCAAATGGGACGAGCAGGCACCCATGTTTGGGACAGGCTTGCTCAGGGAGCGCCCAAGGAGGTGTGCCTGAAACTCGGTGTGCCAAGAGGCCAGGCAGAATCGGAGGAATAGGTGTAGCGCGAGCCTCATCGCTCCAGGCTGTTGCGGAAGAGGCACAGAAGCAATTTCCAATCTGCCTTTATAGTTTGTATGCAGCATAAATTCAACATGGTAATAAAAAGGAGTCTAAATCTTTACTGAATAATTCATTTTCATGCATAAGGAAGGAATAATGGCTTACATTATATCCCATCTCTCACTTAGCATGTTCTTGAGATTGATTGGCCGCTGCGTCTCCAGAGTCCTGCCTGCTTGTCAGTTCGGAGCTGTTTCCTGACTGCTCCAGGACTCGGCTGCCGTTTCCACCTGACAAATGTTCAATGAGTACTGTTATTAAGGAGAAGTACGGCTAGGAGCTGCGGGGAAAATGGAAGGGGGGTATTTTTATTTTATTAAATGCCACGATAATTTTTCTGAGCAATTGGTCATGCTGATATAGATAATAGGGACACTGAAGTTGGATGCAACCTGACTCCATTTGTGGCAAAATCTGCCTGAAATGAAGTGGTGGGGAGCTAATGTGAGGCCGCAGGACAAACCTGGCCCATGCAGACTTTTCTTGCAGGAACCTGTTGTCATTTCCCCCCTCTCCATAATGACCTACCCACCCAAGATTCATGACATGGCAACTTTATTTTCATTGTGTGCGTTCACAAGTAGCATTGCAGCAAACACACACCTGTTCAAAAACCCTTTGCAGGGTTTTCCTGGCCTTTGTCCTCAGTTCAAAATGTTTTTCTTTAATTTTGCATGTTTTCCTTTTGCATTTTACTTGGCTTTTCTGCTGGACATGGCATGTGAACAGGGAACCTCTGGTCAATAGGAGTGGGGTGGTGTAACATGGTGTCCTGCAACAGCAGGGGGTTGGGCTTGATGGCCTTCATGGCCCCTTCCAACTCTTCTATTCTAGGATTCTATGAGCACATGAATGAATGGTTTTCTAATGCACTGTTTAAACGACACTTCCAGGGGAATTTAGAACACAAGTACCATTAAAGAAGCCCCCTCAACATGCAATAAATTACAGCATGAGAAAAGATTTCATTTGAAAACTGTGGAGGATATGACACATTGTTGATGCTAGATAGGAAAATGCAGAAAGGGAATTCTACAAATAGGGTGCCCCACTTAGAAGGCAACTCAATTATATAATAATAATAATAATAATAATAATAATAATTATTATTATTATTACTACTCAACTCTCTTTGGATGATGGAACGCTTGTAAATAAGAGCTTGCAAGAGCTGGTGTGTGTCGGCTTGCAAGTTTCTGAAGGCAACTTAGACCTCCAAGTGGGCCTTATTTGGGGCTTGCAAACATGTGCTCATTCCCACATAGGGATATGAAGTCCGACTACGGTCCATCTGGTGCAGTACTGAACTGCTGGTGAGACTAGCCAGGCAGTGTGGGGTCCGCTCATTATGCGATCTCTGCCGCATTTGGCAAGCAAAGTGAACTTTAATGAAGACTTATTTCTTTCATATTGTTTTATGAAATTAAATAGAAAAAAGGATCTTTCTCTGGAAGTGAAAGATGTGTAGAGTTCAAGTGAGAGTCACTGCAAGATTTAAAAGATGAATTTACATCAAAATATGAGCTACGGAGGGCATTTCTTGTTAGAGAAAATAGTAAAACTGCATGGAAAATACAGAGGACTGCAGGGCTGCAGTATTAAGCAGGGCTGCAATGTTTCCCTAATTAACTGATTTGATTGATTGCTCAAGGGCTCAGTCCTACACAAGTTTTGACCTCCATGTGAAACTTTGCCTAAACTTGCAGGGGTTGTGCCTTAAATATATTCCAATTGTCTAAAAGTGTCTCCGACTGATTGGGAAACAGTTTCTACAAAGCCACAAATTCTGCTCCTGCCCATTGATACTTACAAGTTGTTAAAACTTAGAGCAGGCTAAATCCTTTTCTGCTCATCTTGCTTTTTAAATTTTCCCCAGCTTGTCAACATACTGGAAGCTCACATCTTTGTCACAGGGTCATATTGTTTTGGTTTTAAAACCGTACTAGCCGTCTTGGTATGTTTGAGAAGGATGGGATAGAAATATTGTAAAATAAATGAATAAATTATGTTTTAAAATAGATAAATATGTACTTGTGCGAATCTAGGCAGAATCTAACTTCTGGGGCCTGCTCGTATCCATGGTCACCTGGGGCCCTGACTGTCTCTGTTGCATTTGATCTCTGAACCCCTTGGATGAACCGATAATTTGCCCATATGGGTCTCACCTTATGCCTTGAATCTTTCTGTCCTCTCTCCCCTGTTCATACATCTATTTATACAAATATGGCTGTCCTTAGGAGACAGTGGCCTTTAAACACAGACTGTAGAGCTTATGTAATTAGCCAATGCACTTTTTCATTGGCTCCATGGGCTGGAGCCACCAATTCCTTTGGTACCTGACCCCGCATTCTCTCTACCTGTGCTTGGAGCAATAATCTTACAATGGGGAAGAGAAAGCTGAGCAAATTGACCAGAAGCCTTGAAACTTCAGTGCTTGACAGTGGATATCCTTGAACTAACTTTCTTCTTTGTAAAAAAAAAAAAAAAAAAAAACTTTGGCAAAAGAGAGAGACAACCAATTTTGAAAGTTTTTCCCTCCTTCTGATTATAAATCGAAGTGGACGGAGCCTATGCAGTGCTTTCCTCCTGGCCAGGGCCGTTTGGCGTCATACATCATTAAAGCTCTGTTGCTCTGCTGATGTATTAGCATCTTACATCCTCGGAACAATTCTGATGATACATCACTCTTTCTCACAGAATGTCAGCCTTTCCATATCATAACATCAACCAAGAAAAACACGTTGAGGACAGACAGTATGTTTTAATTTATGGAGTGGCTTTATTTATTTATTTTGCACCCACCCTGATCCCCAGTTGACTTCTAAAATTTTCTGCTGCTTTCCAAAGGCAGCACTAATATTCCAAACACAGCAATGCAATCCTCTATGCAGTGCCATGCTGGAAAGGCTTCATGGTGTACCTTTCCTTGGCTGTATCGTGTCCAGACATAACCTGTGCACATGATTGGATAGGTCTACCGGTGAGATGATCAAAGCCAGCTTGATTGACTGGCACTAAATTTTCATTCACTTTGTTGCATGCATAGCCTCGAGTCTAATGGGACACCCTCTGGCAATGTCCTCCTTCACCGCAATAATTACAACGTCCATTTGTGATTATTTTCTCTCTCTCGCTGTGCTAACATCTTCCCACATTCTCTTCCATTTCTCCAACCTCCTTGATATCCTCTAAGTTCTTTTTTCCTTTTTTTCACTTACTTACCGTTGCTGCCATTAGTGAATCCAGTTATTTCATGTCTTTTTCTATTCTCTTTCTATTGCTCTTTCCCTTTTTTTCTCTCTCTGCTTTGGAAAAGGGAACCTGTTCCTATTTCTTTCCCCAGGGAATCTGCTTGTGTCTTGGGATTCTCCTCCAAGCATCATCATCTGGCCAGGCAGGATTTGAACCTCCACTTTTGCTCCTTTTCTGTCCAAGCACAGACAACCAGCCAAAAGATTAAAGTGGCATTATGTGTATTCTCCTTCTAGTGCCTAAACAACGTGTGACAGCTACTTTGTATACACTCATCCAACAGTCGATCCCACGTCTGGAAAAAATTATATTCTTCACTAGGGAAGGGGAGAAATATTAGAGTGATTACATAAGGAAGCAGACAAGAATTTTCTAAAAGGAAGAACTGTTGAATATGAATGCAAAGTATCTACCCCGTGGCCGAGTCTGCCACTTGAGGCATCATGGCCTACATTTTGCAGGAACGTTCATTCATTCATGCCAAGTAATCTGCTTTGCATCTTGGAAGTGTGGTGTGTTAACCGAAGGAAGCCCATGTGGAGTATTTTTGTTTGACAGAAACCCATGCATTCCTTTAGTAAAGCTGAGATCTTTTTTAAAATGCATAATTTCATGGTTAAGATTCTCCGAGGAATGCTGCAAACCATGAATGGGCAGAACTTCCCAAAGAGGCAATGTCTTTGACCTCTGGACACAAAAGGGACTTTCAAAATATCTGGGCATCAGCTAAGGAGTTGTGTTCTTCAAGGAAATTAGCAGAGCAAGCCTGTGGTCCTTGGGCAGCATTGATAAGAGCACAGATCACAAATTAGAGAAAAGTTCCATGCTCATGCTGGAGAAGAGATCATGGCCTTCCTCTTGGTGCCAACGCTTTGAGTGTTGAACATGCCCAGTTCTTTCATTCTCTCCTCATAGGGCTTTGTTTCTAGATCCTGGATCACCCTTTTTGCCCCACTCTGAACCTTTCCAGCTTGTCTGCATCTTTGTTTTGAGTAGAGAATAAGTCTCTGTGCACCAATTAGCTGTTGCTAACGACTACATAGAATTCCTACACTCCAAGGTTATGAACCTCTGCACAGCAGTTGCTCAGGTGTAAGTTAGCATAAGGGGTTCTCCAAATGCCACCTTGAAGTTCTCAACACCCTATTTTCATTATCAGAATGTACTTGCTCTTCATTTCAAAGATATTCTGCACCCCCCCCGGGGCTGGACCATCAAATGAAGGCTGGGAAAGTCCAGGTTCTGGTTGCCACACAGAAATGAAAAGTGCCAGGTGACCTTGAGCTTGTCATAATCTGTTAGCCTAGCCTGACCTGTTGATGTGAAATTTGGAGAAGCATGCAGAGTCTGTTGGAGGAAAAGCAAGATAAGAACCATAAACACATGTATCTTCTTAGATGCATGATATTTCCTCCCATTTTTTCATGAGAAGGCTACAGACTCCACTGGAGCATCAGGGAAACAGAATCCTACCCTGTGCATTCAAACTTTTGTGCTCTCGCTGGAGAGATGGCATATACATTTCCTTCGACCTTCTACAAGCAGACTTTAAGTGCTTGAGATAACAAAACACGCACAAAAATGAGGTGTTGGCAATAAAACAGCAAACAGCAAGTCTGGTGAAGGACAAACACCCTTCAGGGGAAGAAAAATCTAAGGAATATCTGAAGGACCGTCTCCTTCTCTATGTGCCTGCCCACCCTTTAAGATCTGGGTCGGAGGTCCTCCTTCAGGAGCCCTTTTTGGAGTAGATCAGGAACTGGCTCCCCTGAGAA
Source organism: Varanus komodoensis (assembly GCF_004798865.1). Classification (NCBI taxonomy): domain Eukaryota; kingdom Metazoa; phylum Chordata; class Lepidosauria; order Squamata; family Varanidae; genus Varanus; species Varanus komodoensis. Next base: position 16,142,261 of record NW_025335587.1, read on the forward strand.
GGACCTTCTCTGTGGTGGCACCCTGGCTATGGAAAGGGCTCCCCAGAGAGGTGTGCCTGGTGCTGACACTTCATTTCTTTCAGCACCAGGCCAAAATCTTTTTATTTTCCTAATATTGTAAGGTTTAATTGTTTTAATTTAATGGATTTTGAATTGCATGTTATAGAACTGCATTGCATTTTATAGAATGATGTGATGCTGTACTTGTAAGACTGTCCCGAAACTTTTGTCATAGATGGTATAGAAAAGCTTTGAATAAACAAACATCAGGAGAGAGATTCCTGGGCCGGCTCAGCGAGAACCGTCCAGTGGTCAGGAAACGGGTCCCCTCGAGCAGCTCTTCGGGAGAGGGAAGGGAGAAGGGAAGCCCTTCTGAAAGGTGGCATTTCTCTTCCCTTCTCTTCCCTCTCGAAGCACATTTTCTTTCCCCCTGAAGGCCAAACAACAGGGGCTGCGTCGTCTCGGTGGGCTCCGTGCATCGCACGTCTCAGTTCCGCGCCTGCTGTGGGGCGGATTTCGTGGCAGGGCCATTTTGGTGGAAACCCCTCCCCCACCCTGGCATGGCTGTAACAGGGAGGCATTCCTGCCATTTCCCTCAGTTCTTTGCCCTGAGGGAAATGGCACCTCAGAGTTCTTCTTCCCTTCCTTTCTCTCTCTCTCTCTCTCCCTCTCCTTTCCCTTCCCTTCCCTTCCCTTCCCTGGCTCTTTTCTATTTTTCCTTCACCCATGCCTGAGGGACATTGGTTCTGCCTGTTTGCCTAGGCCATAGGTCTGAAACAGGCGCAAAGATGGCCTGCCATTTCTACACTGTACCAATTTAGCCTCACGGCTCCCAGGACAGGTTACAACTTAAAATAAACAGCAGCCATCAATACCAATAAATAATACTTTACCAGAACAAGTCTGATCAGCAAAACAATAAGATAAAAGGAGAAGAAAGTTACATAAGTAAAATAAACAAACAAATGCAATAGGCAATCATCAAACCTAAATGATCTGCAGTTCCTGTTGATACTGGATTTAAGGCATCAACTGTCTGAAAAGCCCCTGAGTTGGTAATGGAGTCAAGCAGTTCAGTGCTGCTTTTACTGTCCATGCTGAATTTAATATTTAAAGCTTTTATAGACTGTCCCATTACCGGTGTCTCAGGACAGTTTACAACAAGCACAAAGAAAATAAAATTGGGCCATCGCTCTAAGTGGGCAGAGCAATACATAACCTCACAAACTTTGAGCTATTCTTTTTGCCACCTCTTCTCTCTCTGCATCCAATTTGCTGCTAAGGGAAAGGTAGATTGATCTTGTTGGGACAACTAATTGCTTGCAGAAGTTTTTTTTGGAATTATTTTGATGTGTGTGCTGCTACAGGAGCCCCTATCTGGACTCTCTCCACAGTTCCAAGGAACCCATTCAAAATTAAGGGCCAAATTTGCCAATTTACAATTGTCTTTGACGGGAAGCACAGCACTTGTTAAAATGAATATACTGCCAAAACTTTCGGTTTTGTTCCAAATGATTCCCGTAAAAATTGATAAAAAATTCTTTGATTTAAGCTCTCGAATTTTGAGATTTATTTGGAGAAAAAAGAAACCAAGGATTAAATTAAAAATGCTTCAGGAAACCAAAAAGAACGGGGGTTTGGTCTTCCTGATTGGATGTTGTACAATCAAGCGTCTATTTCAACTTGGCTAAAAGAATGGATAACCTTGCGAAACAAGAGCATTTTGTATCTTTTATATGTGGTACGAGAAGGTTAAGTCTCATGGGACTTTTTTAAGTCCCTTTATTAGAAGATCATTAATGTCAGTGTGGGAAAAGTTAAAGTCAAAATTGTATAATAAACTACCAAGATGGCTTTCACCTATGGAAGCTTTTGTGTTTCCAAATGTATTGAAGGGATCATAAGATATGATATTTTGGATAAGGATGGAGGCCTAAAACTAGATCAAGAAATACAAGAACAGAGACTCAATATCTCTTGGTGGTATAAGGTGCAGATGCGATCAAGATATGCTAAAGATTGTAAAATATGGGGGTTTTATAAAGATTTAACAGCGTTTGATCAAGTGATGCTAAAAACAGATGAAAAAATGATTAAAAGAGTATATGATTTCTTATTTGACAGGAAAATGGAAGGGGAACAGGTTAAAGAAACTATGATAACATGGGCACAAAATTTTGGATATAATATTGAATTAGAAAAGTGGCAAAAGCTATGGGAGAGAAATATTAAGGTAACATTAGCAACTTCGTATAAAGAAAATTTATATAAAATGTTCTATAGATGGTATTTGTCGCCAAGTCGATTAGCTAAGATGTTTCCAAATATGTCAAATGGATGTTGGAAATGTGAACATGATGTGGGTACTTTTTACCATATGTGGTGGACCTGTGAAAATGCGAAAAAGTATTGGATTAAAATATATAAATGGCTTGAGGAAATGCTACAAAAACCCTTAGCTTTTAAACCTGAAATTTTCTTGTTAGGCATCATATCGAAAGATATTAGCAAACAAGAAGTGTATTTGATGTTGCATTTAATCACAGAGGCGAGGATTGTGCTTGCTCAATACTGGAAGAGTGAGGAATTACCCACCGATGAACTGATTTTAAAAAAGATTCTAGACTGTGCAGAAATGGACAGATTGACTCACTGAAAGAGAAGATAACCGACTTCTGTCAAACTTGGGACCTTTTTTATGATTGGCTGGAGAAACGGGACTTGGCTTAAATGTAAAGATGTTTTTAAATTTTTATAAATTGATTTGAATATGACTATAGAATGTTAAAGATATGTAGTAGGGGGCTGGCCCAGTACGTCCGATGTATTTGATGATTGATGTTTTTAGTTTTAGTTTAAAATCTTAATTTTTTTAATAAAGTTTTTTATTAAGGGCCAAATTTGAATAATGGGCTGCCCCTTCCTGACTTTAATGTAAGAAGCCTTGCTTTATGTCTGCAATTTGGTATAGGGTCTTTTTATTCATGGCACCATTGCAAACTGAGCTTAAGAAATCATAAGTGAAAATGCAATTGACCATTAATTGATTAGTCTGTCCATTCAGTTTGCATTAAGATGAAAAGTGGTACTTCTGGAAAAAGAAGCAAAGTTTTTATTTATCGTGGGCCAATGTGTCCAATCAGGCATGATCACAGAAGGTCGTTCCTTTATAAACTACCTGCAGTTTTTGAAGCACTTGGATTAAAAAATAATAGTCTTAAATTTTACTGTCCAACTGGCTATGACACCTTAAGAATTTATTAACATGTGTGTATTTTAAGATTATCCAATTATTTGATTAAATGCAGCAGCTCTTGTTTTTGGTTTTCATCACACAATGAAGACTTGCTTTTGGAAGGTTTTTGCTTTTCTTGGCGATGTCCTGATTCCCTTTTCTGCTGTAGTTAAGTGGTTTTCTGGCTGTCATCTAATTGTTTCTGTAACTCATTTTATTTGCAGTACTTTCATCCTCTTAATTACTAGTTTTTGTCACTGAACTATTATTTTTCCTTAGGATATACATTCAAAAAAAGTTTTGAGAATGGTGGAGTGAACATACTTGGGGATAATTTCTGACCCGCAATCCTATTTATTAGACACCATTTTGATTAGGGATTCCATCTTATGCCTGACTGATTTTTTGCCTAATCTTAAGCATGTGTGTCAGAATTCAGTCATTGTTTTAGGTCAACAAGGCTTACTTTCTAGTCAATGGCCTCAGGACCGTAGCTTGTGTGTGCCATCCAGTCAATGTTTAGACAGCAAAAACAGGCGAGGGGTGGCAGAACCTTTTTCTCTGTAAGCATGAGTAAGATTCTGCCCTCACAATCTGAAAATTCCTGCCACCCTTCTCTGTGGCGCATGCAGGCTGGGGATGATGGGAATTGGGAGTCCAACAATCACAGAGTTCCCACCTCTTCTTCAGAGTCATTGTAGGAAGAGGATAGCTTATTATGGCTAGCCATTGGAAGCCATGGTTGCACTGGGATTTGAATATGAGCCCTCCTGGTTAGATTATTATTTTATATAGATAGATAGATAGATAGATAGATAGATGGAGAGGGGGGGGAGAGATGGGGGGAGAGATAGAGATGTGGGGAGAAGCTGGCATAATACATCAGCAAACAGGACACAATTCAGCTTAAATTTTGTCTAATTGAACTGTGGAGAAGCACATTTGGAAATAAGAGGCAATGTGGTATAATGGTTAAGAGTGCGAGTCGGGGACTCGGGAGATCTGAATGCTGGGCCCTGCTTCAGCCATGAAGCCAACTGGGTGATTTTCAGCCAGTCATAGACTCTCAGCCCACCTCACAGGGTTGTTGTTGTGGGGACAGGGTTGAGAGCAGGAGAGGAATGATGTAAACTGCATTGCGTTCTTAAAAAAAAAAGTGGGATATAAAACTAGCAAATAAATGAAGAGATGGCATCTTACCAGCGTGTCAAAGCCTGTGCCTTCCCTCTCGGAACCTCAAGGGCCAACTCTCCCCCTTCCATCATTCCTGGGCTGGACGGTGCTTTCTGACAGTAGACAGTCCTCTGATAGACAGTCTACTGCTGGAAAGTATCCTGAAAAAAGTAGGACACACAGCCACCTAAATTGTGGATCAATGTGAGCCATGTTCTTCCTTCAGGGGTACTGAGATACCAGCCCTAATTTAGCATCAGTAACGAGATAAATCTCACGATATAATAATAGCAAGACAGTGGGATCTTCTTGCAAGAGGAAAAGGATTTAACTTTTTAACTCCTTATTTCCAGCAGCTTCCCAAGTCCCAATGAATTTCCCTGTGTTATAATTCTTGAGTGAGACCTTGTATCAAATACCTTTGTTTCTAGAGGCCAGTCTGATGGCTTTAAATAAAGCGCAGGGTCTTTTCTAAGTGCATAAAGGATTGCAGCCTTAATGAATGAAAGAGATGAACATTTAATACTAAGGTATATTCCCATCTTAATACAGTCTGGACTTTCCCACATTTGATAGAAAGCCTGGACAAACAGGTGTCATCTCAACATGAGAGAGACAGAATTCAGATTTGTTTAAAGTCCTCCCTTGACCTTCAAATGGCATTGTGTTACAAAACATCCACTCTTTTCTCTCTTCACAGTGCTCACTTAACGTGAATTGTCCTCATCTGGGTAGGAATAATTTTTGTTTTATTTTGGTAGAGTGGGGGTGGAAGGTAAATACAATTATGTTTTCAAGACAAGACAAAAAGAAGGGGTTCTGATTAAAGCACAGAGAGTCCCTTTCAAGTTTCCTTCATTTACAGAATCACCTGCACACACAATTGTATCCATGGAGAATAACGTGCCAGTCCCACAGAGCGGCATATGGGATCAGATCTTCAGGGAGACATTTTTAATGATTGTGATCTGCCATCAACCATTTCAGCCAATCTGATTATACTTAAAATGGGGACCAGAAAGAAGTTGGGTGACATCATGCAATTTGTGGATGTGTTTTTTCTATGTTGCAAGGACACAGGGGGATTTGAATGCAAGGTAAACAGGGAATTGGTTGTAGGCCAAAAATGAAATGCCTGATTGGATGAAATGATGACTACTAATAAAAAGCCAGGACACTAACAGTTGCCCCCCAATAAGTATAATTTAAGTTAGAGGGGTCAGCTTTTCCAGGAATGGTGATTTGCACCCAGATGGACACCCACAAAATCACATTATTATAGATCAGCTTTCTTCAACATGGTGCCCTCCAGATGTTGGACTGCAACTCCCACCACTGTCTCAGCGTCCGGGGAATTCTAGTACAGCACCGCTGGAAGGTTGTTGTAAACATAACACTGTTCACAAACAAACACATTAGCCTTCTCTGCGTTTTATTTATATAAAATCTTTTTTCCTTCCAAACGACTCAAGTTTTTCTTACAGAATTCACCTCCTTTCAACCTTAGCCTCACAACAACCACCGGTGAGGCAGACTGGGCTGCAAGCCTGTGACTCACCCAAAGTTATTCATTGAGCTCCCTGCCCTAGTGGGGACTAGAACCCAAATTGCTTGAGCCCCAGTCCGCACTCATAACCACTGTACCACACTGCCTTTCTTGGTATTGGGGCTCTGAGTTTTTCACTATCAAGGGCTTTCCTGTAAAGCTGGAAGAATAAGGTGCAAGAGCCCTTGAGCAGGTGCAAAGTGCACCCCCTTTGAATTTGAGTAACTACAGAAAACTCAAGGGGAGGAACCTTTAGCACCTGCGTTGGATAACAGATGCTCAAGCTCAATCTCTAACACCTTCAGATCAGGTGGAAACTGGAGGAGGGCTGTTTGCACCTGAGGCACCGTTCTACATTTTGCACGTGATTGTGCACCGACAACAGTTTAAGCTGGGACAGTCGTTGGTGCAGGATTAAAAGGTGGGCCCTGGATTTGACCAAGTTGAAGGCTATCGGATGCTACCAGTTTAAGGGTGTTAAAGGAGGGATTTGGTAAGCGCTAAGTGAAACTTCCTGGTTGAGATGCAGCCTGCTGGAGGCGAGGCGGGGGAGCAGGGCTGTTGCCTTGTGGGCTTGTGGGAAGCTTGCTCGACCCTTGGCATCTCCGAATCCAGTTGCAAGATGCAATCCATTGCATGTCTGGACGGGGGGAAGCCCTACAATTCCCAGCTGTTGAGGGTCAACGCTTTGGGAGCAGAGCCCACGTCTTTCATTTGGAGCCCTGAATACCGGGAGGCTATCTGCTGTCCCGGCCTCTTGAGAAACTCGGTTGAATCTGACTCCCCCTCGCCCCGGAGAAGCGGGCTTTTGACCCTCCTCCTGCCACCTTTCAATCTTTCTGGCTGAGATACCCCCCTCCCCCGAGAAACCAAATGCCCTCCTGTACATCGCTTTGCACCGCCGGGGTGTTCTTAGGAGGCAGAGTCCTTTAACAAGACTTGCGCGCCTATGCAAATCAGCACATGCAAATCTGCGCCTCTCTTTTCGTCCCGAGGGCCTGAGCGCCGATCTTTTCGGTACCTAAACACCGCCCCTGCTCAGCACCTCTTTCTGTCCGTCTCTTTCTCACTTTAGAACCGGAGTCCGGCGAAACCTGCTTCCGTGCGTGGGCAAATCGGAGACGAAAAGGAAGAGAGAGGCGGAAGCCGGCTGCTTGGCCGGCCGGCCGGCTCGCTAGCGAACTAGCAAGCGGGCTGCTTGGCACTGCCTGCCCTTCCCATGCCTTCGTTCTCGGAGCGGCGCATGACCAGAGAGCCCCGCCGAAGGATCCAGGTCACGGTCAAGCCAGGCAGAATGGTAGGCGCTGTTTTTCCTGTGCGTGCGCGCAGGAGAGGAGCGGGGTGGAGGGAGGGAGAGAAAAGAAGCAGGAAAGGAGCGGGGCGGGGCCTCGGCGGCGATTGTGACGTCGGCCGGATTGGTTACTCTACGTTCTAGAACTCCGCCCCACGTGCGTTCTAGGGAAGGGGGGGAGGAGGAGGGGAGGAGGGGGAGAGGCGAGGGCAGGCTGGCTGGCTGGCTTGCTGGGGAAGGAGGATGGCTGTGCGCGAGAGGGAGAGAGAGGCGAGGGGGGAGGGAGAGAAACAAGGCGCTTGAGCTGAGCTAAGCTGATCCCACGTGTGAAAGGATCTGGCTGGTTCCCCGGCTTCTCTCTCTCTTTCTCCCTCCCTCTCCCCCCTCCCTCTCCGACCAGTAATATTCACCGGTAGCAGGGAGGGCAAAAGAAAGGGGGGGGGAGAGAGGGAGAAAGAAAAGGAAAGAAAGATAAGGTGAAGTGAGCGGAGGAAGAAGAAGAGGGGCGAAAAGAGGGAGAAAGAACTGGGGGGAGGGTGGGGGGGTTTCCATCAAGGGGGGGCTGCTCTCTCTCTCTCTTTCCCTCTCCCTCTCCTTTTCTCTCCCTCTCTTCCCCACGGGGCTGAGTCGTCTTCTTGGTTGCAGCCATGGAGGCAGATGGGAGCCAGGCGATTTCTGGGAGCCCCAACGACTCGCAGCACGACCCTGGGTAAGTTAGACCTCTTCCGCCCCCCTCTCGATTTCCTTTTGCATGTCGACTTTATCATGTTTGCCCCCACCCCCGCCCCCACTCCGGTGCCTTTTTCAAATCTAGGATAAATAGGGAGGGGAGGGGGGAAAGGAAGAGAGAGAGAAATCCAATGGCTGATCTTGTGCCGGTTCCCTCTGGATTGCTTTTTCTCTCCGTGTGTCTGTCTCCCTCTCTCTCTCCCTCTCTCCCTCCCTCTCTCTGAGTTACTCACCTTGGGTGGGTTGCATTGATCTGCCCCCCCACCCCCGCCCCATCTCTTCTTCGCCCTTTCTTTTTCCCCCCCCCCCCCCTTCCCCTCCCCCTTCCCAAACCAGGCTCTTTGATTCCCTCCCCCCCCCAGCCCCCCCTCTGTTTCCACCTCTCCCTTCCTTTTAGCTTTTGTAAGTTACAAGTCAAAATGGCCGATCTGACATCTGTGTTTAACTCAGTTATGTTTTTTTCTTCTAGTAAAATGTTTATTGGCGGCCTCAGTTGGCAAACATCACCAGGTAAGAGGGGGCGAGGGGTGTGTGTGCGTGTAGGGAGAGAGAGGTGGGGGCGCCCCCATCTTCCATCCGGATCCCTCCAGCCCTGCCTCCTTTGATAGGTCTTTGTTGTTATCCCGGCTTAGTTTCCTTGGGTTCACCCTCTTTCCCCACCAGTAGCACCCCCCCCGTCCGTGCTTGTGCCCTATACAAGGTTAAGAAGATGTTTTATTTGCTCCAAATACGAGATCTCTTTCTCGAGTCCTCTATTCGACCTTAAATTTGCGTGCGTACTTTTAAGGGGTGGCGGACTTGGGGGGGGGGAGAGGTGGGTAGTGAGGAGAGGTTATCCTTTCTGGTCAATGCTTCTCTGTCTTCTATGAAAGAAAAGTAAATGTTGCTCTTAGTTTCAGAGCGGCTGGGTTTTAATACATATATTAAAAAATATTTGCTTCTGTTTCCTTCTCTCCCTTCCTCATTCCCATCTTTTCTTTTCATGCCTTCTCTCTTTTGCTCTCCTTCCCTTCCCTTCCACAGATAACCTTAGAGATTATTTTAGCAAATTTGGAGACATAAGAGAATGTATGGTCATGCGGGACCCAACAACAAAGCGCTCCAGGTAGAGTCCCTCACCTTTTAAATCAAAGTTTTCTTTGCATGGATATTCCTTTGTGTAGGTGATTGTATCTTTTATGGAACTGTACATTTCTATTTAGCAAGTGTTTTAAATAAGAGAATACATAATTTATTGGAGTTATACGTCTCTTTTCTTTAAGCAAAACAAAGCAAACTTCCAAAGTACTCCTCATTCTGATCTGAAGTTTCGCATCTTATTTATCAATGTTGACATGGATAGGGGGTTCAGTTTTTGCTGGCGGGAACCTGCTCTGCTTCGGAGGGCTTCTTGCACAAACTTGCTTGCACTGTGTTTTTGGCTTTTTAACCTTGTTTTTGAGAAGGAGGGTCTTCTGAATAAAACAAAGCTTGAACTGAATTTGGAAAGATGAGTTTGGGAGGTGGTAGGTGGGGTGTATGAATGGGGACATAAGAGAAGGGGTTAACATCTTTAAACATTTTATAGCCTTAGCGATCATCTGAATCGTAACATATTTTCAGGGGTATTTTGGAAAAGGGCAACATGAGAATCAAGGGTGAAAGTGTGTGAATATTTCTTTATATTTTTGCCGCTTCTTTTGGTGCCCAGTTCTTGCTGCTCTATTTCCCACCCATTCTTGTTCTTTGTCTTGTTTCAGGGGCTTTGGTTTCGTTACATTTGCTGATCCGGCAAGTGTAGATAAAGTATTAGCACAGCCTCATCATGAATTAGATTCCAAGACGGTATGTTATATGATGTGGCGTTGATCTTTCTGAGTCTCTCTGTGTATGTGTGTTTAATGTCGCCTATTATTTCCTGCAATATTCTGATTTGTGACAGGCTCATTTAAAGAGACAGTGTCTTTTTTTGTTGGCTCTTCTGAAAGTGTACTAAGGTATGGGTTTTAAATTCAGATTTTATTGTTGGAAAAAACCCTAGACACTCACTGAATCTGCAAGTTCATTTGGACTTCATAGAACTTTTTTTTTTTTTTAAATCACCCACACTCATTAAAATGCTAGCTAACTTGCCAGGCACCTCCAAATTTTCAACCAGCTGAGGATGTTTTGGTTTCATCTGCCAATTATATGTTAAGCTACCATGCTTAAGAAGCTATGCATTGCAAAGTTGTGGGCATCCAAAAGTTGAGGTGAGAAATAAGCCATAAAGTTTCTTTACTGCTAAAAAAAAGATGCTGCTTCTGTCTATATTTTTAAGATAAGAGTTTTAAAGGCAAGCTTTCATTACTTGCATCTTTGAAGTCCCTTTCAGTTCTTTGGCACTCAAAATGGGGAGGTTTTTTGTTTTTTAATCTAACAAGAAAGGGTGTTGGGAGATTCTGCAACTAGTACATGGAAGAAAGCTACCTTGAAAACAGAAATGTGACAATGTTACAGTAGTGTTTTTGTTTCTGCTTGATGGTATCCAAAATTGTTCAGCTGCCTTGTACTGAAAATGGCTTGGAAGAATTAAATGCTAGTTTAAGAGTGCGTAAGCGCTCTCCTTCCTTTTCTCACTCCTAACCATCCAATGCTGCATCATATTCCAACTCCTCTGTCATACCAGAAAGATAGGTTTATGCCCTGGTAGTCTTACTGTGTTGGTAAGCTTTGAGCAAGCGTATTATTTAAAGGATAGCAGTAAAGCTTACTTTTCTTTAAGCAGTTTCTTTATGGGTTGGAAACCTAATGGCAGGAATCTAATGGTTGCTACTGTCTGTTGCACGCACATTAAATTTTTATCCTTAGTTTTAATGTGGCTGTTAGGATTTTCTAAAATTGTACAAATACTTGTTTGTAAATATGGGGTGTCTGTGTTTTTAATGGGAGCATCATCTCTCAAACCCTCACATGTTACTAAGATCTGTTATGTAACTGACTTGTTTTTTTTTTTTTAAAATGGGATTTTCCTTTCTCTCAGTACCCTTACGTGAAGCAGGTGGATTTTTTCTGGGGGGAGGGGGGGCTCATGGGCAAATTCTGCCAGGTTTGTCTGAGTATGTGAGCCATGCTTGGAAATTTCTTAATTATTTGATTGCAGGGGGCAGCCAATCATAGGGACTGTAGCTATACACACACAACATAAAAGTAACTTCCCCCAAACACTCAAGCAGGTGTCGTCCTCTGGTGTCTTGAGTTTTTCCCCCTGCAAAAAAGGGTATATTGCTTTCATTTTGCTTTCATTCGTTGAAAACTATGTCTTAGAGTTTTGTTTGACTGTTTATACAGTGCCATTAACTATGGTCCTTCACAGAGTTACAGAAAAGCTAAGCCCTCCTCTCCAGGGAGCCGGCAGCCTAAATTTGACTGTCAGGAAGACAGACAGGTGGAGTTCGGGGCAGAGGGTGGGAGCAAGCTGAGGCTAATAAACAAAAGTGTATAAATGTTACATGTACTTGAGCTTGGTAAGGGTTCCTCTGGCCCCTTCCTTGCACGTGAGTGTGTATGCAGGGGGTGGGAATTATGCTAGGAAGTGGATCGAGGTGTATTCACATAAGGTTAGGCAAGAGTGAAATGGCATTTGCTTCATCGTGGTGCGGTGCAGACTCCCTTGAGTGGGCTGTTTTGTCCTAAAAATCTGTGCTTCTCCAGAGTGAAAACCAATAAACCTAAGAAGAGATCTGATAGTTTCTTGTCCTTTAGCACTGCATAGCATTTGACTCTGTTTCCAATATCCAGTGCAGGAAGGAGCTCGGTTGGGTGGTGACATGGAAGTCGCTGGTCTTGTTTACCGTTATGTTAAAAGCTTGGTTTAGGTAATGGCCATTCCTATCAGAAATAGTGTTATTATTAGTCATTTCCTAGAGGACTTGTAGATACAGTAAGTAGGCATTGTATCTAACTAACTAATTTTATTTTTAGTAGCCCTTTTTTCTGTTGGCTGTTCTTTAAATAGTTGACAGGGTTATGCAACAGGTATGGATTTGCCATGTATATTGTGTCAGCCCAAAAATGCAGAGAGCACCAAAAGATTCATTTCAATTTGGAACCATCATACAAAGGAGACCTACCCTGTGGCACTGCAGTTTTCTTGAGTTGTGGGTATCAAACTTTCATGGAATTAAATCGACGGCTTACTTAAATCTGTGCCCTTGGAAAACTGACGAGCAGTCTTGTGGCTGTGTGGTTCAGTTTGGACCACTTTTTGGTGTCTGCTTATAAAAATCAGAGCTTGTCACGTACGTGTGTGTGTGTGTGTGAGAGAGAGAGAGAGAGACTGACTGTCTGTCTGTCTGTCTGTCTGTCAGTACAGCAGTTACTGAATGCCTTTCCCCACTCATCACCCTGTACCAGAAGGTTTAGAAAACTCAATGGGAAATCTACACCTGTTGTATTTCTCTGGTAGACAAATACTTAGCCAGTGCTGAATATATGTGTAGATAATGTTAATCTGTATGAAAGGGTTAGCTTTCTAGATGAAGAATTTATGGGTTTTCTCTGTATGCTTCATGAACTATTATGGTGGCACATAATCTCTCATTTCTCAGGTATATGGTTTTTCTTTTAAAAAATTGTATTGACAGCAGAATGATATTCGCTGGTACATACCAGCTAAGGGACATATGTTGAGTGAAAGTAGCTGGGAAATCTTGCCTTACCCGTGTGGCACAGACATTCTCACCTATTGAAAGTAATGCTCATTCTCCAAGCCAAAGTTTCTGCTATGACTCAGTTTGGAATTGCAAGTTGACCCAGGTTTTTATGCTCAACCCAGTGGGTTTAAATTTCTGAAGGAGCTGACAAATAGATTGCCAGAAGTATTTTTGAGGCTGCAGTCCAATACCCACTTACTTGGGACTTGCTTTTGTGCAATTGTGCCCAGGATTGTGATGCGAAACGCTTCTGGTAACATCTGTTACTGTAGTGAGATTGTTATTAAGAAAGATGCAGAAATTGTTTAGAAACAATCCTGAACTGCTTATTAGTCACATGCTTTTCATGGCTAAGTTTAATTCTTTGATAGTTGTTTTGGGAGTGTGCATCAGTGTGCCTTTGCTTTGTTTTCTGCCCTTCTGCCTCATCCAAATTGGTTACCCAAAAGGTTCTAAAGCTACACCAGGTATAGACATCATTCTGAATCCTTTGCCTGAAATATTTTGGAATTTCTCAATGTCAAGAACAAAGTAGATTTGAGACTGAAATCTTGGAAATACAGAAATTGAATTAATTAGCTGTAGAACTTGCTTCTTTTTGAGTGAGTTTAGGTTTTAATTTGCTCCCCACTGCCCATATTTATATCCATGTTAAAAATGTAGTCTTAAGAGTTCTGTAGTTTTGTTACCTGATTAACTAATAGGTAACCAATGCAATGCACAGAATACAGTGTTCCAGAAAAGTAAGAGAGCAAAAGGACCAGCAGGAGCACACCCTGTTTATGCAATTTTAAAGTGTAAAGTTTTTTAATAAGATTAGTTGAAAGAGTGCATAAATTTTACAATTTGAAATAGTAATTGAAAGAATCTTTTTAAATGTGTCAGATTTAAATATGGATATTTCAGAAAGTTAAATTGACCAAATTTATAAATTGGATGTGCTATTACAGGTGGTCATTTTGTTCACCTGATTTATTTATGGAATGTATTGAAAATGAAGTTAGGAAGAAATGAAAAGAAAAAAGCTGAAGTGTTATTGCATAAAATTATCAGAAAAAACCCACACAGCCAAATTTGCATGAAATAGGCAACTTCTTTTCATAGAAAATTAGCACCAGACTTTGAAGTCTGTTCTTGGCCATTCAGAATTTGTGTTTTAAAAGTCTCTTCACATGCTTTTTCTTTTTGAGTGTCTGTGAAACACCAAATCAGAGTCCCAGTTGTAAACAAGCAAACAAAAGATTTTGTAGGCATTTCTGCTGAAAAAGGGCAGTTACTGTTTTAAAAACCAACAAACAATACTTATCTGAAACAGTGGAGGTACTTGAAGCCTAAAAGAAAGGACTGCATATACTAAAAATCAGAAGGGTTTATAGATTGCAGTTTCTCTTTCCAAAAAGTACATTTAAAAATCAGTTTTCATAATATGCAAATCTGTGACTTGAGGGTCAAATAAGGGAACTGGTTCTACTAGAGCTCTGATAAAAATGTGCAGTTTATTTTTAAAAGTTCGAAAAGCATGCTAGTAGCTCTTTTCCCCCCATACCACTACTGCACCCCAGAACTTCTCCAGCCCTGCAAGACCCTTATACCTGAGAAATGTGGGATTAATCATTAAGTGTAATCTTTCTGTTTTTGTTTTTTCTGCCTCTGAGGAAAAACGCACAATCACATTGCTCTCCATTTCTTTTTCTCCCCCTTTACAGATTGACCCTAAAGTTGCATTTCCCCGAAGAGCTCAGCCTAAGGTAAGAAAGAAAGAGCAATCATGGGATTTTTTTTTCTTTTTCTTTTTAAGTGTGCTGCGGCTATCACTGTTACCGGTCAGGGGGAGGTTGTAAAATAGAAGGTTTTGGGAGGCAGGAGGAGGTCACAGTGAAGCTGTTTATGGCTGGCATCTTGGAGAACTGGGGGAGAGCTACCTTGAATGAAGTGAGCTGTATGTGCAGCAGAATCATTTCCCGGTGGAGCCCTGTGTCAGTGTCTGCTGTGAGAAGCCTCTGGGGATTTGTTTTCCTCCCCTTTTTGTGGTCTGAGCAGCTGTGATAGACTGGCAAAGTACAGGGTGCGTGTCTCGTAAGGTTGGGCTTTCCAGGTTTGTAGTTTTGGTGATGCATGCGAGACAGTTCTCTCCTAGTTTAGTTTTTCTCTTGGCCAAAGAAGTTGCCGCTTTCCTTCTTTCCTCTGCCCCCTTCCCACTGCATAACTTTCTGAGAAGTGCTAGTTCATTCTCACTCTTTTTAGCAAGCAAACCCTTGGGAATTGCTCAGGCCTTCCCATCTCGGCCGAGAGTTGAGCAGTGCCTGTGTGGCAAGTCTTGAAACAGAGAGCCTTAAGCTGGATTGGATGAGTGACCTGTTCTCCCCGCTACCCCCTCGCTTCTTCGGGGCTGCCTCGTTCTCATGCATTTGGTTGCTTGCAAGGGCATGTCAGTCATGTTCAAAAGAGCAAAAACAAAGCTGTGTACCAAGATTGCTGGAAGCGCCGGTGCTGGTGCTCGCTCTGCGTGTTAACACGGTGCAATTGCTTTGGTCTCCTGAATGGAAAGGGACCACTCTTGGTCATGTTAATTTTTTCTTTTAAGTGCAAGCTGGAATCGTCGTGTTCAATCTGTACAGGAATATTAACCACTGCTGGTGCATCCCCCAACATATTCCTGCAGATAGGATGAATCAGTTCTTTCCACTTGGATATGAAACGCACGGCTAGTGTCCTTCTGTCTGTTTTCTGCGAAGGGAAGGGGGGAGTGTACGTACTTGGAATGAGTCTGAAAGAAGGCATGGGGTTGCTTCCTGGTGTCCAGTCTCGTTCGGAAGAAAAGCAGGATGAATGTAGGATTCATGAAAGGCATAGAACTGTAGTAGAGCTCTGGTGTGAGGCCGTTTGCAGAGTCATAAGTATGCTTGTAGGGTTTCTTGTGGCCTCCTTTAAAAGTCATGCATGAATGCCCAGCCTTATTTTCTCAGAATTTATGTGTGCAAGCACTGAAAGGATCTGGTCTGTTTACAGGAGTAAACAGTACTGCCAGGCTAGTAGGCCCAAATTTTGACAGAGTTCTCTTTGACTTTGTTTCTCTTGCCCTGCCTTCTTCATTCAACTCGGAGAAATCTCAGCTGCAACAACTTTTTAATTCACTTGGTTTTCGGAGGTGACCTCCTCATTGTTTTTCTGTCCATTTGTTAAGAGAGGAGAGAGGTTTCGAGTACAGCATCACCGGCACAGGCCCGCAAAGGACTGTGTCAAAAATGCATCGGGGGAACATGTCGCAAGAGACAGGACTTCAGTCGGGGTTGTACAACACCAATATAAAATGGGAAAGTTACCATCCAGAGAAAACTTCAGCTTTTTAGCAAAAGTAGTATCACCTTAAAGAATACTGAATTTTAAAAATAAAAACGAATATGCAATTTCAGCAATGTTTTATTTATTTATGAAGAGTATTTTTAAACTTGCTGCCCCCCTTATCCTAATTTATCAGGGTGTTATACAAGAAGCATAAAAACCAAAATATGCCATAGTATATGCAATAAAGCCTTAGAACAGATCACTGCAAAACAAATCATGCATAAATAAAGAGAAGTGCGACACTTCAAAATGCTGGAGGGAGACCCAAAGGATGTAGAATCCCAGTTCCTTTCTCCTGGTAAGTTCTAGTCTTACCGATGATGATGATGATGATGATGAAGAAGAAGATATTAAAATATAAGAAAGACCTCTTGTAATAGGTTCTTCAAATTTGTTTTTAAAAAATCCAAAATCTGTAGTTGGACAATAGCCTTACCAAGACCAGGCAATATTTAACAAATGTGCAAGCATTTGAATTCTTCAAATGAATTTGAACAGAACTCACCTGTTCTGATAAAGGGTTCTAGAGAACTCAAATGCTTGCACATTTTGGTAGATTTTTGGCAACTCTCAAACTGTGGATTTTAGGGAATGGGTGGGTTCTCTCATGGACCAGCAGAGCTACTTTTGCTTTTTAAAAATATCTTGCCGTAGGAGAACGGTGACCACGACTAGGTGCAGTCACTGGAACCCTACAGACACACACTTATAAGTCCCATTGATTTCAAAGAAGCTTGCTCTCATGCAAGCGGAAAGAATTATAGGCTAAGTCGTGCTAATTCAGATAGAAAATTAGCAAGTCCCCTGGCCTCGGGCATTCTGGGCACTGTAGGGCTGCTTCTCCGTTGAAATATGGCTGGGGCCGCTCCCCAAGCCATTTTTGCACTTTAAAAAAAGCTGGGCGGCTGTTGCTATCGAACTGCTCCTGAAGTGATGTATAAACCGGATGACCTAAATGGATAAGATTTGTCAACTTGGAAAAATAACTGAAGGCCAAATGGAGCAAAGCAAAACGAGCGGACACTAAACTGTGGTTTGTGCTACTTATTGCTTAGACCCCAGCCCATGGTTTGAGCTGCCGAGGCTGTGACATACAAAGGCTTGTCTGCTTCAGTTTCCTCCCCTCTAAGCTTTTGGGTTTATGTTTGGATATTTGTTCTTGTCTCCTTGGTGCAAGACATTGCTAGAACAGAGCAATGGATGCACATACAGGTAGTAAATTTGGGATGCCATGCCAAACCATGGTACCATTGGTGCAAATCCTGTTTCAAACCATAGTTTCCTGTGAATGGCTCATGGGTTGATTGCAAACCATAGGATGTCAGCCTACTCATTATGATAAACTATTGTTAAACTTTCGTCAGTGCGGTTTGGCATGAATTGAGTTAAAGAGTCAACAAGCTACTTGCCAAAAATCCATTTCCTCAGCAATTAGATGAGCACCTGAAAAGCTTCTGCTAAATATGTATTTTCTAAGAGGCACCTCTGCATTCTGTAGCATTATAATAGTTAAATAGTGAAGTGCAAAACCTGGAGGGGAGATTTCTGCACTGATTTCCATGTAAAATTTCATCTGCATATGTGAAACTTTGATTGGTTCTGTTTTCTCTCCATTGCTTTAGCAATGTTTATTTACAGGTCTGGAACACATCTACACTTGCAATTCTTGCTGTTGGTTTCACTGCAAGTTTAACTATGAACACTGTATAAATGCTACAGTGTGACTGAAGCAGAAACCCTGAGTGTAAATGCTTATGTGTTCTTGTACACGTGCACAGTTTTTAGTGTAATTACAGGAGATGGATTGGCATAAAAGGTTAAGGTACTATGAGATTGGCCCTGAATTGGTAGGGAAAATTTGCAAGCATGTGCATTAATGTAGTAAGTGTCACAACTTGAATAAAACTTTCCACATCAGTGTGAAGATGCAGCTGATACTTCAAAATTCTGGCAGATACTTGTCATAGCTGCCCACATACATAAAGAAAGGTTCTGAAGTGCTGGAAGAGCAATATTCAGGCTTTTATATTCTTTAAATGTAGGAGCCTGTTCCAGTGTAAATAAAGAGCATCATCCAGCAAAAGTGATTTTTAAGGTGTTGTACCTCAAAAATATTTAAGAATGTGTTTCACTTTCCTCTTGACTTCAGTGGGGTTGGAAAGTGCTTAACATTTAACTGGGTTCTGTCCAAGAGATACCTTTTTCAATGCTCAGAGAAGTTCAGCTTCTGTACAAAGCCAGATGTTGCAGTAACAAATTCCATTTTTTCAACAAAGTATCTAACTTTTTTGTTTTTATACTCTGGCCTGGTTCACACACAATACTAACCTAGACTTTTAAAACCCTGACTGACCCATCCCTGCATTGGTTGGTATATCTGACCTTGGAACACTGAGAACTTTCATTCAGCAAGCCAGAGTTGTAACCCAGGGTTTGGAGAAGTCATGTTCCGGGTTCAGATGTGATAGTATCCAAGCCAGGGCTTCTCGCTTACTAAAGGTCACTGATGCTGTCTTGTCTTCAGAATAGTTTCAAAAACTTTCTGTGGTGTTCAAAAACAGGTTGTTACAGCCTGTGTCACCATCTGTGTTTAGCTTCTGGTGGAACTGTGTCCTGCACCTGCTTTTTGGATATTTCTTCCCATTGATCCATTCTCAGTTGGCAAGATTTGTGTTTTTAAAAGGGCTTAACAGTCGGAAGGATATGTGAAAGGATATTAGGGACTGACACAAATCTAACGAAGCTGAATGGACTTGAATGTCTGCTTTCCATCTGCAAAAATGTGCGCTGGCTGCCCTTTAAGATCAGCTGCCTAAATAAGGCTTCTGAACAGAGAGGTGAATTTGTCCTAGTTTGAAGAGTTCGTTTTTTCTTTCAAAATGAAAAACTTCAACCAAGCTAGTTGATGGCTAACTATGGAAATTGGTTGCTCTTGAAATACCTATTCAGGTATGAGCCTTGACCCCTAAAGAACTGCAGTTCTAATATGCTGTTGGGGTGGGGTAGTTTTCCTTAAGTCAAGGCTGTTGGCTAGCGTTTGTGTGTGTGTGTTTGTAATAAGGTAATATAAAATGTATAGTGGAGGTACTTTTTGAGGACTGTTTCTTCCCACTCCTGTTCTTGTCTCTGCTCAAAAGAAAAAACACAGTTGAGATTACAGCGATTAATTTTTTCTAGACTTTGCATTAGTTCTTCTGTGTCCCTCCTCTTCCTCGTGTGCCGTGTGCCTAACCTATTGGCTGGGTTCACATGCAGTGTTAAGCTGTGTCATGGGTTGTGGAAATGTTGCGTGTTCTTGTTGCCTGAACTCATCCACCAAAACAAACTATGGTTTGTTAACAATTTGGGAGCCACAAATTTAAGCCACCAAGAAACTCTGGATTCTGATGTTTCAGCCATGGCTTGTTGTGTGGCTTGATCCTAGAACCGAAGTTTATCTCTGGCTTTTTTGTGCTGCTATCCATAGTGAGACAAAAGTGTCCAGCCAGAGCAGCCTGAAAGCTGCTGAAATAGGCAACAGAGAAATCCAGAAATTGGGAAGCAAAATGCAGTATGTTAGTCTGCAAGATGAGTCGTGGTGAAAAGAACAAACCATAGATAACATATGGTTTGTTAACATAGTTAACATAAACCATGGCTTAATGTTAGTACAAAGACAGTCATTGTGTGGCTGTGGGCTGTGGTGGTCTCAGTGCAGCTTTTGCAAATTAGTTCACAGAACCTAGAACTCAGGGTAAAGTTGCTACCATGGTTGGAAGCGGAGTGCCAAAATCCGATTGTATGAGCTTGTGCCATTGTCACTGGATACCTGTTTCTTCATGAGCTCTGCTTAAGGTGCAGATATTTTAAACTTTAATTAAGCTAAGGCCAAGATATACCCTAAGAATTATCTTGTCCCATATGAACTTTTGTTAGACCTTAAGGTTTTTTCCTTTCTTTGTTGGAGGCAGAGAAGACAGGCAGGGCTTCTTTGGCTTTACCCCTAAAAGTTCCTCCATGGTAAGATGGTAGCAGGTTCTTTCTCTTCTTTGGTTTGGGCAGGCACTTAAGACTAATTTGTTCCGGCAGGTTTCTGGTTATTAGAGGTTGCTATGTGCAGATTTTTAACAGATTTTTGAGACTGTATGTGTGAATTGTGATATTTCCCTGATTCTGATGCTCACATTGTAGGATGGATTTTCTAGCCGTGTTGTTAGCCACTTCGGATATAAATTTCAGGAGGACAGGCCCGAAATAACAAACAAATCCACCCACCTGTGCTTAGGCACATGTAGCCTGGAAGGAAAAACAGCCACCTTTCTATAAAGCTCACTTGCTGTTACATAACTCAGGTGACTGGTTATTAACAATACGGAGATCTGAATACACTTCATCTTTTGGTTGTGCTCATCCTGCTCAGGGAGGGGCTAATTGGAGGCTGCAGCAAGGTGGCAAAAAGAGCCCCGAATAATTAGGGGCTCTTGGATCAAGTGAGTGTAAACTATCATAGTGGGTCTTCATCTTTGCAAGGAGGGCAGGGTTCAGAATCTGACTGTGACTGACTTGGCTTCATAAGCAAACATGAGCAGCAGCACACACACAAAAAAAGACAGAGGTAGGTGTGCTAGCGATAACTTACACCATCTCCTGAACTGTTCTATATGCAATTTTTATTTAAAAAGTTCCATGTTACTGATTTAGGATAGCAACTTGAAATTGCAGCATAACATGCTATTGGGGTCCATCTCTACTGTTTGATTTCTCATCTCCTACTACCTGATGCTTTTCGCTAAAGATGGCCAGGATTGAATTTTGAATCCCCTGTGTGTGAATTAGGTAGTCTAGCATTAAGCTGTGAGACTCACTAAGAAATTGGGTGAGCCAGCCCTTTTAGAAATATTCTTTCAATTCTCCATTGGCCCATTGTAGATGTAAGCATTAAAGAGATGGTTGAATCATCGGTATGTCTATTCTTGTCCATCTTCAGTATTCGGATACCTTAGAACAATGTGGTTATTAAAAAGAATGGCTTAAAATGGCTGGGAAACAAATATTAGTTCTTGTGAACCTTTTTTCTTTAAAATAACCCACAGCTGAATCTCTTGGTTGTTCTGATTATAAGTAGGTACTATCCTCAACTACTTGTGCCGTCCCAGGTTAATGTCTTCCTGGCAAATTGTATTTGGGTTTGTGTAATTCCGGGTTCAGTGGATAATGGTGGAATGGGAAGGACCAGCTTTTCAGCTGCTGTTGCTTGGATGAGCCATAAATGTTAAACATGCAAGGCAGAGGAAAGCCAAAAGAAGTTGCATGTGGATATTGCCTTTCATCCTTCTTTCTGTTACCAAGTTTCCTAGCATCTCTGCCTACCAAGTGCTGAGCCATTACCAGCCCAGGGGTAGGTCTGCTAATGACTGATCTAAAACCATCAAATTCATTTATTTGTCACTGCCAATGATAGCCCACTTAATGATAATAGATTCTTCGTCTTTGGCCTATTGCCTCATGTGATTCCTTCTCTCTTCTTCCCCTTCCTCACCCCGGGTATGCTGGGAATCGGCACCACTGAGAAAATGCAGGTCTTATTTTTAGCAGAGATGCTGGAAATAGTGTAACACAGCATGTCTTCGATACAGCCTATGTGGAGGGAAATGCAGTTAAGTGTTTCTAATTTTTATTTAGATTCCTTCTCAAATCCTGGAATTAGCTTGGTATTTTTCAGGCTAGCGATGTGCAAGGGGGTGATAGCCGTGGGGAGGAACACTTGGAAACGTTTCCACGTTTCAGTGCTTAGTCTGGTCTTGTGTGATGAATTGGCAGGTGCAAAGGGACTGGATATTGAGTGCTGAACTGTGCACGTATTGCCATTATTGTTATTTACTTATTTAAAACGTTAATATGCCGTCCTTTATATCATCTCAGGATGGCTTACAACATTAAAAACAGAATTCAATAAAACAATCAATGACAATATAATAAAACAATATATGACCAATAAAAATAAATCAAATAAAAAAACAAAAGTGACTGTAAAACCATTAAATACTGTTTTTCTAAAATAACACTTAAAAGGTTTTGACCTGGCGTCGAAAAGAATATAGGCTCGGCACCAGGTGGACCTCTCTGGGGAGCGCATTCCACAATCTGGGTGCCACTGCAGAGAAGGCCCTACTCTGAGTAGATGTCCTTTTTACCTCCTTTGGGGGGGACGTTCTTGGGGCAGGGCCTCTCCCAGCAGTCTTAAGGGGTGTGATGGCATATAGGGAAGGAGACATATTAGACGGCTATAGGTTAGGAATGTGGGGAGAAAAGGAATGTGTGGAAACTGAAGTAAAAACTACTAGACTAGCCTCTTCCAATGTGGTGGTTTTCAGAAGTGTGCTCTGGACACTAGCCAGAACCGGATGCTCACAGTATTGAGTTGTGGTTTTTCTGTTGCGATTTGTGGCCACCGTGATGCATAGCTCTTGACACTCCCATTGGGTTCCTCCATCCTGGATATTGGAACAAAAGGATGCAGGCTTGTGGGTCTTGAGTGTTGGGCTTCCTTTAGCAGCATGGCTGCCTTTGCCTAAATCCGCGGTTAGTCCTTGCACCATCTTTCAAGTTTCCCAAGGTTAAATTAAGTGCCATGTGTGTTCTGAATGTGTTGCTTTGGTTTTGTGACTCTCCCCCTCAGTGCTTCCATTGGAAGCTTGGAAGTTTCTTTGGGGTCAGTTTGGTGACTTTAAAATTGTAGCAGAGTAGAGAGGAGCCTTCTCATTGGTTTTTTTGCATGGAGGTTGTTGATGCTGAAGGGGAAGGTGATTTTTTTTCTTTTTTGTTCTTGAAGGTCTTGCAAAAAGAATAAGGGAAGCCCTTATGAGAAAATCCATGCCTTTAGGCTGAATATATTTTTCACCTTGTAGGCTGGACCATGTTACAATTCATTTGCATTTAAAAATGAATATTTGTGCAGGGGTCGTCTCAGCCTTGAGCCTTTGAAATTTAAAATGAAGTGGATGAATTTTGCCATGCAGGTTTATAGGTATTTCCATGGATGCAGATTTCTCTTCCCCCCATTGTCCTCAATTAGCAGACTAGATGGCATTTGAAAATGTGATGTATATTCTTAGGGACTGTTAAGTTGTTCAGAGAGGGATGCCTCTATAGTGCATGTTACTCCAGACTTAATTTGATTAAATGCAGCATCTTTCCTGTTGGAAGTGTTTAAGGTAACTTCCTCCTAATTTTCTTTTTTTCCCCTTTTTGGAATATTCTGTGCCCTTGGGCGAGGATGACAAGGAAGTCCTGTTAGTTGAGCTGTCTTTGTGTCTTGATGATGCCTACATGGAGTGCTGTTTTTCGTAACTTAGGCAGGTCATTATAAAATGAGTTTGCAAACCTCTGCTGTCAATCCAATTCATCTCTAATCTTTGGTAAAGCAAGTATCTTGGCTCTTATCCTGTGATACAGCAGGAGCTGGGTATTGTATGCCTTCCTGCTCAGCACTGCACCTTTTTTCTTTTCGAGCTGGGTGCCAAATGCGCTCTCATCTTGAGGACTGGTGCCATGGCATGGATGTCATTCACTTTCTGAGTTGGAGAAATTGAGGGCTTTGACGAGTTGCAATCCCTTGATTCTGTTCATGAGGTTGCATTGAGAATCCAGCTAGGAGAGAGAAACACAGAAGTCTGCGTTACTTATTCTGTCTTTTTTTCCCCTTATGAATGATCCTGAGGTGTCCCTTGGGGAAGTGCTCAGATGGAATATTGCTCATTATGAACCAGTTTATTTCTGGGTTACTCTCAGATAAGAATTACACAGTTCTACTTCTCATCAGCTAATATGACTTGACAAAAAATAAACAAACAAAAATAAACCCAACCCAAGGTGCTACTGTTGCTCACAGCTTGTGGCTCTGTCTTTACATTCGCATTCAAAATCTTCCAGTGCAGATTCTTTTCGGCTTGTAATGCTTTAATTTCTAATTTCTAAACAGCCATTTTTATGTTGTGAGGTTTGCTGCGTGGAGACACATAGGATCAACCGGCGCACATGGTCACTAGGTTGGATGCTGGTGGCAGTGATCAAAACTGCACATTGAATGCGATCCCATGTCTGCAGTTCTGAAGGGATTGGCCCGAGGCTGTGCTTTTCCTCTTGCTTTCAGCAAGAAGCGTTGCTAGGCATTTTAAAAGATTTGGGGCCCAGGCCCATAGGATGCAAATCTACATAAAAGTTGCATGCATTGGTTTATATCTTGCTATAATTTGCATAGGTTGGTTTTATATCATTGTATGTGTAGAAATCATTTACTTAAATTTCACAGGAGGCAAAGTTAGGCCATGAACTTCCTATTCAAATTATTTGGAAGAAAATAAAGTCATTTCATTTGCAGCCTACCCCTAATTATCCCAAATCAATGGAAGAGTATTTAAGTTTAATTTACATGCAGGGAGAGGTTGTTGTGTTTGAGGGGGCAGATGGTTCCATGGCATGTGGGAAAGGGAGAGTAAACCCTTCGCTCCCCAGCTTCAGGCCTCCTTGGAAACAATCCCCACCATGGCTATGAAGGTAAGGCTGAAACCTTTCACTTGTACCATTGGACACTCAGGGCTCTCAGGGACAACAGTATCCCTGTATTCTGAGCACCAGATATCAACCACCCTTCTTATTTCTATTTTTACTTAGAAAAGGATAATATTCTGGCTGGTGAAATCCCCCTTCTGTGGTGTAGCATGTGCTGGTTTGTTTAAGGCAGTGGCTTTGAAACTTTCTGCATTCAGGGACTGTTCCATGCTAGTTTTTCTGACTCGTGCATTGCAGAGGTCTTACGTGCTCATGATTCCCCTGTGACCGTGTGTTGCAGCAAAGAACCACAGTGGCAGGCAAGCTGTCTTTCGGAGAAGCCAGTCTGCTGTTGCTGATCTTTTTCATGACTCCATAGCTGTCTTCAAATATCTGAAGGGCTGTCATACAGAAGATGGGGGAGACGTGTTCCCTGTTGCTCCTAGGGGCTGGACTAGAACCAAGGAGTGGAAATTGCAAGCAGATTTTGCCTAAACATTAGGAGAAGCCAGCTACAGAACAGGCTGGATGAAGGAGAAATTAGTTTGATGTGCAGATTAAAGTGAGTTTGCCTAATTTCAGATGTTTGAACCAGGGCATGATGGCCTTTGAAATTTGCATTTCTTCACATTCTGCAGCGGAGTTCTCCAGTTGGGAAATACATACAAAATGTGTATATCGCATTTGAGAAACACATTATATTAGGAAAATTGCGCACAGCAAATATGTATATTAAGCAGAGCTGTACACAAAATGTACCAGGAGAAGTGCAGACAAAATACATTCTTATTTTCAGGCAGAATTTAAAATATTAGACATCTGGGACAGACTGAATTTAAGATTGAGAACACGGAGTCAGAATGGGCAGAACTGGCCATCCTCGCCTTGCTCAGGAGGTGGTGGGTTCCCCTTCAGTTGAGTTTTTAGGTGGAAGTGACATGGCCATCTGGCAGGGGTACAGCAGTTGCACCCTGCTTTATTGATTCTTAATTGAGGAAGGGGTTGGACTAGATGACCTTCAAAGTACCTTCTCACTTTGCATTTTTGTCTTTTGTAAAGAAGCCCTGAGGAGCTTTGAAGGAACCTTAGATTCCCATAGTATCTCTCTCAAGGACCAAACCAGGAGTGTAAACTTCTGTGTGAACTTGCTTTTAACTGAATTGTAGTTACTGCATGCATTTCCTGGCTGTTTGTGTATGATGCTGAGGTTATACAAAGTTTCACAACTGCATGTGCACATAAAAATCCATTCTGTGTGGTTAAAGTTGTTCCTTAACAAAACTTGCATTATTTCAAAACAATAAGCAGGCAACTTAAATGTTTACAATTATCCCTGGCAAGACAATTCGTACAGCAGTAGGGTAATAGGAATAGCATCTAGCTTGCTATCAAGATATACAAAACTGTATCGAACTGAAGATGAAGTTACATGAAAGACATCTTTGTCTGTGTAGACCCCTTAGAGCACTCTAGAAGGCCCTGTGGGCTTTGCTGCATTCTGCAGAGTCCAATTAGTCCAATATGGTACACCACGCAACAAGCCCTATGGACTAATGGGCCAGTTGGTACTCAATTATGTGTTTTTGGTGATCATTAAAAACTCAAGTCTACCCTGGCTTTTCCTAACTATCAGCATGTCTAAATGTTGTGCTTTTGGAATGATGCATTGTCATAGAATTTGTTGTAAAGATTTTTAAAATGGAAAGGTGTGTGTGTATAAAACAGTAATACAGTAACAGTTTGAAAGGTCTGGCCAAATAAAGGCCTAACTCATAACACAAGCAGACATTCACCAATAGAATAGAGAAGGGGCAGGGAGAAGATGCTTTCCCTGATGCCATCTGTTCTGGCATCATATCTTTTCTTTTCTTTTTTTTTTTTTTGGTGGGTGTCCTCCATTGATTTTAATAAACAGGCAGAGTTGCATGGGAGGAGATCCCACCATTTCAGGGCTTTAAAGGTCAAATTAAACCTGCACTTAGAGCCGTGGAATTCTGGAAAGGGACCGGGAGCTGGGGAAACTTGTTTTCAGGCTAGCAGGTTGTGTTGGGACTTGGTCAGTAATCTGGTTGCCAACTCTGTCCATCTACACACCTACGCACCATATGCCAGGTTGCTCTATATCTTTCTCACTGCAACCCTGAAGTAGTTCTTGTAGTGGTCACACTGTTTTGTGCTGTATATTCACAATTTGGCTCTGCATCTTGTATCGCAGTGCTGCTAGAAACTGTTGTGTTGCCTTGCCAAGGGAAAGGAAGTTTTCTGCCATTTCAGACTTTCTTCTTTCATGACGATGAACAAGTGCTAATGAAGGTAACTTTGACAGTGTTCCGGTTGCCAAGAACAGATGTACCCGCAGTTCCGTGGAATGCACAGCCCCTCTCCAAGGAAGCCCAAGTTTGTTTTTAAAAAAAGGAATCCCAACTGGTACAGCATACCCACAGCTCACAATAGAACACTCCTTGCTGGATGTTTGTTTTTAATAACCGGGGTTTATTGAATCCAGTGTTTTCCAACATTCTTGTCCCTCATTAAAATCCTGTTCAATGGATCTAAACCAAGCCTCCAAAGGCCCCCGTATCCCAGGACTGACTGTGCGTGCTGGCGTGAGAATTTTGGCCGCTCAATTGAAGCATGTGCCACAGGGAAGCCTCTTGTATGAGCTGCTGCATTAGATGGTTTTGCATGGGGAATGTAGTTTGCCTGTAAAAACTCAGGTCTGAGGGAGAAATTATACTTTATACACAACCTTGTACAATAATGCAGGTTATTGAACAGGTGGTCTCCAGGGACTTTTGTTGTGATCAGAGGCATCCCAGCTATTGGAGCTCTTTACCTGCTACAACTCTCTTCTAGCTTTTTTTCTTCTGTGGTTCCACTGAGCTTTGGTCTTCCCTGGGAAGTGGGTATCCACAGTGTATGGAAGGGACTGTAGAGCACCTGATTTAACTTCCATTTGCTTCTGATTTTTACAGGAGGCATGCTTTCGGGAGGGAATAGAGACAGGGCTAGTCCATCTTCTCCATTCCTAGCCTGGCCCACAGGCAAGAACTCCCATCATTCTGGCCTCCTAGGTGGGCAGCAAAAGGTTGCACTGAGTGGTCTTCAAGGGACTGGATTTGGCCCCACAGCATGCAGTGGCTAATGTCTAGCAGATACTGAATTTAAGTGTGTTTTACTAATTGGATAGCTGCTGTGTATCTTAATAATTGACAATTTTGCATTAAGGCTTGTCTCTGGAATGTCTATCTCTTTCACTCTGTGTCCATAATTTTAAAAATGGAACAAACCTTAGGCTTTGCTCCTCCATTGCAGGAAGCTGTCTGGCTTGGGTTTTACCAAAGGTTTTGCCATTTCACAATGTTCTTAACACTGTTTGGCAGGTGCAGTTCTTTTATATTTTATTCCCTTGTTGTGGGGAACGTCTTTTTTTTTCCTTTTTATAACTCTTCCTTCTGTGGGACTTTTAAAGAAAAATGAATCAATGGCAACATATCACTTGCTTGCTTTTACCTTGTGACTCTGAGTGGGACTTACTGAAAATGGAAGGCATTCAGTTTGGTAGACGGGACCCTTGGATAGACCGTGACTACGTGGGAGGGTGACATTCCAGGATCCTGTCCTGAGAAACTTTCCTTTCTTGCTCATTGAATCTGGAACATGAAAGGACAAGTAAGGTAGATTCCACATGGACACAAACAGGCAAACACAAAGACCTTGCTTTATGGTGAGCCTGTAACTCAAGTCCTGAAGTACATGTTTGCACGTCAGAAGGGGTGTTGAACCTTCAAAGGTTGGATTACATTGCAGAGCCTCTGCTCCCAAGGGCCACGTTCAGGGGTGGGTGGGCCTCAAAGGCAAAAGGGGAGAGTTGTGTCATCTATTTTAGCTGATAGGTCTTATTTGAAATAATCATGCCTCTAATGAGAAACTTCAACTTTGCAGAATGGGGAGGGAATCGCTCCAAAGCCAAGAAACCACTAGAAATTTTAGAGGAAGGGCATGTTACCGTCTGAGGAGACAGCTGGGTCTGAGATGCTACACCCCTGAAGCTTCCAGGTTCAAGCCGGGGTATTGCCAAAGCAAAGACCCCAAGTGGCCGGGCAGAGAAACACTGTACCTTCTGTCATGGAGGTTTGGTAGCTGGAGCAGACTAGGGCTATATAAACCACCAGACCACCTTCCTGCAAGGCAAGTCATTGCTCCTATTCTGCTTTTTCCAGGCCATGTCATGCTGTTGGAAGTAAGGGACTTGTGAGAGTGAAGCCATCCCAGTTTTAGAGAAACAAAACTCGCACATGTGCTTGCTTGAAGAAAGTTGTTTTCCTAACGTGCTAGACTTTGCATTGCAAGTGTACCCTTACAACACATATGTATGAGTGTGCATGTACTCCCTATCAGCTTATGTATACCCCTATTGGCTGGGCTGTTGTTGCTAGTCAAAGTTATGGTCCTTGTTGTGTTCTGCTGACGAGTGTTCATTCTTTCTGGATCTGTGAGTCTTTCTGGTGCATAATCTGGAGCTGCCTGTTAGGAGGCAGGGAGAAATGGGCTTTGATAATTCCTATTCCCTCCTGCATAATAAATCTGATACTAAAATTAGTGTTGGTCTCCCTGGGTCATAACTCTTTGCTGAGATTATGGAGAATTCAATGTCCCAGTGATTTATAGTTTTTCTGTGTCTGGATTCTCCCTTCTCTCTCTCTATAACCCTGAGAACCTAGGTTCCATGGAGTCCTTAAGGTCCTTTTCTTACTCTCTTTTCCGCCTCCCTCCCTCTTTTACTATCATTCTGCTTTTTCTCTTTTTCCATCCCTTCCAATACCTCTTGTTTTGGGGTAAACACTTAGCTATCTTCCGTATTTTTGCGTGTTTAAGCCTCTGTAACTGCGGGCAGATGACTTCCTTGGGAGCGCTTCTGAAGGTTTTGTAATTGAGTCTTTTTACCACGGTGACAGGATATTATTAACCTTCGCTAAAGCAATTTATTTCATACTCCTTTGTGGGGCTAAGCTTCCCCCCCCTTTCCTCTCTTTCCCCCCAAGAAAGTGTGTATTCGGAAAAAGGTTCTACAAATGGGAATAAGCAGAACTGAAGCATTTGTGCTCTGTGTGTATTTTTAAATTTGTATGGAAAGGGGGAAAAAGGTGTCTTCCATCTGTTTAAAACACCTCTCTCTGGTCTTTTAAAAATGTTTTTAGTATGTGTTTGCTTCAGGGGAAGAGAAACCAGCCCTTTCGACTCTAAGTAGCTCATAAAAGGGTCACATTTCATTTGATGTTTTAATATCCCCACTACTTTAAGCAACACACCATCTTGTTTTCATCTCGTCAATTGCTTTTAAATCTAGCTTGGGAAGTGGGGGCGAGGGGGAGGCAAGGAGGGGGGACAGAAATCCTGGTGTGGTCCACTGCCCAGAATGGGGAGACTCACGGGAGACCTTTGCTTAAATCCCTGCTCAGTTTGGACTTGCTGGGTGGTCCTGGGGCTGGCGATTTTCTGTTGGGCTTGGTTTCTCCTTCTGCAGAACCCCAGATGATATTGTAAGCTGGAAAACCAAGCAGGTTTGCACTTTTAAAGTCTGAGCACTCTAGAAATTGCTAACAGCAAGTTCAAGGCCTGTGAACTTTTTGTTTATTTAAAACATGTCTATCCCATCCTTTGCAAAAACCGCCTCAGGACAGCTTACAAAAGATACTTCCATACTGGGTATCTTTGGGGGCAGGAGGGGCTTTCCCTGGACAAGCAGGGATAGTATTAAAAATAGGTGAGAGGAACTATTTTTTTGCCTGTTCCTATTGAGCAGTGAGCTTCTCAGCTCATTTGCTGGTTCTGCAGTACTGACGATGGTTAGAAATGGGTCTGTCATAGCTAAATGTGTCAGAAACCTAGATTTTGGGATGCATCTGCATCCTGGTGACTTTTGTAGATAACACTGCCCAGTGCTGGCTCTAGCGTTGGGGGACCCTTGGGCATGCTGCCCGCTGTGAGCCTCTCTCAGTGTCTTCTCCCACTGCCACGTTCACCGGCTACAGCTCCTCTTTCTCATCTTTTCTGTTGAATTGCTTGGGAGAGTTCTAGTGAGCAAGCAGACAGCAGGAGGAAATGCTAACTGTTCTTGCAACCTCTGCTGGCTGGCTGGCTGGCATCCTCCTTCCTTCATGGCCAGAATGAGAGATGGATGAATTAGCTGGGGAGGAGAAGCAGATTGAAGGAGTGCTTGTCAGGGTGTGTGTCTGTGTGGGGGTGCTTTTAGGGTGTGATTCCTCAGTAACTGCTCAACTGTGCTGACCTTTGATGCTGCCCTGGACACAGCTAGAGCTGAAATTAGGAAGCTGGTATTGGTCCATCAAGCCCATTCTGACTGGCAGCCCCTCCTCTCCCAACGTCTCAAGCCAGGATTCAACCTCTTAAACATTAACTTCCAGTTATGTGTGATCTATGAACTATGATTAAGTGCTCCTAAACAATCTTAGGATTAGAAGCTAACTTTAAACCATTGTCTGAAGTTGGCTTATGTATCCTTATGTCTTTGGAAGCACTTAATCACAGTTTCTGATTTAGATACATAGTGTGATACATAAATTGATTCACTCCGAATGCAAGCAGATAAAAAGTACTTTTCCCACAAAGTCCATAGCTTAACGAAGGAATTCACCACCACAGGGTGGAGGGATGGCCACCCATTTGGATTACTTTAACGTGCGATTACGGAAGGATTTCCATGGCTGCTTCTCATATACAGCTGTGCATTACCTCCAGTATTGGAAACTTTATGATTTTCAAAACCAGTTTCTGAAATCATGGACAGGAACATGCTGAGTCACCTGCTCCTTACAGGTAGAAGGCTGGCCTCTGTGTAAACAAAATACTAGGCTATATAGGCCTGTTGTCGCATCAGCCGCTCTCTTTTTATAAATTAATAGGCTGTTAGCCACAAAAAATAATGAACATGGCTTCACCTTGTTCAAAAGAAAGCTCATGTATGTCATGGAAAAGAATGACTATAGGAAATAAGTTTAGAGAGAGATGCAAACAGCTTTTAGCATGTGGAAGGCAGTGTGTTCTTCTGTGCAACATTTTGTGTTTAGTTTCTCCCTTGCAAATGTGTGTGTGTGTTTGTTTAAAGAATGCTTTTGAAACTGCTTATACATTGTAATATTTCTTACAGTCTCTAAGCACTTGTTTGATGCATTAGCTGTTGAGCGCAGCTGGTCTCAGTGACAATACAGTGCTGTAGCAGCAAGAAGAAAAACG
This sequence comes from Varanus komodoensis, assembly GCF_004798865.1. Lineage (NCBI taxonomy): Eukaryota > Metazoa > Chordata > Lepidosauria > Squamata > Varanidae > Varanus > Varanus komodoensis. Next base: position 16,174,039 of record NW_025335587.1, read on the forward strand.
AAAATGGCTCATTTTTAAAATATATCTTAAGGCAAAATCTTATACATGTTCACATGGCAGGAAGTCCTGCAATCCTATGTTTATTCAGAGAGGAAACATTCCTGTAATCTCATGCTTGTTTTGACAGTAAAATTCCCACAATCCTATGTTAGTGTAGACAAAACAACCAGCATTTCCCAGATAATTGTACTTTAATAGGGAATGGTGGGAGTTGTAGGCATCTTTTCCGTCTAAAGGTACATAAGATGAGTGTATTACTAATTTATGTATGTGTTTTTTACATTTGTAAACGGCCCCCTTAGCCCTTCAGCGCTCTCTGGGCCATGTACAATCCAAAACAGATATATGGCAATAAAATGCATATGATAAAACTTCATGCAAATATGAAAATTCATGGGGTAAAATACAATTAGAACACTGACAGATAACTACGGCAGTTGAAAAAATTATCTTAGGCACAGCAGTGATTAAAAAATCATTAAAATTCCTTAAAAATATTAGGGTTGCAAGTTATGGGGAGGGGCTTGGGTCCATAAGGGCAACCAAGTCTGTAAATGTGGATATGCTGTTTTACGTATGCGTGCGTGTGTGTGTGTGTATGCATGCATAATTAGAAATAATTACTATAATTTACATTTTATAAAAGGCAAGCTGTATTCTGCTTGCATGGAGCTTCAGCTTGTTGAGATGAAGGAGCAGGAATCAAGGCTAAAGCCTTGTTTATCTCCTTATGCTGGAAGGCTCCGTATGCTCTTGGGTCTTGGCTCACCATGGACTTGGTCAGAGCTGAGCATTCCCCCAGAGTCCTTTGTGGGAGCCAGGCAATTTTAGAACACTGCTCCACAACCTGATGCTCTCCAGATGTGTTGGTCTACAACTCCCATCATCCTGGCTGTGCTTCCTGTAGTCCAAAACACTTGACACCAGGTGGAGGAATGCTGTTTTAGAACTTGGATTTATTGGTCCTTTCGATGTTCATGTGGGCTTAGTTGTGATGTATCCCTTTCCAAGCTTTAACCCTAGCTTTTATATTCCGGATAAGCTAGATTTAAAGAGAAAAAATCTGTTTGCTAACCTTGAGAGGAAAGCAGTGCTGTGAGCATGTTCAGTTTTTTATTTATAATTTCTTTAAATCATAGCAGCAACATGACTTGGAGGAGTAAAGCCAAGTTTGCTTCTGCTGCCATGATGTTAGACAAATTTACTTGGGAATATGCTCCATTTTGTTGTAGAAAGAGATGATAGATACTTGAAGTAAGCATAATAAAACGAACATCTCTCTAAGCATGCATAGCAATGAGTTGGAGACAACTTGACGGCACATAACAACAAAGTTTTGGCTGGCCCTTGATTATACCATATCTTTGTAAAAGGAAGAAGAAGAAGAAGATGGAAAGGATGTTTCTGTAGGCCTGTTCTTATAAACAAACTTTCCTCTTGTGTTCTTCCATTCTGTCATTTTGTCCACACTACAGCCCTTTGAGGTAGGCCAGATTGAAAGAGAGAGTGGCAGAGTGGCCCAAGGGCACCCAGTGAGCTTCATGGCAAAGCAGGAATTCAAACCTAGCTTTCCCCAGTCTGAATCTGGTATTTTACAGTTTGGTTTGCATGCCAGGTTCTTTGGCAGATGTTGCTATGCACAGCATAATAAACATTGTTTTTTAAAGGTGGTGGTGACTTATTGAGGCCCTGGGGAGGTGATGATGGAAAATGCTCACTCCCAGGGCCTTTGATGTTACTGCTGCATATGTCTCGTTGTTCTGTTTGTGGCTTGTTTTATGGTGATCCTGGGGGAAAGCAGTACCACCTCTCTGATGGATGCTACCTAGCAACGAAGGCCAGGTAGCACCAGATGTTTTCCTGGGGTGGTGGGGCATCTCCTTACCCAGGTAGCTGAACAATATTCAGCTTTCTGGTGAAGGAAAAGTTCGAGGAAGTGCTTCTAAACGTTGTCTTCCTGAGGATCAAGGGTGGGGAAACACCAGTTCTCAGCATCTTCTGGATGTTTGGATGTTGTAGGCTTGACTTGCTTTCTGGAGCACCTCTCTGGGAATGGTTTCCTCTCTTGCTCTGTGTGTGAGAAAGAGAGATTTTTTTGTAAGAACAGAGTCCTGAACTGGAAATTAAAATAAGCCTTCTATCCTAAGCGTGAAGCATCCTCCCATGAAAGGGTAACTCCATCAAAATCAGTAGGACTTCCGTTAGAGAAAATGCATTTAGTACAGGGGAGTTGCTATGAAATTGATTGTTTCTGTATCAGAAATTATGCACAGTTTCTTCCTTGTAAATTAATTTTGTGCCTGCTTTTAGTATTAGTATTTCGGTTCTCTCACTGGAGATACTGTTGAACGCCAAATCTAGTACTTGCGTTATTATTTTTTAAGCAGAAGTATGGATAATCATTTTTTGGGAGCAAGTATCAGAAAACAGAAGCGTGCTTCTTTATTCCAACTTAAAACTGTAGGTATATCTAGTTTAGGTGTTAGCAGCCCTTTTGGGTCCATGGGCACATCTGTTTTTGTGTCCCCCCTCCCCCCCCAAATCTGGACTTGTGGAAATGTTTGCCTTTTTTTGCAGTTTTTGTCACCTTGCCTGATACCACACTCAGCTGATCTCTGGTGCTTCCTGCTCACCTGTGCTTTCCTTTTCTCTTCCCACCCTGCTGGGTTCACCTTTTCCTCTTGCCATTCAGGCCCCTGTCACAGTTTCCTTTTCCCCTGCAGCTGCACTGACCTTCCCCTTCTCTTCTCTTGTGCTCACCTGTGAGTTCCTTTCTCACCTGCATTCTCTTCCTTTGAGCTTCCTCTTTCATTAGGTGAGCAGGGTGTGGGGGAAGCTGCCATTGGGTTGGCTCAAAATTGGCCCTGTTGCCTGGGGAGAAGGTGAGCTGCCCAGCCTATCTAGAGTAGCTTTTTGGACCTGCAGGCAGGAGATATCTGGACTGAATCTGCCAGTAAAACTTTTGATCTGCTCTCCCATACATTGTCCTTTAGACAATAGCTCATGTAAATCCCTAAGCAACAGGTTGGGGCTTGTGGCCCCAAACATCTGAGGGAGCGCCAGGTTGCCTATTCCTGAGTTTCCATATAATCCAAGTTGCTAGTCCTTATGAGTGACAGAGTATAGGACACAGAAAGCTGCCATACATTGAATCATACCATCAGTCCATCGAATTCAGTATTGCCTGACTGAAAATGGCTTTTGAGTGGGGCTTTCCCCCCAGCTCTGCCTGGAGATGCTGGGAATTGAACTTCATAGAATCATAGAATAGTGGAGTTGGGCCACAGGCCCCAGTGGTTCTGCTCAGGGCAGAAGTCCAAGTTAAGCCATCCCAACTTGGGAGCCTTTTCTATACAAAGCATACATCCTGCCACTTAACCTCAGCCCCTATAAAGCAACCAGCAAAAGTTGAATGTATATTGCTGGAGGATTAAAATGTCAGGAAACCACGGAGATCTCTTAGTGGTGAAGGAGTCTGAATATTCCAGGCCATGCCATAAGCAAATTATCTTAACTTCTTTTGTGGAGTTGTTTTTGTGGGATCTCCTCGCTTGGATTTCCTTGGGGCTTTTTGGTGCTTGCTTTGTCTTTTTAAATGCCTTCAGCTAGCAGGACCCCACTTAGCAGTGGAGTTGTGGGGAGAACAAGCCAAGTAATAAAACCACTACAAAAGTTTCTTCTCTGCCTTGATTGCCAAGCCTCTCAAAACCAGCCTGTCTTTCCAGCTTAATTAAAAGACATTGTAGAAGGAAGCCATTGAAAATGAGGAATGGTTTGAGTAGAAGGGGGTCCTTATTTGTTTTGTCACCATAGAGATGAAAAGAAGCATTTTGTTCTACTCCCTCATGGGTTACTACGAAGGGGATGTGGTTACAGGTAGCAACTACATTGACATTGGAAGGGGCCCTTTAGCTCTTTCAGGAGAGAGGAGATGGATAAATGCAGCCAGTTGCATTATTCATTGGCAGCAGAGGGGGAAGGAGATAGCCAAAATTAATCCCTTTCCGGCCAGTGCAACCTGGGCCTGATATTTCGCATTTTCAAGATTAGCTTTAGGACTTGTGAAGAGAGGCTAATTTAACCCTCTTCCCCCAAATCTGTTACTAACTATAACAGCTGATGATTCGTGTACATTTAGGGTTCCAACTAATAAAGTTTGTCCTGAGGTTATACAGCTAGGGCAATTTCAAATGTATTCGGCATAGAAATTTTGCCTGAGAAACAGTAAATGAATATGCAGCTTTTCGAGTCCCAGTTTGCAAGTACATGGGGATAAACAGGTGAGAGCAGGTTATTGAGTAGCAATGACAAGAGCTTGGCTTTTGCTTCTCATTTTTCCCTGGCTTAGTTTGCACATCATAGCAAAGCTAATGCAGTTTAGCAGGACGTCTGAATTTCTGGGGATCCGCTGGTGAATGAGAATCTGCAACCATGGTTTGACGTGTTCCTGCAAACCGTGGCTTGTGGACAAGTCACAGTTACGGCCTTCGGTTTTATCTAGAGAGGGTAATTCTAGTGGACAGAAAAAGGAAACAAACCTGGGCTGATTCTGATCTGTGGTTAATGCAAGCTGTAGTTTGGCATGATAGCTGAACAGAGTCTCCAGCATTTTCAAGTAGCTGTAGAGAGATACTCAAACCAAAACACCGCTCAGACTTCCTGGTGCATTGAAGAGAAATTTGCTTAATTGGTTTTTAAAATAAGTGGGTTATACTTTTGTGCGGTATCCCCTCTGGAAGGGAAGGGATTAGCAAACTATAAATATAAAGTGTGTGCAAAATTCCTGTGATAGTTTCTGACAGGCAGCTCTGCAGAATGAAAATGATTCTCCCACCCTGCCAATGTACAGGGAAAAGGGTACACAGCCTGGCTTTTTAAAAAATTTAGTTATTTCATTTGAGCTACCCTCCTAACACTGGATTCCTTTATATGTTTCCGGCTCATTTTGAGTTTGGTAAGTATAGTTATGATTGTGGCCTAGTGCCATTAAAGGAAGATGGGGGTTGCAACTGTTTGGTCCCTATCTCAGGCCAATTAATGCACCACTGAGTTTGAGAGCATCCTTGCCTTTCAGGTACCTTGACAGTGAGCCCAACTTGGGCTGTGCTGACTGGCAGTGTTGTGAATTAGGGAGCTGAAAGGAGTGTGACTCCCGAGGCATTGTGGAGGAATTAAAATGGGAATGGTCTACTCTGGCATCTTTCTCAAGGCTGAAGCCTAAATTGCTTTGTTTTAAAATTAAAGACACACCAGAGTCAGCTGTGATGGGTTTTCTGGAGCTTTGGGGCCCTTGTCATTGGCCCAGTGGTGTTGTATGTCTGAGGCACCTTGCGTTGATATATTCATCATTTTGACTGGGTTCAGACAAGGGTTAAGTATGGGTTGTCATTGAACTGTGAGCTGTTGTTGAAACACAGGTCATCATGTTGTCTTCACCTAGCCAAGGGAACAAAGCTTGGTTAACGAGGTTACTCTAGCCGATATAACTGAGCAGTGGGACAACAACCCACTTTCCAGAACCCAGCAACAAGCCTTGTTGCAACAGCAGGTTCTGAGTCAGTGACAATCCATGCGCAAGCCTTGCATGGTCCCCAAACTTGCTTTTATCCTAACAAGAGCACGGTGACTACAGCACACAGTGCCTGGTTTTTAAGCCTCCTCCACTGGGTGATCATGGACAAGTCGTGCTCTTGTCCCCTTTCTCTTTCATGTCTTTAATGTGGGAATAATATTGCTGTTCTACCTGAGAGACTTGTCATAAAAATTACTGAGGCAATAATTCAGGGGCTTTGAACGTCCGGAATGTGCACCGAGAAGCTCTGTCTGTGACTGCAGTTGGCTGGCTTTTAAGTATTCCAGAAGGGCCACGATCCAGCTTCTAGCCCGCACCCATGGCCAGCCAGTTGCCCTGAAGGGGGGAGCTCACATGAGGGACAGGAATGTGACAACACCCTGCTGTTCTTTTTCCCTGGCTAATGAAATGCATACCTCTTGGACTAGTTTATGCTGTGCTCCATTACACTCTGTACCCCTTTCGTTTCATTGAGACTTGTTAAGAGTTATTCAAAGGGAGCTGTGTGGTTGAAAGTAAGGAAGTGAAATTAGTTGAACAGAGTGGATAACGGGACTTCTTTACAGCTGCTCGAACAGTGGTAAGAGCCACGATGAAAAGCCCTGCGGTACCGCAGAGTGAAGATTTTGAACCCCCTTTGCACAGCTTTTGAAAATGCCCCTCCTCCCCACCTTTGTGGGGAAAAAAAGAAAACAACCCCAGCGCTCTCTAATGTTTTACTTTTGGCCTTGTCCTTTTTCGTGAGTGCTTCTAATAAGGCCTGCTGGTCCAAATCGGTGTCTCTGGGCACCATCAATTTATTAATTGCTGATAATCAAGTCTTTGCTGCCTGCCTTACAGGGAGAGGATGCTGGTTTCCTGCTTCTTTTACGAATTAAGGGAGAATTTGCAAGGATTGGTCGCTGAAGAAGTGTAGTGTGCAGGATGCTTCTTTTTAAAGATCTACTTTCTTTGAGATAAGCAACCTCTGTGCTTTTTGGCTTCCATCAACAAGGGGCCATTATACTGCTGACCTTCCCCACCAAAACTAGAGGCAAACCTTGAAAGTTGAGAAAGGGTCAGGCAGAGAGCTGACCTGAAATTCTTTAGCTTCTATGGTTGGTTTGTACCGGCTTTAGACTAGGCAGGGAATATAATTTGACTATTTAAGACAATAACTTAGAGGAAACCCTTGTCCTTGAGGTTTGGTCCAATCCTGCTTAGCATTTCTGTAGTGCTTTTCGAAGCATCCAAAGCATGCCACACCTTGCTTGCAAAGAGGCTGAAGCAGAAAGACTTCAGTGGGTGGGTTGCTGCAGGGCAGAACTGTTGGGATTGATGCATGTTGACATGGAAGCAAACCCCACTGCATTTAATGAGAGTTACTCTCAGGAAAGTCTGCTAGGCTTGCAACACTGCCGAGTTCATGGCTGAGGTGAGATTTGCACGCTCTTGTCAAGGCCAAATTAAGACTTTTCTATCTGCCTTCACTGTTTTTAAAGGGTTGTGTTGTCTCAGTCTGCTTGTAGAATTTCCTAACCTTTTGCTGTCTTGTGCGGGTGCTCATACCACTTTATCAGGTACATGAAGCATTGACCTCAGATTGGCAGATTTATATATGCATGTGTTGTGGGGAATACAACTTAAACAATCATTACAGTATTAGAGAATGCAGCGTACCTGCATAGATTAGCTGATTTGGGGAGCTGAGTTATTTGGCTTTTGTGATCAGGTTAAGGAATTGTTATGTATCTTATAGTATTGAGCTTTTGGACAGCACAGTGGAACTGCTTTTCCTTGTGAGAGACTGCCTGGTGCTTGAAATGGATTGCTAAATGCAGCCACTTTAAAACAAAGCTGGCCGAGTACATGAACACTGGGCAGTTTAGGTTACATAATCTCTTTCAGGTTTAGCATCAGGTCATCCTGAACCAACGGAGGCAAAGACACTTTATCCTGCCGAGTGCCAGTCTCATAGTACTCTTGACATAGCTGTATTTTCTAAACATTTTGTGTTCTTCTCTGCTAAAGGATGGCTTGTTGTCTCCTGTGCTATTTTGTCTCTGTGTATATATTCCATCTGGGCCTATGTGGACTTGAGTAAATTTATCTGTCCTCTTTGGCTGCGAGGTTGCGCCGAGGTTTTTCATTTAAATGTTTCCTGCTATGCTTGACATGCGCATGGAGGCAATAAATTCTGCTAAGAAGGAGCCACTGCTGAAAAATCCTCTGGATTTCAAGTCCTGCTTTTGAAACAGTTGTTGTGGTATCAGCTGAGGAATACTGGAGACAGGGAAACGGTCCCTCTGATCTCTGCTGTCACCCTGCCAGGACTGGCAAGTCTCTCTGAAATGGAAGATCCTGCTGTTATTTTCTGACTCGCGGGACAGAATTGGTGGTCAGCTTTTGAGTGCTGTGAAATATGGGAAATTCAAAGTTGAAAGGGAGTAATTTATAAGCCTTCCAGCCCTTGGTAATGCACATAGTCGTACCTCTTGAGAATCAACCGTATTTGCTCATAGGTGCCATGTGGAGGGGTGGATAAATTTGCAGCTTTGAAGAAATGGTGGCAGCTTAATTGGCACACTTGAAGCTCCTTCCTGAACTGGAGGCCCATGGCTCATTGGCATTTTTAGTTGTGTGACACGGTAAACATTTAATCTGCGTGTTTGTACAGCATTCAGGAACTGTAATTCTGCAGAATACACAATCTGAAGCCGGTATCTGTTTCAGATATAGAGAAGGTAGCCTTCCAGTCATGAGATAAAATTGTCAGACATAATATTTGGCATTTTTCAGATTTCAAGTCCATTTTTGTAAGCACAGTGTTTAATCTTTTGTCTACAAATTGCAGGCACTAGAAATATGTTTGCCAAGAGAGGTGATCAGGATCTGAAAACTACTTTCATTATTGGGGTTGAGGGCACAGGGGATGTTAATAGAACTCATACTCCACTCCACTCTCTTAGCTGTCGCTAAATCATGCCCCCGTCATAGCCTCCTTAAAACAGTAGCTCAGAGGTTACTCACAAAAGGTAAGAAAGTGGAATCCAGGGGTCCATGGTTCTATTAGTCTTGTGCCATTTCACATATTTTGTTGTGCTTGGAAGGTCTGGGCATAGTGAGGGAAGGAAGGTGTACAGATAGTACACACAGTCACTTGTGAGATGTACATGAATACTGCTTTTCCCATGATGGCATGTCATTGGAACCACTGTTGTTTCATTTCACATGCAATGAAGGGGCAGGAAATCCAGAATTGTCTGTCAGTGCCATGCAGCCAGATAGTTCTTCGCAGATCTGACTCTGAAACAACCCTGCTAGTTGTTTCAGCTCTGTTTTAGCTGTTTCAGTTTTAGTTCTGTTCGCCATCCAGTTTGCTCCTCTTAGCTTTCAGAAGCCATTATTAAAATAAAAGAAATAATTTACAAAGTGTGGGCTTTCCATCTATTGCATGAGATGGTTTGCTTTTTGGATTGGACTTGGTACCTCCATCCTCAAACTCCTCTGCACCAAAGAAGCACAGAGATGAGAACCATACACCTGAAGTGTCTGGGAACCTTCCTCACTTGGCACACTCGATCCTTCCAAGCCATGCTGCACCTGGCACATGCCCTGGGCTGATCCTCATGTTCATCCACGTGTGTGGAATTATTTATAGGCAGTGTCACCCATGGGAGAAGAAGGCTGATGTTGGCACTCATAATCTTGTCCATTATAACACCGTATTTGTGTGTTTGTGTGTGAGCGGCACCTTGCATGCGGCACCTGTGACCCTAAATACAAGCTGTGGGATTTCAGGCTACTGGAACACTTGACTGGAACACTTGCAGAGACTCACATCCCGGCCACTGCTCCCTTTTCCTGCTCTTCACCATGATAACTTGCTTATTTGCTTGCCTCTTGCTCCTATTCACTTGCCTGGGGAGGAGGTGGGGATAGTCCAGTGCTTGCCTCTGTGATTCTGTGGTCAAGCAAGCAAGTAGGAGCCATGATGAGAAAGAGGATGAGGAGCAAGAGCTGGAGAGAGGAGATGGACCTACAGAAGAAGGGAGGGCCTGGAAGATGTTTTCCCCAAAGGCCCTCAAAATCCTTTGGGAACATTTGCACTGGCCGTGGGCACAGTTCATGGAGAGAAAATTGATCCTTGGCTATTAGCCATGCGGGCTAGATGCGGCTTGCTGTTCAAATCCCTGACCGACAGTGCAAGAGTGTGGCCATCTCAGTGTCCCAGAGGCCATGTGCTGGGCTTACACAGACATCTCCGAGCCACCCAGCTCTGCTCTTGTGCTTATATCAGCCCCAAATGATACCGGGCCAGCAAGGCTTGGTTACCCAGGCCTGAATCTTGCAGGAATGTTTTATTATGAAGGAGCAGGGGTCTGAGAGCGCATTTGGACAATCCGGTTTTCTCCACTGGAAGGGTGATTTCTCACCCAGGGCTGTATTGAATGCTAGATTTTGTGGATAGTTTTGCAAGCAGCCTTGAGCAAGTATTTTGGAAGGGTGTAGATACATGCTTGGCGACTTTCAAAGATTTGTCCAAGCCTCTTTGGCGAGCTTTACGAAGGCAGGATGACCGTGGATGATGTACTAAGGAACCCTTTCCCCTTGCTGGCTCCTTGGCTATATGAGAGCAAACCCAGCTTTTCTGGACTGAACTGTCTGAAGGAGATGGCCCTGCCAGCTCAGGAGCCACTCCTGGCCCCAACATTTTGAGGACCAAAAGGCAAAATCCACATAATGTTCCACTCCACTAGTGAGCCTACCTGTTCATTGTCAAGTACCAGCAAGTTGCTGACTTGTGAGGTTGAAAGCCAGTGAGCTGGACGATGGTGGTTATTAATTTCATTTCTGTGCCACCTCACAGCTGAAACGCTCTGCGCAGTAAATGGTGAGGAAGAGCCCTGGTTTGTGGAATGCTCTTGGTGTCCAGCCATGCCTACTTTTGCAGTTAGGAAAGGAATCTTGTTGTAGGTGTAGCACTGACATGGTAGGCAGAGGCTGAGAGGGAGACTCCCTGGTTGGAGTCCAACCCCACTGGGGTTCTGAAGTCCTTAAAAGCAAAAGGCAGAGGAAGCAGACCAGTCTTTGCTAGTGAGTTCTTGGTCGGTCTGTCTGTCCTGCCAGTTGCCAAAGCCAGCAACATTGGCAGGTTCTCCTCCTCCAGAAGAGGAAACCAGGCATTACTATTTCGGGGAGGTACCCTTTGATGGAAGTAGAAACTTTCTACAAAAGGCATGGACGCTAAATTAACACCAAAGTAAAGTGCATCCGATGGGCAGAGGTCTTTTAAGGCTAAACTCAGGGGTCTACTGCAGTGTCTGAAAGCTTTTGCATGTAATTTATTATGTACTATTGTATTTCAATGTATTTTATCATGTTGTAAGCCGCCCCAAGGTTTCGGCAAGGGGCGGCATAGAAATGTTATAATAATGATGATGATGATGATGATGATGATGATGATGATGTGGGGCCCTTCCCTGGCTGTAAAATGTGTCGCTCAGTGAGCTCTTAGAGGTGTAATCCCACAATGACCCTGGTCGGCTGCAGCAGCTGAAGACTCTGGAGTAATGGGATATGTTGGGTGATGTAGACCAGCCTTCCTTGTATGTAGGAAAGTCTAGCACTAATGAAGCCCAGGTAATAAATAACCTGGGGAAGATTAATAGCTGCCTTGAGTAGCAAATTATAGTTGATTTATTGCACATTATATATACAGGTGTCACTAATTTAATTAAAACACAGGGCCTTTAAAGTAGTAAAGATACCCTTCTCTCTACAGCACAACAGCCTCTAATTCCTTAATAGGATTTTAATGAAATAAGCATGATGCACCGTCTTTAGCATATTCAGGAGGGAGAGAAAGATGTATAGCTTCCTTGTAAACATAATGCCACTCGGAGCCGATACATGCCATAACAAAGTCCGATTTAATATCGTGCTGCTAGTTATGTTCTCTCTAGAGCATCATGTAATGGCAGCTCCAATAAAACAGCTTGTTTATCTATTGTGTTTGTGGCTGTCCCATCTGTGTAGTGCGGAGACTTAAAAACACAGGAGCTGTGGAGTCTCAGTTGGTAAGGATGCAAGGACCTAAATGCAGGAGGGGTTCTGTAATGGGAGGCACTGTGGTTTCGCTAGAACAGCCTTCCTAAAGATGGTGCATTCCAGCTGTGTTGGGCTTTACTTCCTATCATCCCCAGCCAGCATCTGGAAGGCATCTAAGTTGTAGAGAGCGGTTCTGGAAGGAGGGTTTTGTGTTACCAGGTCAACCCCCGCTGTGTAACTGAAGTCTCCCAACACCAACTGAAGGTGCCCAATTACGAACAAACCTTACGAACAATTTAGAGAAGAGGTAAAATCAAGACATTGTCTACAATTTGTGTGTTAATATTTAGTTATTCCATCTGAATGCTGCACCATAGCTAAAGTGCTCCAGATAGTTTACAGAACAAAACTAAATAAAAGAATAACGCAATAAAACATAGCATCAGAAGCTTAAGTTGAAAACATAATAAAAATGGAAGTAAACACCAGCAGAAGTGCAAAGTCCTAAGAACACACTAGCACAGTTCTTAAAACGGTAGGGCTAAAAAGACTGGGAAAGTGCAATGAAGTATCTTCATCTGGCCCCAAAAAGATAATAAAGGAACTAGGTCATCTTCTTTAGGGAGGGAGTTTACAATTACCAGAATGGCCCTGCCTTGGCAATTCACTCACAATTGGAGCACCCAGAAAAGGACCTTTAAAGATGACCTTAGGTTTGGGCAGGTATATATGGACGGAGACCATCTTTCAGGCAACTCATTCCCAAGCTGTGGAAGCAATTGCCTTTTTTGCCTTTGCTTTTGAAGATGTATTTATTTAACACATTTATACCCCGTCCTATATGCAGAAGCGTCTCAGGGCGGCTTGCAAAAATCAAAACAAACAGTCCAACAATTAACAATAATTTAAAGTGTGCATAAAACCAACAGTAACATTACACAAATGAAAACAAAATCAGAACAGAATCAAAATCAAAAAACAAGCAAAATGAAATGAAAATGTGATTGTGAAAAAGTTAAAACCAGATTAAAATTCTGGTTACACACAACACTCTCCTTTCTACCTTGTGCAAGAAGGAAGCTCTCTTACTGGTAGTCTCAGCTGCAGTTTTTATATGTGCTCATGTTTAATAATAACCTCAACAAATATATGTTTCCCAATTTTTGTGTACCTTCTTAGTCTCTCAGTTTTTTTTAAAGTCAATCAGTCCTACCAAAGGATTTTAACATCTTGTATCAATCCTCATCAATGTTGCTTTTAACCAGCTTCTAGTGCTCTGTCTTTGATATTTATTATTTCTGTAGCACTTAAGAACTCATTACCGTATAAAAGTGAAAAGGAAACCTGCCTGCAGGTTTGCAATCTAATAACAGATAGGTAATATCCCATTCCTTCTGAAAGAAAAAGCTGGCGGCTAAAGATTTTAACTTGGAAAGGCAGTGTTTAAAAGATGGCATTTCAGACAGTGTTTAAAAACGGGGAGATATTTCATTTCATTACATTTCACTTATTTCATTTTTATACAGTTCAATAGTCAAACCTCTCTGGGCAGTTCATAAAAATTACAAAACAAAAACAAAATATAAATAACTTTCACACACAAAGTTTAAAAACAATTTAAAACAGTTGAAAACAGTTACAGAAACATACCAAGAACTGATAACATACTACACATTAAAGGTTGTATGGGTGGGAATCGAGGGAAATCTCAGTCTTGCACCAGAAAGTTGGATTTTTTTTTTCAGGTAACTGGAAAGGGGAAATAGTTTTAACTAGTGTTTTATTAATAATTAAGCTAGTGTTTCACTAGCACCTAGGATAGGACTGAGCTTGTTGGCTAACTATGCCTACTAATTTCTTTAGTCTTGTGAAGAAAGTTTTCAAATAGTACAGAAGACGTGTTTGAGCTGAGGTGGTCAATTTAAAAATCATTAAATATAAAGTTAATGTTGCTTTAATGTTGCTATAATATTGTCTTGCATTGAAAGACAAAGGTATGTTTTGTTGAAATTTCTGTTTGGAAAATCAGTGGTAACATTCAATAACAGTTGGCAAAAATGTTTTTCTTCAGCATGCAGAGATTTTTTTCCTCCTTTCCTCTGCCTTTTTCCCTCCCTGCAACTCTGTAAAAATTTTACTGCTCTTAACCACAGTATTTGTGGAAGTGGAAGATAAGATTTGCATTAGGTGAAACACTTATAGGTTCATATTCTGATTGAAACTTGGCATATTTGCATTTACTGAACCTGAACACAAAACAGAAAGCAGTTTATGATGTAGATGCACTGAAACTACAAACGTTTGAAAGTAGACACAAGTGCCTAGATTTTGGGCAATGCACATACAACTGCTGTATTCATTGAAAAATTGTTTGGAAAATGCATACTTTGGGAGAGTATGCACAAAAACGTATACCTGTAGAGAAATGCGCACAATGTGTATTTAAAAACATGCCCATGACTGGGTGTGGATTTTTGTGCTGGGTAAAATAAAATTGCTAATTAATGCAGAAATGAGTCCCTGAGTAAAATTGGGCTTGATAGAGTCGCCCATTCCTGGCCAACACTGGCCAATGAGATAGATTCACTGGCCAACCCTGGCCAAGGTCTTTCTCATTCCATTGCTGCCTTCACGCACAGCAATGAGAAACCTTGTTTGACTAGGTTTCGTATTTTGTTCTTTGCACATTTGTGTAGAGTTGTGCTGCCTTCCAGCATTTCTGTGCCCTTGCTTCTTATGCTCTCGTGTCATAAATGGTTCTCCAGGTATCTGTCATTTGAGGTGAGGCAGATGATGAACTGGAGTGGGCGGCCTTTTGATGGTGCTCCTTTTGTGGAAGGCTCACCTGGGATTGTATCTGAATGGTGGAGCATGTGATTTGCAGGCAAACGGTTCCAGTTTTAGTCCTCAGCCTCTCCAGGTAGGGCTGGAGAAAGATTGTCTGAAACTCCAAAGAATAGCTTCCTGTAGGTAAACATGATTGAGCTAAATGGACCTGTGTATCTGACTGAGTAAGAAACAAGCTCCCTATATTGCTAATCCAGTTCAGTGGCAGAGCACATATTTTCCATGGAAAAAGTCTCTGGTTCACTTGTTAGCATCCCTGGATAGAACTAAGAATGGGACAGTGTTGGAGAGCTGCTGCAAACCTGTGCAGACATTACTGGCTTAGATCAGTAAATGGCCTGACTTCAAATACTGGGAAGCTTTCTACGTTCCTGCTCAGACAGATTTTTGGCACAAGGCAAAAAATGATTTAAAAGTACCTTTTATTCTCCCAGGCATTCTGACTGCTGTTGGTTCATTGTTTTTGATTATGATTTATTTTATGATGATATAATTTCATTATCAGGTATTTTCGCATACCATCCCAGAGATGCTGTTGAAAGTTGGTGTAGAAATCTGGCAAATAAAAGAAATGTCAGTCTTCAACGGCATTTGGATTAGTTGGTTTGATTTTTTTTAAATATGTGTTTTGCCGTGGGAGTGTATCCAGGCCAAGGATGTTTCAGGGTTTGGGCATTACCGACGCAAATCAAATATCCGTTTGACCTTTTTTAATTCATAACACTGGGAAAGAATCCAGCGACTGACTTTGTCATAAATCTTAACTATGTGTTTGCTTTAGTACAGCTTTTCAGTTACTCACAGTTAGAGCTTCCAGTTTTGGGCTTTTAGTAGCTTTTGGCAGAAGGCTGGGGAATCATATGTTGGAGAACAGAGGAAGAATTGCTGCCATGTGTGCTGGAGGAAAAGTTGGATTGGAACTTCGTAAGCATGCTTGCTTGAGGAGCTTTCTTTGGTACATGGGCTATGATGCGGAAATCGGTTCAGTTTTGGTAGAACAGCTCCTTGGAGTTGGGGCTCTGGGCAGAGCATCTCCAAGTACCTGTAGGTGCACCGTAATGATTTCTGTTTTACTTAGACAATCAGTTTAGGGTTTCCTAATTTTCTTCGATAGTGCAGAAGTTGGGCAAGGGTCAGGTGGTGAGCATGGCCCTGAAGGCGTTTGGCTGTAATGTGCTCTCCTGGACTTTTGCGTGTGCAGAATTTAAGCTGCTGTTGTGCCATTGGTCACTCTAATGGTTACGCTCCTGGCCCTAGTGGGCTTTTGCCACTCAATTCTGAATCATGCCAGGATGAAAAGCGTACCTCCTGCTGGATGATAAGGCTTTCATTGCAGCTTGTCCTGATAGTTATAGATTACTTCCAGACGCACCAGATGGTAATTAGCATGAAGGGGTGGTTCAGTTTCATTTCTGCCCTGTTTGGGGGGTTTCTACAGGCAGCAGGTTAGACATTCGGGGGTAGCATGCTAGACTAGATGGATTCTTGATCTAATCCAGCATGGTGGTTCGTATCTCCTTGTCTTTGGGCAGAAGCTGGTCAACTTATGCCAGCCTTCAAGGATCTAGTAAGAAGATGGCTATTGGAGAAATTTGGAGGGAGATATTTGTCTCCCCCTCCCATGACGCTCATTGCATGAAGCTGATTGGTGGGAGGTTTAGGACAGATAAAAGAAAGGACTTCTTTGCACACCGTAAAGTGTGGAATTTGCTGCTATGGGAAGCGGTGATGGCTGCCAATCTGGCCTGCTTGTAAAGGGGGATTGGACAGGTTCATGAGGGAGGAGGCTATCCTTGGCTACTATCCCTGCTGGCTAGGTGCTACCTCCATTACCTGAGGTGACCTGCCTGCCTTGCACCTATCCCACTTTAGGGAACCTGTAGGAAGCTAGTTTGTCCCTGTCTGTCCCGATAACTGGACTGGATGGACCTTTGGTTTGGCCCACCATAGCTTTTCTCATGTTCTCTTTATCAGCTCCACCTGAGCTCTGTAGGTAGACTTGGTTTTGGATGAATGCTCTGGGTGCAA
Source organism: Varanus komodoensis (assembly GCF_004798865.1). Classification (NCBI taxonomy): domain Eukaryota; kingdom Metazoa; phylum Chordata; class Lepidosauria; order Squamata; family Varanidae; genus Varanus; species Varanus komodoensis. Next base: position 16,190,516 of record NW_025335587.1, read on the forward strand.
CATTTCCTTTTTTCCGGTGCTAGAATGAAGTCTTGACAGCTTGTGGGTCCATCACCTTCATGGGGTTGAGTTTGGTGTAGGGACCCCAAGTTGCTAACCGGGTGGCAAATCACCTAGGCCTTAAAGACCCCTTTCTTCTGCTTAGCTTTGTAACTTTTCAAATATAGGGCTTGCTTGGTGAAATGCATAACATAATCTGACTTGATAGTTGGTGACTGGAGATCAGGGAGGGAGTGGACATAAAAACTAAACACTTAAACCCCCCAAAGTTCACTTGGGTCACATGTCCCAGTATCAGGTGAGCATAATTGTCATGATCAATCACCCCTGGAACATCAAGCTATCTTCTTGGTCAGAAGAGAATATTGTATGATAAGGTGATCCATGTGGGATATGAGTCAGTGTGTGGAGTCACTTGTAACCCTGGGAAAAACAGAAGTTGAAGGTTATCAAAGAACACACAGTTCTTCCTATCTGAAGTAACCTCCCACCACTCCAGTAATTGGGTGGAAATAAGGAACTGGCCAGGCTTGGTATGAAGTTGGCAGCAGAGAGAGAAGGTGAATCTGTATGGAATTTGTTGGTGTGCAGAGCTAGATAATCTTGTCATTTTTGATGGGGAGCTTGTAACTTAACAGAGGCAGGTGGATCAAAGAGGCAAAACCTTTCATAACATGAAAGGCAGCGCAGTGTAGTGGTTAACAATGTGGACTGGACACAAGCAATTTGGGTTCTAGTTCTCACTCAGCCATGTAGCCAACTGGGTGACTGGGCCAGTCATAGGTGCCCAGCCCAGCCTACCTCATAGGGTTGTTGTTCTGGGGATAATATTGAGAAAAGAGGAGGAGAATTATGTAAGCAGCTTTGAGTTCATGGTAAGAAAAAAGAGGGCTAGAAATCTAATAAATGCATACATATTCAAGAATGCTTTAGAGTGAATGAACACCTCTAGTGATGCCTTTTCTCCTACTCCTTTCCATGGCTTGAAATAATGATCCAGATTCACTTTGCCCTGATTTCTGGTTTGTCATAACACAACAAATCATATTTTAAAATAAACTCTAGTTTGTTTAAAAAATCAGAGCAATCCAGGGTTTGCTATTGACTTGTTTAGCAATTACTGGGCTTTGTTTTAAGCCAGAATAACACATTCATGTGTTACAATATTCCAGGAACTGGGGGGAGATGATCCTGAGCTGTGAGGAGGGAGGGGGAGCATTCAAGCTCAAGGTTTTTCTCAGGGTTGTGCTTGTGCATTTGGTGACTTAGAATTTGCTGCTAACGTAGTTTTGATTCGTCCAAGGTTGCTTGGATTTAAACCCAGGACTTGTTGGATTACACCAGCATGGCTCTGATTTTAAACAGGGTGACTGGGTGGTTATTTTGCATCTGTAATTGAACCTAGAACCATGCAGGCCCATTCAAAGATACATTAAAAAAATCTCTTAAAAATTCAGGACAATTTTCATTGCTTATAATCTCCCAAGTTGTGTCTGCTGACAGAATGCTTTGCTCCCCTTTCTCTTTTTCTTTCCCCCATTGCTTTTTCATCAAAGCTAATTTATTTCTTTCAGGCTGGTAATAAATTGGAGCAGTTAATAGTGCATGACTGAAGAAGAACTTACATTTAAAATTAAGGTGGAAGAAAGAATTAGGTGTATGGGGTGTGTGCGTGTGGGAGAGAGAGAGAGTTTTCTCTGCAGTTCTGGCACTCAAGTAGTCCAGTCCGTGGGCTGCCCAAAAGACTTAAGGCTTTGATCTCTGGGCACTCTGTCCATCGCAGTCCCTGTCAGGCTCTTGCTGGCCAGCTGTGCCTGCTTCTCCGTCCTCCATTTGAACATTTGTTTAATGTTAGAAGGCCTCTGAACTATCTAATTCTCTTGCTCTGCTAAACTGGGAAGCTTCTGGATGCTTTGAGCCTGTGGCGTCGCCCTTCCTTTTCAAATGACCTGCCCTTCTTTCCCTCCTTCCCAAGGTCGGATTCCTGTGTAACTACTGTGGAGCTTTTCAGGGGAGGTTGGGGTGAGGAAATGTAGTCTTTTGAGACATCATAGGTTTGTCCCTGGCCTTGAAAAGGAGTTTCACTGCATCCAACGGCCCCGTGGAGCTCTCTGGAGGGTATAGGATTGCTTGCTAGAAGGGCTATCCTATGCATGTTGCGACAGAGAACAGCTCTCCGTGCCCCCTGTTTCTGAGCCAGTTGTAGGATTCTTTTCTTGTTCCTAGATGTTCTTTTCCCCTGAATTTAAGAACCTGTATTCAGTGTTCCAGAATACTCTTTTACAAAACTATGTAAACATATTATTAAGGCTGCTATCCCGTGATTATAAATATTAATTGATGAATGGTTTGTGTTGCAGTCCTTTTTTAACATGGTAGCGACAGCACAATCTTGTATATGTACTCAGACACTGGCCTCCCTACCTGCCGTGGGGCTTACTCCCGGGAAATTCTGCCTAGAACTGCAGCCAATAGTGCTGCTTTTTGCCAGCTATTTAAACATCCCTGGTCTCCAAACTTTACTTCATCTCTCAGTCTGTCTTGCTCCTATTCTTGTTTCTGACCAGATATTTCAGTTCATTGGAAAAGAAAATGTGCATTTTACTGAAGTGTGTATTTCCCCCATTGACTTGGGCATGGAAAGGTAAGTTATAGGACACAAATGCACATTCAGGGCTTTGCAGACATCTTGGAGAATGTGTGCTCCTTTTCAGGGATGGGAGTGGCATTTTTTGGCGATGGGCTAACTGAAAGAAAACCCTTGTGCATCCTTCGCGTAGGTCAGATGTGCCAAATCTTGTAGCACTTCTCAAACCGAGGCAGGAGTTTCTTTAGAATCAGCAATAGATTATTAGTAGCTGCAATATTTTTCTTCACTTCTCATCTCTTTTCCCTGCCCCCTTGATCCCTTGCATTTTTGGAGGGGGGGGGGAAGCTGAGCAGTTTTTATTCCCTTTCCTGCGTGTTGAAAAAAAGGAAAGGGAAGTAGCATGCTTGCTAGCAGTGCTAAGAGAAAGTCATGATGTTGTGATTGATTTGAAGAAGCGCACCGAAAACACATTTAGGCACCAAAAGCACTTGGAAATATTTTCTAGAAGATGTGCCTGCAGATTTCAGACACACAAGGGTCTTTGTCTGCTGAAGCAGGGATTGTGGAAAGACCGTTCCGGCAAACGCAGAAGTAGCCCGTCCTCTAAGCGAGTGTGGTGCGTTTGCTGTTGAGCCCAGCTTTCCTCCTTCGCACCCACCTGGAGTCTGCACAACATTCAGTGGTAAGAACACAGATGCCACTTGAAATGGCTTTTGCATTTGATCTCAGTGTGTGTACGAGTTGCTTCTAATTTTTGTTTTATTTTTCAAAGCTGTCACACACCTCTGTGGGAGAAGCCCTGGCTAGGCATGTGGTGTTAAACTCTAACTGTTGTGATGCCTGCATGTTTCTTTTATCCTTTTGCTCACCTGGAGGCTCTTTCAGGCTCCTCTAAACAAACAGCGATGCTGGCAGGGTTAATAAATTAGTCTTCAGGGAATGATCTTGCTTGGCAACAAAGCCAAGTTTCTGAAGTCCCACTGGAGGGCTCAGCAAATGGGAAAGAGGCTTTTCTCAGAAGTACTTTCTGCAGTCTAATTTAAGTTATGTTGGCTGTGGGAGTTTCAAATCACATACATAACTGATGTGTAGTGTGTTTTTGACATAATAATAAGAGTGTTTTTCTTCTTGTGTAGTCAAGGTGCTTGTCTGAAGCTTTTGCAAGCTACTGGATGGGTTGGGTACCAAAATAAAGGATTTGCTCTAAAGTGCATGGCAAAAAAGAGGAAACTGAAGGGAAATCGCAGAGCTCCTAACACTAAAGACACTCTCTCCTATGCATATTTAGACAGAAATATTTAGCAAAACTGGCTGGCACGTACTGGGAGTTGTAGGCTTTCTCTCTCTCACTTTCTAAACTCACATTGGATTGTGCAATTAATGTGCTTAAGTTGTAGTTGGTCCCCACACCTTTTTCAGGCCAGGAAATACAAAATGGGCTGCATCAGGATGGGAGCAAAATATGTGCAGTCAGAACAAAGTTGGGGCACTTCGTACCCTGCCCTTCAGTTTTGATGACTGCCAAGAGCAACTTAGAATAAGTTCAAACATTCAGAATCATTGGCATGAATCAAGGCACTGCTAGACCTGAATTTCTCCACAAGGGGTGAGATCTTTTCCCTGGAGTCCTGGGTGTCACTTGGAACAATGGAAGGTCTTTCCTCAGCTTTATAGCCATGCAGGGGCACTTTTCGAAGGGACTTGTTAACCCTCCCCTTGCCACAAGCTTGCAGCCCCCCTCCTAATTGTCCTTCCCGTGGCAATTAAGGTCGGTTGTAGTTGGGAAGTTTCCATTCTGGCTGTTGGAAGGGCTTTTCTCTTAGCTTACCTGCAAGGTGTGTGTACGGAAAGTTTGACGAAAAATTTTACCAGCTGCTCTTTTAGGTATACTTCTTCCATACTTGTTCATACCTATTGCAAATCAATCGAAATTGAAGAGGAGCAATTGATTTAAGGATGGGGGCAAATAAATTGAATTACTTTTTTTAAGCTGATTATTTGGCTGGGAAATGAACTGGCTGGCTTGGCCTTCTATGAAATGCAAATAATTCTTAGCCATTTGTTTCTAAATGTCTGTGTATACACATGTGCACACAGAGCATATATCAGAGGTGCCTTCATTTCAGACCTTTTAAACTCTTAGACGTGCCGCAGGCAAGGGTATGGATTTTGGTGAGTGCTGTACAGAACCTCTCAGAATTTGGATTCTGCCAGTTCTGATGCCTGTTTTTGGACAGGAAGTGGCAGGTGTGTTTGCTCCTTTCACCTCTTCATAACCTCCAATTTTCTCTGGGACAGCTGCTTCAAGCTTTTCTGTAAGAGAGATGGCCTCATCGCTTTGAGTTCTGGTGCTGGCCAGCCTTTGCCTGTTCCCTAGTCCTTCCTTTAAAAAATCAGTTCCTACATCTGGGCTTCTTTCTGTCCTGAGCCATATGCATAGCAGAGGAATTAGAAAAGTGAGTCAGGTGTTACCTGCGACAAATACCTGTCGCTCTCTTTTAACCACTAGGCAACCACTTACAGAAGCCTTCCCCCAACTGGCTCTTTCCATGTGTCTTGGCCTACAACTCCCATTATCCCCAGCCAGTATGGCGCACAGTGCTAGCTTTAGTAAGATTGACCTAGAGTTGCCTACTGATGGGACTCTCCAATGAACGTGTACATGGGCCTTTGCTGAAGCTTGTGCATAATGGATGCATTTGGATTTATTCTCCTATTTGGATGTTTACATATCTGTATATTCTCTTTTTTGTTGCTTTGTTTTTGTAAAATTTACAGTAAAAATAAGTGGGAAAAAAGATTGATTCAGAACGTTCAGACCAGTCAGGGCTTGGGCAACCTGTCTTTACTAAACCCCCACTTCCAATGTGGTTTCATTATTTAACATGAGAGTCTTGCTGAATCTTAGGTCTACATAGCTGAGCATTGGCTTGGTTTGAATGATTGTTGGGGAAAGAAGCCAGGGTCGCATATATCGTATGATTTGGCTAATTACCCTCATGGCACGCAGCTTCCTGTGCTGTCCAAACCTGGGCTGCTTCAGGACAACCCCAGAACCCATGGCTTGTTGTAGAGTTCTGGGTTAATGTTGAAGTCACCCCCTTCTGTGTATCTTGCTGAGTTTGGACATGTATGCTGCTGTGAGGGTAATTCAGCAAACTGGGTAAAAGGCAAACTTGCGAACCTGGCCATTGTGTTCATGGAGTGGCCAACGAGATGTCCATGGGAACCCCACCAGCTGGAACGGAGTTCAACAGAACATAGTTCCGAGCCACTGTAGTATATAAAATGAGTGTCTTTAATACTGGAGGTAGCTTTAATTGAGTTCTTCTCCAGTCAGAATAATGCCAGCAGGAAGAGGTAGGACCCATTTGGAATAATGCTTAGGGGTTGATCACTGCTTGTTTCCATCAGAGACATGGCCTGAGATGTTACGGCTTTTGTATGCTCTGCTTTCCTTTTTGTTCTGTTTGTAGATTGGATGTGTCTGTGGTTACCCAACAGAGACTCTAACTCCATTGATCGGTCATAGACAAGCATGTTAAGGCTTTATGAAACATCAGCTCCTCCCTACCTTTTCTATAGATCAAACCTTCCATCAGGGTTTTCTTTTTTTCTTCTTTGCCTGTGTGGATGCACTGGAGCTCTGAAGCCAGGACTCCTCAGCCATCCACTGATTTCAAAGGTTTAAGTGGCTATCCAAGATTTTAATGTTTTGAGGTGAGAATCCTCACCTTTTGCTTCAGGGCACTGTTGATTTCTCCACTTCTCTTTCCCCTGGTGGTGCACACTTGCATACTCAGTGCTAGATGTTAAAGTGTAAACATTTTTTTGCTTTCTCCCAATTATTATAGCACTTTGAAAAGAGTGAAAATAAAGTTTAATTGGTACAACTTGCCTGAGAGGTAATATTCCCCTAGTTTCTCATCACGTTCCAAAGCAGTTGTAAACAATTTGATTTCTTTCTGATGTTTTACACTGCTAGCATTTAACCTCCAAAGGGGCTCCCCTGTATTTATAAAAATTTAACAGAAAACCAGGAAGACAAAAAGTAGTCTGGCTTCTTCCACTCTGCTGAGTTTAAGACAGGAACTTATCACTAGGCTACTCTTAGTAGTTGCCTTGGGCACGGATCTGTCTATTTTTGGTTGGGGTAGAGGACATCATCTCTATTAAACGTGGATTCTTTGAACTGGAAGTGCATTTTACTTGCAGAAGATAACTGCTGTGTAATACCTGGAGGGTGCCAGGCTGGGAAGACTGCTCTGTAATGAAGCTGTGTCATAGGTAAATCATAAAGCACCTGCTTTATAGGTAGGATACCCCAGGTGTGTTCTTCAGTGTCCCCAGCTCACTTCCGAAGATGTATCTGTGTCCGTGTGGGGCATTCTTGGGAATAAAGCTGCTGGAGTTGGGGAGCACTTTCTTTGAAGTGTTCCCAGCCAGCGTTCCCTGGGATTTTTTTTTTAAATCAAGCATTGGCAAGGCATAGGGAGTGGTGTTTCTCTGCGTGTATTGGCATCCCTGTGCTTCACACTGCCTTCCCCAGCATATTTGTTTCAGTGATGCCACCGAATGCTGTACTAAATCCCTCACTGGTTGAAATGTGTGCATTTTTGATGCACAGCTTTGCAGTGACCTTGAATCGCTTTTGGGAATTTGCGGATAGTTTCGAAATGGAGTTCGAATGCTGGAGTATGTGCAGTCCCCATGTATAGTTGCTGCTGTTGCTACATTGCATTTATAGGATGTCCTTTTTCCTCTTGTGAAGCACACAGGGTGCCTTACGCAGCTCCCTTTCTGTCCTTTCAACAACAACCCTGTGAGGTAGGTGGAGGTGAGAGTCTGTGACCAGCCCAAAGTCACCCAGGGAGTTTGACCTCGGATCTCCCAGTTTGCTAGTCCAGCACTTGAACGACCATACCACACTGGCTCTCAGTGGTTTGGCACCTGGATGATGCTCTGGACCAGGGCTCCGTTATCTCTCCTCCGTATTTATCATCATGCGGGAAGGTGATGTGGGAACAACCAATCAGGAAGGGGTAGATAACATGGTGACGTGACCTTGTGCCTCATGATGCGTGAGCATCGTATGCGTGACCATTGCAAAGTAACGGCTTCCTATTGCCCATCTGCAGAAGCTGCCGTGGATGGGATCTCGCCACACAGGGAAACCTTCTTCTGAAAATATGTAGGCGAGAACTTTCCTTGCTTAAAAAAAAACGACATTCATTTGGGGTCAGGTTTTGCCTGTCCCTAATAGCGTTCATTTAAAGAGAAAAGCAACATTCATAGGTGGGGGTCGTTCTTCTCTCTCTCTCTCTCTCTCACCTTGGAGATACCTTTTTATTTTTATGTAAAGTTTTCTATGCTGTCCCATTACTAAAAGTCTGTGGATGGCTTACAGAGGACCCCCCCAAAAAAACAAACAAACCCAAGAATAAAAACCATAACAACAACATACAACACCCTGCTTCAAATAAATAATGATAAAAACAAGGATAAAACCAATTCATTGTTAAAATACTGGGAAAATAAAGTTGGGAAGAAAAGTTTTTTTTCTCTCCTGGCTCATGGAATTGTGCCCCTGCTTTGGACCATGCCTTGATTGCAAAGTTGACGGGGCTGCGAAATGTCAGATCACATTTCCTCAAGTGGTCTGACGTGCTTCGGATGGGTGTCCCTTGCCCAGGGCGACCATCAACAGGGAGGGGCGGCTCCGAAATGATCCCAGGGTTGTGCCTTTGTAAGGATCGTTGAAGAGGCCTCGCTCTGGCTTGCTTGGTGTAGAGGAATTGAGTATGTAGCCATTGGATCCTTGGTCTTGCCATTTCCGGACAGGTCCTGGGCAGCAAGGCTGGGAAGCACCACTGCTTGAGACCCCGGGGAACTCCTGCAACTTGGGACAGAATAGCAAGCCCGGCAGGGGCCCCCTGATGAAAACCCCTGGGAGTCACCCTTGCTCTTCACCATCACAGCTGGCTCGTTGCTTTGCCGCTGGCCCTTCCTCAATTAATAGTGGAGGTGAGGAAGAGGAGCAGAAGATGCTATACCTGCCCATCAAGCAAATGGAAGCAATGATGAGACAGAGGAGGAGTTGCTGTTGACCGTGGCAGCAAGGAGACGGGCTCTCTGAGGGAGGGTCCCTGTGGTGGGTGCCTTGCCTGAGGACCCTCTGATGCCTGGAGCTGTTGCTGTGTTGGGATGCGGGTAATAGTAGGCTGTGTGAAGCAAGATGGCTGCCTCCAAACACGGCGGCTTGACATGTTCTCATTTAAATGCACTTAACTCCAGCCTGCCCCTATGTATGGCCTGCCGTGTGCGCTTTCTCACACCTGGGCATAGAAGTCCTAGGTAGCTGGAACGTTAGTGGAGCAGGCACTCCTGCAAAGTAAAGCAGATAAGAGCTTTCTTAGTAGCCCACTTCCCATATAAATCAAGCTCAGTGTTGCTCTGGATACAGTCAATTTAAAATGCAACTTGTAGAGGTAAGTATACACTTGATAGTTTGTAGTAAACCAGCGATAATTAGCATAGCTTAATGCAAGATGTCGGCAGGACTGTGTTAACCTCATGCCAAGAGCGAATGACAACAGTTGGGAACAAGGCACAGTGTAACCATAAATATTTTATTGACATGTTCCAAACATATTGGGTACAAATTGCAGCATGTGAGCCTCTGTTTGGGTGCAAAGCTTTTGCTGGTTGGGCCTCATGCTCGCTCGCTCGCTGGTTCATCAGCTTGGCTGCAGATCAGCCTTCTGCGGTCGGAGAAGAAACCAAATGGGTTTATCTCCTGTTGCCGAGCTTCCCTGTCAAAGAATTGCTGCAGGAGCATTTGGAGTGCGTTATAGGCTATGCAGTTGTAGATTGCTGGCCCATGCTGCACTGGGCTCCCAGCCCAAGGAAGATCTCTTTGGAAAAAACGGATTGGAAATCCTCGGTTAGTCTCAGAGGACACAGGGCAACTTCAGCAGTTCTGTGGGTTGCTTAAGCTTAGAGCTAGCTGAGTTGCAGGTCTGCACATCTTTGTGCTTTATAATTTAACAGGCATACCTTTTGCTTCTCTCCCCAAACCCCACTTTACTCTGAGATAGTTTCAGTACTGTGCTCCAAACCTGGAAGATGAGACATTCGTGGAGACAAAACGCGTATTATTGGAAATATAAAATTTCTGCACATTTTGAAGCCATTGGGAAAAAAACATGTTCCCTCTGCCTGAATTGGTTGGGTGTCCCCCCCGCCCAATCTTGAAAGAATTGTGTGTTTCCTTAACTTGGAGAAGACTTGCAAAGTGACCTCCTTTGCCACTAATTGCAGCCAGCCCCACACATCTGGGATTAGGGTTAACTCTCAGGGCAGAACATTCAACTTCAAGATAGACAGGAGGCCCTGGGCCTCTTACTTTAGAAATTAAACACTGTCGCACTTCAAAGAGGTGCAACATGAACTAAACAGAAGCAGTTGTCTGCCATCACCTATGCATTTCCAGATGTTTTTGGTGTTGACTCTGCAGGCCAGCTCTGAGCTGAGTGAACTTTAACCCAGCAATGATCCATGTTAAAGGCAGGCAGGGCGGTCCTTGGTTTGCATACCCGAGAAAGGCCTGGTTGAGTTTCCTTCTTGATTTAATGATTATTAAGAATCAAGGAACATAGGAAGAACCCAAAGGCCTGCCTAGATCAGCTTCTTGTTTCTTCTCAGTGGCCTCATGGAACCCGTCTGGCAGATCATGAAGGAATACCAGGGTCCAGCGGAGGGCAGCAAAAATGATCCAGGGTTTGGAAACACTGCCCAATGAGGAAGGACTGAGAGACCTGGGCATGTTCAGCTTTTAGAAGAGAAGACTGAGGGGGGACATGATATCCCTCTATAAGTACCTTAAAGGTTGTCACAAAGAGGAAGGTCAAGATCTCTCCTTGCTGATATCAGGGTTTAGGACATGGAATAATCAGTTCAAGTTGCGGCTAGGCCCTTGGCCATGATGGGCTTCCCACATGAGTAGGGGTTTACCTTCTCTACGTCGTCCATCTGTTGCCATCACTTTTTGGGTCCAGTACGTATGGCTGCCTCCAGGGAGAGAGCAAGGCAGTCAACGCTGCAGCTTTACCTTCTCAGATGGGTCATGGCTTACATTTTTGAAGAAAGCAGACAAGCAAGCAGTGACGGAAGAAGAGGAACAAGAGGTCTAGGAGATATGATACGGGTCCCTCGCATGGGATGTGAGCCTCACCCAGTGGTGCCTATCTCTGATGCTGCCCCTGAGCTCCCCTTGCATGACTCCGTAACCGCGATCCCTGACCGTTGAGCTGGCAAAACCATCAAGCCGTGCGTTTGCGAGACAGTAGCAGCTGCTTCCTCCAGTCCTGCTGAAAGGCATCCCTCGTAAAGCTTTCTCCTCCCTCCACTGTTTCCATAATCAGATTGGAAGTGAGCTGGGAGTATTCCACTAGCCCTGCTGAAAAACGACTTATATTTTCACCTGCCCTTTCCATCCCTCTTTCCTTTTATGTTACGTCTTTTAGATGGTAAGCCTGCAGATAGGTACTGTCTTGTTTTACTGATTGCATGTAAGCTACTCCAGGAGCCATTTTCACTGAGAAGCAGGATACAAATACTTTAAATATAAGTGAGTAAACTAATATATATTTTTAAATGCTTGGGCTAGATGGGAGTTGACTAGGCTTGGGGGAAGGCCTAGTCTTACCACTGAACATTCTCCCTTTTCCCTTTTTGTGTGCCCAAAAATATTCTGCATTGATACTTAATTTTCCCCTAAGGTCCCAGACATGGCATTGCTCAGTGGCACTGTAGGAAGATTAAAATGGCTACTCTCGGCCAGCTGACACTGCTTCGGAGACATGGTGCTGCCTGCCAAAGCTCCCACAAGAGAGGGGGCACTTTGCCAAGGTCTCCCTGCAAACCGGGGCCAGTCCTGGGTTCATGCTAGGAGAGCTCTGTTTGCGTGTGGGGGAGAGCGGCACTTAGAAGACCTGGGACAGGTCTGCTGGCCACATCTTGCTTCTGTGTGTTCTTGGCATTCCCTTATCCACTTCCTTACTGACCTCCATCTGCTTTTCTTGGAAGAGCCATGCCGTTATAAAAAAAGTTTGTGCCCTGTGGGAATTCTGCCCCATCCTGGAGTTCCCAGGGCCCTCCAAATGACCATCCAGGGAGTGCTAGTGATGGAGATGGATGGCACAGGAAATTCTGTGTTTCATTTCTGTTCTCACAATAAGTACCAGGATTTAAATGAGTTTAAAATGTGGAATTGCAAGTACTCGGGTAGGTAGCATTAGGGCTGGCAAAGCAATTTTGTCAGTCCGGTGTGCCAGGCATGGAGAAGCAGTTGTAAAGCATGAATGGTAGCTGGTTGGAAGAGAAGAGAAATGCTAGCTGTGGACTTCGCAAGTTGTATATAGTCATGCACAAGTTCATCTAAGGTTCTCCCCTGCTGCCGCCGCTGCCCAGCATGAGGTCATTAAATCCAGGGTTTAAAATGACCTAGTGGCACCCACAATCTGCTTTTGCTGTAGGCATGAATGAGGATGGAGGGTTCCTCCCTTCTATGATAATAACCCAGGAGAAAGAAACACAGCTTTCCACCCGGCTGACATTATGGCCAGGAGAAAAAAGTCTGGGAGAGCTCTCTCCCCCACCTGCTTCTTACCTGCCTCCCCCAACTCCTACCTGTGACACTGCTCTTGGGTGGTGCGTCGATGTGTCCAAAGAAGCCCCTTCGCCACTCGGTAACACCTGGCCTCTTTAAAATTCAGAGAGTAATGTAAATTCTCCTAATGTTTACCAAATTGTCATAGGAGGAAGCCAAAGAACCCGGATCAATTTGTGTCTCACACTTCATTTACTGGCATGTCAGGCATGGAGCGTACCTGTGTCAGCATTATGCAATCCTGTAATACATTCAGGCAACATCTGGAGTTCCCTGGCAAAGATGTCTTTGTGTATTTTCTTTCTTTATTTCTTTATCGCCAGCAAAAAAAAAAGGGTGCGGGGAGGTGCAGAGCCCTGTTGTCTTTGGAAGCAGTGGCAATGTTGTTTGTTGTAGACAAGCTTCCTTTCTTGACTCATTTGTGTACGAAAAGGTCCATAAACGGAGATACTAATTTCCCGGATCGTTGCAATCTTGCTACCAATCATGGAAATTGGCTCCTGCCATGGTAACCCAACTCAGATAGTCTTTCCCTCTAACTCCACCCGCCCACCTGGCTGCAAGGCTACTGGGAATATGCGTTTTCACATTTAAAGATCAAGTTTCTAGCTCTGTGTTGCGTGTGTGGCAGGGTGAGGGCGGAGATGAACCCAAAAAAGGTGGCATCAGATTAAGAGAAATTGGAAGAGCCTTGACTGAGGTCTCTCTACGTGGCTGAGTTGGTTTTCTCCCCTTAGCGGCCTGCGTTGATTATATTGTGCCTAGCAGAGAGACGCTGGGAGGAGAGAGGTGCCATTTTGAATCCAGCGAAAAGTGTGGCAGGCCATGCTATTGGAAGAGGAAGCTGTGGGTCAGTCTGGCCCGTGTCCCTGTCTGTATGCCAGCACGAATGTAACACACAGCCTTTGCAGAACGTGATACAGGGTCCCTTTGCCCAAGACTGCCACCCCTTTGTGGTGGAGCATATCGCAGTTTGAGCAGCTTCGAGCACGCATGCACTGAGTTCCTATTTCTGGGATACAGCTATTCATCCATCCACTCTGCGGCCTCAGCATCAGGCCCAGTGAGAAACCCAGCCAGGCTTCTATTCTTCGCCATAAAATGTGGCTTCTTAAAAGCCGTGTCAGAATCTAGCCTTCCTGTGTCTAGGATTTCAGCAAAGATTGCCTTTGCAAAAGAGTCCATTCATTCCTTAATGTTGGTTAATACTCAGTGTAACCCATTTCCAGGCTGTGACTCTCACAGTTCTTACAGCATTTAATCCACCAACAAAAGTGATTTTTGCCAATTTTCTGTTCGGAGGGGGTGGGTCGGAGCCCAAAATTGGAAGATCAAAAGCGCCTCTCAGCTTTTGTAATCTCTTGATGCTCCAGTGCTTCTTCCTAAATATTAGTTATGGAAATATCCTTTCATTACTTGAGAGAACAGCAATCCCACCGGAGCCGTGTGTCTGATCTCTAGTCCCAGGCTGGACAAAGGAAAGGAGGTGTTGTTTTTCCTCCCTCAGATGTGACAAAACCTGCTTTTATCTCGCCTGAGTTCACCTGTCTCCAGACTGCACCTTCACACGATGTAAATAGCAAGCAAGAATGGTTAAGGCAGGGTGTGTACACAATACAGGAGGACCAAGGAAGCCAAAGTTTTGTAGTCGAAATCTTGGTTAAATTCTCACTCTGCACCCCCATCCCCATTTATTTCCCTGCAAATCAGCCCTGGAGATGTTTTGACCCTGGCCAGGGGGCCAGTGGTTAGACATGGTGGGAATTGCTGTCCCAAACATCTAGAGAGAACCAAGTTGAGGAATCATTGGAGAAGACCTTGATGCTGGGAACGATAGACAGCAAAAGGAGAAGGGGACGTCAGCGGGTGAGGTGGCTGGATGGGGTCTCTGGGGCAGGGGGTTTGGGGTTGAATGGACTCTGAGGGATGATGGAGGACAGGAGAGCTTGGAGGAATGTTGTCCATGGGGTGGTGATGGGTCAGGCACAACTTTACGACTAAACGAGTTGTGGAAGGCTATAGCAAACATTAGCTTTGCTGCTAAATATATGGCAATTTCGAATGACTTTAGAAGTACAGAGATGCTTTAAAACTTTTATTCATGGCTATTAAACATGGTCTGTCAAATGGTCATCAGTTGAAGTCCTCACATTGCTGATAACGCTTCCTGGAAGTGTCTCACTGCAATCTGGATGAGACAGAACTTTGGATATGGGGCAGTGTTGAAATGAAATAATAATCTTATCAAGCAGGGCTGTATTAATGTTTTGAAACACTGCTTTGTGTTGGGAAGCTGGTGATGAGGAAGAAGTGAAAATCGGTCCTGAGAGAGGTTTCTGCATGCTTCTTGTTTTAAGGATGAATTCAAATCAGGCTAATAAGTGTGGGTGACGAAGGGTCAGTTCTCTCTCATTCTGATAGCCCTCTTCACAGGTAGCAAATGGAAGGGTCGATTTGCGAATGCTTTATGCTGCAAATATTTTCCCATTTGTACATGTTTTAGCTGCCAGCCCTGAAACTGTTCTCATGTGGTCTTGACTATTGGAGTTGTCACCCCTTTGAAAGAATCTTACCATGTAATTCTCTGTGTAGCTGCTCACCCTATTCAAGATCTATACATACTTACCTGGGCCTGCTTCCAGGTAAGTATGCATAAGATTGCATCATAGAGCAAAAACGGTGTGAACTGTCACAATGAGGCAATGAAATTTGTGTGAATTGTCCTGGGTGGGGGAATAGTTCTAAAGGCAGTGTATTGGGGAGGGGGTACTGATACTTGTGTGTGTCACAGCAGATATTATGGGAAGAAGCATATTTCTTTCCCATGTGAGAGAAAAGGATAGTATGGCACTTTTCCTCTTCCCTAGATTCACCTTGGAAAATAAAAATAAAATCACCATGAAGCACCTGGGCCGCTATTTTAATCAATGCATTTTAAGAGATTGATCAAAGACATCCTGCTAACCTTGCAGGCCCACTATGAAATAAACTGCATTATAGATACGGTATATTGCTTAAAGTGAAGGTCACTTTGGATTGCTCTTTTCCTCTTGGTGAACTATCTTGACCTTAAGGGGAGGGTAGCTTGTTTTCAGGCTTGGAGGATGTGCCTCATTTTGAATGGAAGAATGGGATGGCTCTCCACATATTCTGAGTAGTGGATACGCAGAATCATGTAATTGGTTTCTTGGTTGGGACTTGTCCATTTGTAATGCTCACCTTTGTAGCAAGCGCTGAATTGGGGTACCTGCAGTAATGGACAGATGTCATCCTGCTAAATTTTAGGTTGTCCTGCCTGCTGGATCTCTCAAACAACGTATTAACTTCTTTCTTCTTTACTCAAGCTCCAAGGAGGGAGAAGATGCTGTGGATTCATCTAACAATATTATTGCTAATAATAAATGCAGGTTATACTGGTGATGATGAGTAAACATCTCATAGCATCACACAGGCATGCCATATGAAACCAATCGAGCAGAAAGGCCATGACACATGACATCAGGCCGCAACAGGTGATTCCAAATGAGACCTCCCAAGATGCATGTACAAACCCCACCTCCCCCATGTGGAGTGCAAGAGTTTGTACTAAAGGAGAAACGGAAGGGAGGAATTCATTTCTTTCAGAGTGACTAATGAATTTGCTTGCCCATCAGTAATTCTGAGGATCAGAGAGCCTGATGCTAATGGGTGGCTTTCAGATACATTCAGTAAAATAAATACATAGAGAAATTAAAATGGAGCTGAGCTCACAGTCCTTTCCTGCAAGTGTCTGCCAAACTTTTTAAAAAAATTAACAGCCAGCTTCACTGCTGAATGAATTTGTGGCTATTTCGTTGGCGCTCTGGCTAAACAACTGGAAGTCAGAAACGCTTGCAGCTTTCCCAGAGATCTGCCAGTAGCCTCCGTTCTGCCTCCTCTCCACCCCTTTCCGTATGCGATGTGAAGGTCACTTGAGATTTCTCATTCCCTCCCACGACTCCACCTTGAATTAGCAGGCAGCCTGTGTGAGCAGCTGCACCTTTGGGGTGTGTTCCAGGTGAGAATTATTCTAATACACCTTTGCAAGGACGGGCTTCTCCAGTGTGCTCTTCCCCGCATTCCAAGTTAATGAGCCGCAGAGTACATCATCCAGGCTTGGATTCCCCCCTCCTGCTATAAATCCCTCCGCCCCGTCTCCATGCAGGCTTGCTCCTTCTCCCTTCCAGAGGAGCCAGGGCTGTTGTCGTTGGGGTGACGTGGCTCGTCTTCTTTGGGCTAACGCTAATGAAGTGTGGCAGGTGTTCAGATGTTGGGCTGTTCGTAGGAGCTGGGTTTTTAGTGCAGCTTGCAGTTCATCCACTTCTCTCTCCCCCTCTCTAATTGGTGCAAAGATTAGATGAAAGTTTGACCCAATAATTAACCAAAGCATTTGTACTTTTCCCTCTCTCTCCCTCTCTCCCTCCTTTCCTTCCTTCCTTCCTTCCTTCCTCCCTTCCTTCCTCCCTCCCTCCCTCCCTCCCTCCCTCCCTCCCTCCCT
>NW_025335587.1:16207391-16308791 GCF_004798865.1 Varanus komodoensis
CCCCTTCCTTCCTTCCTTCCTTCCTTCCTTCCTTCCTTCCTTCCTTCCTTCCTTAAAGCAAAACAGATCAAGTTAGACGAGAAGAATTTTTACTGGGCTTTTTCAAACCTACAGATGGCTTTCCAGATTTAATTGGCTTTTTAATTTTTTTAAGGGTTGGGAGTTGTTTAAAGAAAGGCACATTATGCTGTGCTTTCTCCTCTGCTCTTCCCCCTCCCTGCCCCAGTTCTGTGGCACTGTGTTAAGGCCCTGCTCTCCGGTTTCCAAAATTGCAAACAGCTTGGCATGCAACTGACTTTCCAAGCTAGAGTTGTCTGCGTCTGGAATTGCTTTTCCCCCTGCTGCCGGTTGTTATCTAGCCATGACGAGGCCTCCTAGTTTTCCAGGCCATCGGGCTTTGACAGCACAAAGATCCCTTCCTCAACGCTGCGTATTGCATACCAAGCTGTCTCCCACATCAACCTGCTCATTTCTGGGGAAAGGGTGGAGCAGAATGCATTCAACTGGCCTCTCGATCCAAGGAAATCTAAGACGTCAAGCAAATGCTGCACTTTCCCCTATACCCTGCTTCCTACTTTTTAAAAAACCAATGAAAAAGAGGGCCAGCTGGGACTTATTAACTTAAATTTCTCATCTTGCTGACCAGCGGTCTCTGGGGCCCAGTGTGTCGTGGAACTGTCAGGTTTGTCAATGAAAGCCTTAACTATCACTTGCACCTCACCTATTAGTCACTCATTCGGTGGGTGGGTGGGTGGGTGCTGGCTGGCCGGCTGGCTGCTTTACTAACTTTTTATGCCTTCCCAACCTCTCCTGGAGAGCTGTGCGGAAGTCCAGGTCCGGCAGCATTTGATTTGGAGAGGGATTTGTGAATCTCGGAAAGAGAGCGATGGGGGCCGATGCCTTTGCCAGAGCATTGTTGCGAATGCGTGGTGTCTTCTAAGCTGTACGTGGAGGAGCCATGGCTTGAACCCAGGACCGTATGCATGCAGAGCAGGGGCTTTTCTACAGAGGTATGTCCCCTGCCTTTAAACAACATAAGAGATGGGAAAGCAGAGCATCCTACGTATGGAGGTCAATGCAGATGGCCATTTGGAAGTTGTTCAATGGTCCCTGCTTCCTTGAGTGATGCGCAGTGACCACAGCAATGCTCCCTAAGTTTGGCTTCCTTTTGGAGAAGGGATCTTTGGGAAACCCTGTTTCTATTTGATTTGATTCTATTTTATTTATTTTTAGGAAATTTATAGGCCGTCCATTACTGTCATCTCTGGGCGGCTTACAATTTGAGTCAACTTGCAGCCAGAGTTCTTAGGGCCACATATGCAATGCAGATAGGGTGGAATCAGTGATCATTATTGGGATAATTTTTAAAGTTTTTAAAAGCAGGAACAATATTAATGTAGTTTTAGAAGGAAGGGATAAGTATCCAAGCTGATGAAATATGAAAAAGACAGTATTAAACTACAGCTTCAAACATCTTGGCAAAGATGAAAGGGAGAGAGAGAGGTTAAAGAAAACAAGCAGCAGTCAGAAATTCTTGCTAAGACCTAGGAGAATAAAAATGTTTTTTGTCTCTGTAAAGGCATCACAGTAGGTGCCAGTGGAGCTCACTTGGAAGAGTCTCCCACAGTTTGGGGGCCGTCACTGAAAATGCCGGGTTCATTCACAAATAGAGTGTTTGTGGTGACATGCCAGTCAGATAGCACATCTAATCGCTGGCCACATCGGTTTTGTCCAGAGGCATGAGCAAGACCACCAATTTTAGATTCTCTCTGTTCCTCATTTTTCTAATCAAATGTCCCGTTTGTCCTATATTTTGATTTTTTTTTATTTGCATGAAAACTTGAATACATTTTCTATGATATCTCCTAGTACATACCGACTTTTTTGTGTTGTAATTTCATGTACACAATTTTGACATACAGCTTTTATTGATGATGATGATAATTTGTATGCTGCCCGATAGCCCATAGGGCTCTCTGGGCGGCCTACAATAAAACAGAAATAATGGAAATTCAATACAAGTACTGTATAATCAAAGCAAATACAAAATACGTAACTATAAAACAATGCAAAAATCAAAATAAATTAAAAGACAAATACTTTATGTTATAATACATAACATAAATCAATAATAAAGTACAAAAATACCCCCCCCTGCACAAAACCCAATAGCCAAAGCAGTGCAGCTGGCTAAGAAAAGCACGCCCTGCCCTGCCCTACCGTGTCTTGTCTTCTACAAGCAGGCCCCGAAACCATCCTAACATGATGTATATTTTATAGCGTAAATCTTTTTATGCTATAAAATATTTTTAGCATAAATCTTCAGTAGTATATGCATTTTTGTATGTATGGTTTGATTGGAGAACTCTGTTGGAAAATGTGGAGCAGTGTGAATTTGGAAGGACAGGTCCCTGGTTTTGGTTTGTCTATGGGTTCAAAAGGGTTTATTGGTAGAGGAGTTGATAACTGCTCTATTCTAGTAGCCTGCAGAGTGACAGAGCCTTTTCAGTGGCAGCACCAAAGGTGTGGAAACGTCACCCCATACATCTTTCACTTTATTATTATTTTGGACTTGCCCATGGACAGTTTTTCTGAACATGTTTTGTTTTTAGCGCATGTTTGTGCTCGCGCGCGCGCGCTCTCTCTCTCTCAAATTGTTTTCTCTTTGTATTAGCTGCTACTGATAATTACATTGTTGGGGATTGTTGCCCTTCTTGTTATCTACTTTGTGGAGGGTTGAAAAGGCCTATAAAGCATTCTCGATAAAATTAAATAAGTAAACAGAATAGCAGTGTGAATCTCAGCAGAGTTTCTGCCTGTGCAGATGTTTGCATCCTCGCTCTTTTAATAAGGGAAGTTGTATGCTTTGAATATTCTCACCCTGCCCTTGTTGTGAGTGAGGTGCAGTTTGCCTGAGAGGTCTCAAGAGATCTCTTAAGTTCGTTGTGGTCTCTGTGCATCACACATAAGGACTCTGCCCACATGCATGGAACCTGGTGGGGAAGATTCCAAAGCTAATTAATTGCAGCGTATGTCCCAGCATGGGGAAGGGCTCCTGACTGATCCCCTGTTCATTGGCCACCACCACGGGTGCATCAGGAAGTTCCTCGTTCTGCTCCTCCTAGCTATGCACTTGGTTTTCAGTGCATTCCTTCCTCCTCTAACAAAAAAAATATTTGCCCTTTCTCCCTTTTTCTCACCTTAAAATAAATAAATTGCACACACGTGTGCACTCAATCCTGCTTTCCTCTATTGCCGTCCATCTCATGGTTTCTCTCCCCCACTCGGTCTCGCCTTCCAAACCCCACAGTGGCGCTCAAAGCTTCAACGAGAAACTGCCTCCGACAGATGGCCACTGGCTTTGTCCCTTCTGCCTGGGGGGAGAGCCACATGGTGGTGGTCTGCAGTCCCTGCCAGGCGCTCACCAGATAAGCAGGAAAGCACCAGGCTGATCTCTTAGAAGGGCCAGAGCTGTTAGAAGCAACGGAGGTCCCAGTCTCTTCTTCTGTGCCCTGAACCACAGGCCGCATTTCAGAAATTGCCAAGGTGAAGAAACCAGTGGAAGAAAGCGAGAAACAGCCGATGTGGCTGAAAGCAAAGATGGCAGCAAATGCGCCAAGGCCAAACACCATAAGGTGTCCCCTGCTTGCCCCCCATGTGCCCTTGAGGTGGAGTGAGAGCCCAGCACCGGGTGCTGCCCATCACTGGTAACGCGAGGAGACCAGGAGGACCCGACCCTGATGTACCAAGCAGCTCTGGCCACCTCGTTTGCAGAGGGTGGGATGCAGGAGCCTTCTCCACTCGTTGCCACCCGGGATAATACTGTGTGCCAGTTCTTCTGCTCTTGAGCAGGAATGGACCTGAATTCCATGGGGACACCTTCCTCCGAACCTGGTTTGGGACCGAGTTCAACCTCTTCCTCTCATTCCCCCTGTTCACAAATGTCCTGGCAAAACCTCAGAAGCCCTTGGGCATGTCTCTGACCAGTGCTGGAGGCAGCCCTGAAACTGACCACTCACTTTTCATACCATGCAGAGCAGAAGGTCTTCACTGACTTGGCTGTGCAATATGGATTTAGGCCCCGCACCTGCTCCATACAACAGATCTTCTTCTTGCTAAATTCCCAGCATAGTCTCAAGACACCCTCCATCCATCTCCAGCTTCCACACCCCTGTGCAGGGCTCCTCCACTTGCTCTCTCCCCGTTGCCCAGCAGTTCTCGGGCCCCAAGAACCTCACCCCACCAGTCTGACCTCCTACACCAGCCTGGAGTCTGTCCATAGTCCTCCAAGCCCTTACAAAGAAACCGCTTGAGTCCATGGCCACCACTGGGAAGATGGTCTTCCTTGCTAGGAGGTACCACCTTGGCCTGCAGCTCACGCAGCCTAGCTTCCTCTTGGGCTGATGCCCCCTGCCTCACCTTCCTTCCTACCCAAGGTGTCTCCACCTTCTACATCAGTGAGGACATCATTCCGCTGGCCACGTTCACGGCACCATTGGGCTCAACAGAGAGAGCACTCCACTCCCTCAATGTCTGGAGAGCCCTGGCCTTCTGCAGATGTAGAACCAAGCCCTTCCGCTGCTCACTGCATCTCTTCGTTTGCCTTGGTGGCACAAACCCCCGTCTCCTCACCAAGGCTGGCAAAATGGGTATGAAACCCCGCTCACTGGCCCGATCCAGCCTTCTGGACCGATACATGCCCACTTCGCGCCCTCCATGGCCCTGTGCACCAGGGTGCCCCGCTTCGCCTCTGTGAGGCTGTGGCCTTGTTAAAGCTTCCTGCAATACTGCGGCCTTGATGACCGAGTCAGGGCAGACCACCCTTGTGGGCATGATGCACAGGAGCCCCCTGGTGTTCGAATGCCCGTCTGTGCATTCACACAATCCTGCCCTCCTCCTCTTTGGCGTTGCTCGTTGGTGGCCAAGCGTCCTTTCCGAAACCACATGGTTCCGGGGAATCCGTTTCTCCAGACAGTGGTGGTCCCATGGCTGAGGATCTGGTGAGAGCCCCTCCCTCACACTGGGACGCGCCCAGGGGAGGGGCTCCTGCTTAATTAGCTCTGGCAGCTCCTCCAGCGGCCTCCCTGTGCGCATGCGGAGCCCTTACCTCTGAATGCGCAGTTCGCAATGGTACAGGTAAGCAACCTGCCTTTCCTTGCCTTGGCGATGTGGTCCAAAAGAACAGATGGAGATGTGCGGAAAGGCATTTAATGCCACACCATTTCTTCTCTCTGGCCCGTGGCCTAAATTTTGGGAAGGCATTCTTGACACCTTACCCATTACAAAGAAGAGAGAGGGTGGTTACCTAGGTTGCTGGTCTTCCTTGTCACTTGTCATCTAATATTCCTTTCCCCTCCCACCTTCTGTTCTCTAACAAGGGTGCTGTAAGCACAGGGAATATAATGTAATATGCAGGTCATTAAAAGCAGCTCAGCCAGTTGAAATGCAGCTTAATTATGCATGTGAGGCTCTTTTCGGAGTTCAACCAGTTTGCTGTGTGTTTGTAATAATAAATGGCCCATCCTTTCCTCTCAGAAGAGAATGCGTTCCATTGTGACTGTGGAAATGACATGCAGTGTGTAAATATTCTTGCTTCCAGCCCTGTGGTGTTTTTGTTCTCGGACACTGGAATATCTAGTCCACCCAGTCAGGGCTCAGGCTCTGGCGGGGTGGTTCAGTACACTCAAGATCCCCAAGATGGGTTTCAGGCAAGGCTGTCGCTGGCCTTCGGCATGGCTGCTTTATCAAAACATTTCCCCGGTTCTGAAAATCCTTCGTAGCACTTGTATAACATCAGGGAAGATAAGGATTCCAATCATTTCGTTCTCTGTTTGTTATTAACCCTCTTGCACTTGGAAAAAGCACTTAGCTAATCTAGTCTTTTGGGTCAGGTAGACGCCAATTAAGTCTCAGTTCAAAACACACACGTAGACGTGTATGCACGCACACACACGGCAAATTAATGTAAAAAAATGGAATTGTATTGCTGTTGACAGTAAAAGGTACAGCTATAGAAGGATGGAACCCGGGGTTTGTAATTTCTGCCACAGTTAATCTCCAGAAAGCTTCCCAGACTCTCATCCTTTTTAGTCAGGCATTTTCCCTTCCCTTTCAAGCTTCCTAGAGCCATGAACACTAAGTAACCATAATCTTAATGGAGTCAATGTGCCTAGTGGTTAGTGTTGGGCTGGAACTCAGGAGATCTGGGTTCGAATACCTACTTGGCCATGAAGTTCACTGGTTGGCTTTGGCCCAGTCGCTGACTTGTAGCCTAACCTACCTCACAGGGTTGTTGTGAGGACAAAATGAACAGGAGGGCAAGGACCATGCTGGCCATCTTGGGTTCCTTGCAAGAGGAAAAAAAAGTAGGATATTGCAGCCTGAATTTCAGATCTCTCAGTTCTGAGGGAAATACAGCAATGCAAAGGCTTCCCTCATACTTTATATTGTCAACGACTGAGAGTCAGTGACCTGTAGTGGTTAGCGTTGGAGTGGGCCTTGGGAAAAGGATTTTTGGTTTCGAGTTGCTACTCAGCCATGGAGCTCACTGGATGACTTTGGGCCGGTCACTAATGCTCAGCCTACCCTACCTCACAGGGTTGTTGTTGGGAGAGTAAATGGAAAAGGAGTACTGCCTTGAGTTCTTCCAGGAAGAAAAACAGGACTGAATGGTTAATCTCACCATCTCATAACTGCTGTGGCAACATAAGGCATTTCTTCTATCATCCCCAAGAAATGGGATGGTGTGGAACCCTATGAGTCCCAGCCGACATGGTGGTTAGTCTTCAGTCCATGTGGAGGGCACCATGTTGGGGAGGTTATAGTGTGGTTAAGTTTGTGGAGTTTGTCCTATTGGAGTTATTTAGGCCCCAGTTTCAAGAATGGGAATAGTTCTGTGAACTGTTGTATGACTGGCTCCCAATGGCCCTGGCAGCCTCTAATTAAGATACATACTGCACAATGACAACAGTGTGAGGAGAGAACTTGGAATCTTAACTGTAGAGAACATGCTTTCTTGGAGGTACAGTTTTTCGGGATCAGTTATGATTTTAATGGAGCAGTAGCATCAATGTATTCCATTTTCTTCTCTGTCCATGCTCTATTGTGGCTCTTTGTCGTCTTTCACTCAGCGCAGTCTCCTGCTTTTTTCTACACATGGGCAACTGGCAGGACGGACCTTAAATGTGGCCTGTGGCTGTCAGGATCTGCAGCTCCCCCTGATGGCCTGAAAGAGAAGGGGAATAGAGAAGTACCTGCAGGATAGGCATCATAGCTGTAGATACTGGCAGGATGAGGACCAGTGTAGGAGCCCCTATAAAAGGTTTTTCAGACCTCCCCAGCTTTTCCACAGCAACATAGGTCTTTGGGGTGGTTACTTCTTGTTCCCAGTCTGCCTTCTGCTTCCAGTCCAGCAACATCTTCATTCTTATCTTGATTCACCTCACTTCTGACCCTGCTGTACCTTGTTTTAGCTGACCCTTGCCAGTTCCTGATTTCACCTCTAGCTGTGCTTTGCATTGTCAAGATCTGCCTCCATCTCCATCACCCCTGGTCCTGGTATTCTAGTGGTGCTTTCTTGCTGCTTACATCCCAGAACTCCAGCAGCCCCACAAAAGACATGCCAATATTTCCAGTTGGAAAATGTGAAACAAATGCAGAATTGAGAGCACCGGGAACAGCAGAACAGAATATGCTGGTCAAGGGAGGTGGAGGAAAGATGATAACACACATCACAGAAAGGTTAAAATAGGTTCTGGGGCAGAGGGAAGCTTCATTCTGCATGTCTGCTTTCTGAATAAGGAATAATATGTTATTTATTTGCAATTTTTGTTTATTGCTCCACAGTGATACAGATTCTCAAGTGGTGAGCAATTCTAAGATAGAGAAAATAATAAAACAATATGTTAAAAAGCAGAATATTGATAAAACCACGGCTGGTCAGTCAAGGAAAGCTTCCTGAAATATATTTTCAGGATGTGCCACCAATGCCATCATGTTGGTGTGGACCTGACCTCTGCAAGTGGCAATGGAGCCATTATATTGAACAGTCCTCTTTGGATGGACTCCGCTCAGGTCATCAGACCACCAGGGAATGAGTTCCTTCAACGACTGGAGAACTTGGTAAGGGAGAAGGTGCTCCTTCAAGTACTTTGGTCTCAAGTTATTTAGAGCTTTACTAGTAGCAAAACCCTAAATCTGGCCCAGTAACAAATGGGCAGGTGGTACAGTCTCCTTAGCAAAGGAGTTCTGTTGGAACATTTTTCTATTTCGTTTACTCTTATGTTTCACATTCTCCCAGCCTTAATGTAATTTCTCCAGTTCTGTTCATTGAGACGGCATCAGCTTTCGAAGATCCCTGCTTAGAATCATGGCCTTTAAAAAAAAAATTACCCGTTCATGATTCAGTTTCAGTTTGCATCTGGAAAGTGCCTTTTCTTTATTTAACTGTGGAATTGGTGTAGAGACGGGGTGGGGGCTGAATGGCTGGTCTGGTGTGGGAACGTGTCTGATTCCCCCCTTCTCTAGTACCTCCTATAGGCAAGAGGCCCGTGACACCTGTAGCCAATGGGAAGGGAATCCAGCAGGCACTGTGCTTTGTCATCGTTTCCCCTCCTCTCCAGTGAATGCTTTGCTAACTGTAGATACTGGAAGTGTTAACAGAGGTGCATGTTCCTAGGAAGGGCCTTTGTAACTGGAGCACAGCAGAGAATGCTGCA
The DNA here is from genome assembly GCF_004798865.1 of Varanus komodoensis. Lineage (NCBI taxonomy): Eukaryota > Metazoa > Chordata > Lepidosauria > Squamata > Varanidae > Varanus > Varanus komodoensis. The sequence goes on from NW_025335587.1 coordinate 16,216,109, forward strand.
GCCTAGCTTGTATTTTGGAAAACTTGTGTGTTTGTACATGCGCGTCCGATAGACTCATTTAACCTTTGAAGGCCTCCTGGCTCGATGGCCCTTGGAGACAGGCTGCATGGAAAACGTTCTAAATATAGAGCTCATTTGTTGTTGAATAATAACTTCAGAGGGTTGGTTGTGAAGAGTTTCCAGTTGCTTGTAGGCAGTAAATTCGGTAGGAGGCATATACTGCAAATGAAAAGTGCACAGCTGACGGTGCCTATGTCACATCCTGTCATTTGCTGGAATGATTAATGCATGGGATCAAACGGGGAACTTTTGTAAATGTTGCAGGGCTATGGTGTGCGTGCATTAAAAGGAAGTTCCATCAAGAGCATAAGTGGAAGTGTTTGTTTACCTTCTGCAGGGCTGGAATTGAAGGGATAGGAGAGTCAATATTCTCTGTCACACAGGCCGTGGGGTTGGTAAAGATCAGTGGGGGTGGGGTGTGCATCCGTGTCTGGACTATACCATCTTCAGCTGCAGAGGGAGGATTGTGTTGTGTGAAACTCCATGAAAAGCTCTGCATATTAGGAAAAAGAGACCTAGAACATCAGAGAAAAGAGTCTACCATTATCTTTGACTTGCTAGCTTTCCATATGAAGGGAAGAAAGAAACTACCTAGACAGCTTTGGCTGTGGGGTGGTATAGAAATTAATTAAATAATAGAATAAGCATAAGCATAAGACATCAGTATAACTATGTATCTCAGGGCATGTTCTAGAGTTTGCCCCAGCAGACTGAAGATAGAGCAGGACTGTTTCGTAAGAATGCAGTGTGTGCCTTGGTTCACATGTAACGACAGCCCATGATTTAAACAACCCATGGGTGGTTGTGCATGAATGGGAGTGTGTGTTTGCTGCCTCTCATGTGACTGCCTCTTCTGTTTTTAATTGGCAGCCTGCAGTTGGTCCATTCGTATGTGGTTAAGCATAATGCATAATGATTTGCTTAGGGGTTAAATAACTCAGCAGTTAACTCATGGTTTCTTGTTGGGTTAACTACTAAAAGGTGTTATTGAATGAGTGTGTGTGTACACTAAAATTGCCCTGTGCTTATCTGGTCTCTTCAATTCATGGCCAATATTTGTTGTTGTTGTTGTTGTTGTTGTTCTACTGTGGTTGTTCAGGTCTGGAACTCCCTCTTCAGCTAGGAGCCCTAAAACTTTCAATGATGAAGCATCTACTGCATAATCAAGCCACTGCCTTCCTACGCTTTCCTCTCTTCAGTTTGTGCAGTGTAGCAATATACCACAAGCAGAGAGCAGGTGCATCACGCCAGACGCCACAGAGAAGCATGCTAAGCTTTTCTTCATTGTTACATTGCTGCCTCTCCTCCTGGCTTCATAATAGATGGCCCAACATGGCTCACAGTGCCAGCAAAATGACCGCCGGTCATGAAAACCAACACAGATCTATGAGCAAAGGAGCAAGGACAATGAGCGCTGAGTGTATGAAGTCAAGACAGGTTCAATCTGGTGCCTAAGGGCGTATTCATATAGATTGCTTACATTAAAGTGTTCTGTAGCCTGGGTGCCACTTCAGAAAAGACCCTGCTGCTTGTCTCTGACCATGGATACTGGTGGGGATGTGAAGGCAAACCTGATTACGCTGGCAGGTTCGTAGAAATAGAGCCAGGCCTTCAAGAATTCTTATGCTGCTCTTCCCTGCCAACAGCCTAAAGGACTAGCAAAGACCATAGCATTAAAATGTCTGAAGTGGAGACATAGATCTTTGCTCCAGGACGTTGCTTTTCTCGCTGTACTTTAAGCTGACCAGTAGGTCTTCGGTGATTTTCAGCAGTCCTCCTGTGTTACAGAAAGTTTTGCCTGTTATGTAATGTGTAAGAGAAGGGTGGGTCCATCAGTAAGTGGAGTGATGTTGTCAAGAAGGCAAGCTTTATTATTCTTACAAACTGACTTGACTTCTCAAAGTTCCACTAAGAGTAAAATACATAAGCAAGCAAAAGAATGTGCTTTTCCATGCAAAAGGTCCTCGGTTCATTTCCATCCAGAGCTGGGAAGAAGCAGTGGAAAGCCTTTTCCAATTAGTATAGATTTATTTTATTTATTTGTTCAATGTATATGCCACCCCACTGGCCATAGGCTCTCTGGGCAACATAGAACATACTAAAATCCTGGAACAGCATGATTCTGAACAAGGGGGAAGCAATGGTTTGCTATATGATAGAGCATTCTTCTTCCTATATGGCAGGAGTCGATGGATCCCAGCTAAGGTTAGACAAGATTTTTACTTTCCCATATTTATTTAATACATTTTTATCCTGACCAGTAGCCTGATGGCTTTCTGGGCAATTAACAAAGCTACTTGTTAACCAAGTACTTGTTGCCTTGTTCTCTGGTGTCAGAATCCCGGAATCTCAATTTGAGAAGAGGGAATAAAACTCGGGTTCGTGGGAAAGACCAAGCGTCCAGACCTTCTGAGGCTTTATTGTTTTACCCCAAGGTTCCCACGGTACACTCACGATAATGCAGGCTGCATTACCGGGCACGCAGAGATGAACTCTGCTGCAAAGCTTTATGGGTACACAGGTACAGGAATGTAGAGATTACAATAAGATTCTGAGGTCATCACATACAGAACAGATAAAGAAATGTCAGTCAATCGCACTGTAACAATGAGATTAAAACATTTCTAATTGCCTGTATTGACACTTGAACCCATCTCCAGGTCTGCTCAGACATGCAAATTCAATTCTAAAACATTCTGCATGATCAGGGCACATGAAGTCCTCTGGGCTATCAAAAGATTATTGTAAACTGAATTCCAGCAGTGACTATTTACAATGTATATTTGGGCTAAAATGGCCTACTGTAGCCTACAGCTAAAGGTGAGAGAAAGGAGGGGGGGATGAAGGCCATTTTAAACAGCTTGGTTTTGAGAAGGAAGACAGGATTTGATCCCACAATGCAAAGGCACACAGGAGTAATGCTTTTCAGACAGGATTTATCCAAATTTTCCCAACACTGGTCATTTCCAAATTTGTATTGACAATGAGATTTTTTGGGTAGATCGGCCAGGGTCCATATATTTTCTTCCTCCCTCTCTCTTTAAAGCTTTATATCTTCAGATAAATCCCCCCCAGTAATGAACTATTGATAAATTGAGATGCAGAGTCAATCAAGGAAATCCTCTGATATCTGCTCAGGTCAAGTGGAGATGGCAACTGAAATGAAAGAGAAGCAATGCATGTGTTTGTCATTCAGCCTTCTTGATCAGTTTGGACAGACTTTGCATTGGCTGACCACCCTTGATGGGAACAAACTAAACAATGCTCTTGATCGGTGATAGTGTTTCTCCCAGCAGGAGGTGGGGCCCCTTATGCCTGACAGTTTTCATTCTCAGAGCTAGCCATGGGGCTGAATGCCATCCCCAAATAGGCCCGCCACAATGGACGGGCTCAGAATAAAAGCGGCAGTGACCAAGGAGTCTCAGTGTCATAGGGACCTCCCCAGAAGATATCTTGACACTAACCCACAAATATATAGATGTGCACGAGCGATTGATTGCTCCACTGGGATTTTACGAACCATGCCGCTTGCCAGCAGATGTCCTAGGCTGCATCGGGGTATTGAGAGATTGATTTAATTTGCAAATAACTACATGTTGCACAATAATCAAAGCTGTCTGGGCAGTTCGCAATAACAACAAAGAACATAACATGGAGTAAAAACAAAAACAAACAGCCATGAAAAACCAGACTTGAAAAGCAGCAGCAAGCTGTAAAAGAAGTTTAAGATGCAAAAGGCTGGGAAGATAAAAAGGGTTTCACTTGGCACTGAAAGGACCCCCATATAGGTGACAAACACACTGGTGCTATAATTGAAAAGGCCCTTTCTTCTGTTGAGAAGGACCTGCCTTTTTTAATTTGGCTGGCGCACACAGAAGTGCCTCAGTAGATGATCCTAAGGTCTTGATTGCACTCGCGCGCGCGCGTTCTCTCTCTCTCTCTCTCTCTCTCTCTCTCTCTCTCTCTCTCTCTCTCTCTCGTGTGGGGTGTGTGTGCGCGCGCGCGCACGCATGTGTGCATTGTTCCTTCAAGTTAGCCGGCCCCAAGTGTAAAAGTAGTGTTTCCTAACTTTGCTTCTCTAAGCCGCAAAACCCACGATCCCAGATCCTGGGACCTTTTGCTTTTAAGGTTAATAGAGCAACTTTAAATGGAACTTAGAAACAGACCAGGAGCACGTTCCACCAGTAACATGCAGTTTCCAGCCCGGGTTAACATCCTTGCTGACCCGTTTTGGACTAGTTGAAGTTTCTGTGCTGTTCTTAATCATAGCCCCATGTACCAAGGGTTGCAGGAATCCAAGTGACCTGGTAGAAAACAGCTCCTCCCATCCTGCAAAATGGGGAAAACAGTAGGCTTAGACACTGCAGTTGTGTGCCTGTTGAACTTGGATGGATTAGGGTTGTGTGATACTGCCTGCAGTTCCCCCAGAGAATGGAAGGTATATGGGTACATGGTGTTTATCTCACTTTTGTCTTCCTGACACCCCTGTGAGGTAGGGCAGGGCTGAGCATGTGACTGGCTCAAGGTCACCTTGTGAATTTCACTGTGGAGGGAGGGCTATGAACGCAGTCCATCATTCTAAATCCGGTGTACTATAAGCTTCAGGGCGTTCGTTCATAGGATTACCATAAGTCAGAGATGACTGGGCAGCATGGAACCACTGAACATGAGCAGAGATGGGATGAAAGGAAGCATCTTCCCTGTGCCAGGTCTGGGTTTTGGAGGGTCCTGTGGGCAAGGCATCCTCCATGGGCACTGTCCCTGACCTCTATTATCACCAGCTGCTTTTGGTCCTCATCCTCTTTTTCAGCATTACCACCACCTGTGTGCTTGTCAGGCAGAAAGCTAGTGAGCAAGGAGGCTGTGGCATCCCTTGTTCCCCCTCCCATCCCTGTTGTCTGGTTCCAAATGAGAGGCAGGTGAGAAGCAGGTTGCAGTGGCAGAGAAGCAGCTCTAGGGGGCGTTGGTCAGCCCCCTGGTGGAGCATAGGACCTAAGCAAGCCCTGTCCTCTGTATCCACCATTTCTGAGATACAGCGGATATCCAGAGCAAGCTCCCCAGTTGGGTAGGTTTGTATAGGAGAAGGCAGTGCCCACAAGTAGTTGAGCCTTACATTTCAATAAGCGAAGGGTGAGCAAAGTTCTGGGGCTGAGAATGCAAAAGTAGAGCAGAATTTGAGGTATGCAATTAGCCTGTGGCCAGATTCACACATAATATTGACCAAGAATGGGTTAGCTAACCCAGAACTTACCACAGCAGGTTCCCCCAAATTCCCCTTTCTATTTCTCTAATGGGAAGCTGATTTGTCACATGAATTTGAGCTATGCTCAGTCATGGCTGCAACTGCCATAGTTAATCTGCAGTTAGTTCTTAGGTTAACTGCAGGTTCTTTTGAGCCACAATAAACCCATCAGGTCTGGCTTTGGATGAAGGTTGATTATGTAAAGTGCACTGGCTGCACGCTGCCACCAATCTTGGGTTAACTAACCCACGATTTGCTGCTGTGACACGTTAACCAGGGCCGGGTGTCTCTAATCCCCACTTTGCAGCCTTGATTGTGGGCCTGCATTGCCAGGTATGTTGTTTTCTTTATTCTATTCTAGAAAACCGATTAAGTCAAAATGTCTGTCACTTTAGGCTGCTTTTGTCCTGCGGGCTTCCTTCTATAGGACAGCTTCTAAAGGACTTCATTTTAACAGCTTTGTGGTTGTTTCTTTGCTTTGGTGCTAGGTTTGTATTTGTTCACTCTTGGGCTTCATGTATGTTGTTGTGATTCCTTTAATTTGTAGTGTGGTACCATGAACCATTGGAGACCGACTTTGGTAAACAAGCAGCACTTTGTAAGTTGTTGTTGCTTGGAAGGAAACATGCTGAGATCATGTTGCATGAAAGTGTGTGTGTGTGAAGCGACAAGAGAGCCAATGCTTCTGATCAGGTTTTCCCTCGGAAGCTGTAGCCTAGACAAGTCTATAACCTTGTTTTCTAGCCCACAGTAACAGTATAAATATGACATTTCAGATGTATTACACTTGTTGGAGTCTCTAAAACCAGCCAGAATCTGAAATTAAAAGAGCACTTTCTTCTGCTTAGCTGCATTGAAACCTCTTCAAACTGGCATAAATCAAAAATATATTAAAAGGGCCAACAAAACAGAATAAGGAACTTTCGAAAGCCTCATCGGCTATAATTTAATGCTTGGCAGAAAGGATGAATTGGCTGTTCTTTCTCTCTTCCTCTTTTTGGCTGGGCTTACAGTTGGAGAAAAAGTGCAGTTAGCCTTGGTCTGAAGTTAAATCTGCATTTAGATATAAGTTGCAAATTTGTAGTTCAGGGACTCATGGGAAAATATCATATTCTTATCTAGATGAATGACCATCCCTTTAATGCAGTATAATAGAAACATAGTGAGATTTGTTGTACCTTTCCAGAGTAGAAACTGTTTCCTTGTTTTTTAAAATAGAGAGTTTTCACTGCTGTTTATTAACAATTTAAATCCAACTTTGACATGTGCTCATCAACTGTTTGTAAGGCATCTCCCAGCAAAAGGTCTGCAGAGGGCACTGAATAACTTGGAAAGCCAATTCACATGTGGATTGGGATTGGTGGCTGGTTGTGCTTTTTTATTCAACTGAAAATACTTTTGATGGTAAAGCTTCTCAGACTCCCATATAAGATGTTAAAAATCCTGTACAAAAGTATAGCGATAGGTAAGAAATAAATTACAATTAAGTTCTATAAACCACAGTAAGAACAGAGTATACCAATACAATCTGTGGCACAGATTATGGGAGGGGCAGCGAAAAGATGTGGGTCTTCAGATTCTTTGGCCTGCAAAGAAGGGGGCTGCTGAATCTTGGTGAAAGACGAATCCAGAAGTATGGGGTGACTGCAGAAAAGGGTTTCTCCTTTGTCCCCAGCCTAACCACCCTTGGCAATGGGCAGTTGAGAAAAGGCCTCTGTTGACAGCCTCAAAATCTGGGAACACATTTTTTGGAAAAGCCAAGCTTAATCAGAGAAGTTGGTTTTCTAACTGGTGCTGGGGAGACTTTGCAGAAAAGGAACACGGGGTCTGTCAACTTGTTATGTGGATGGGTAGATGTGAATGCATACTTGTGCCTACTGAGGACGGTTTGATCCTGTTCAGTAGTTTGGTCTAAGCTGAAAGCTGATTTGTACATTCTCACGGCATTTAGTACTTTAAATCATTTTTACTCTAATCTTTTGCCACAAAGGCAGCTTATGTAAGTTCAGTAACAAACAAAATACTTCCTGCCTGTAGGGTTGCAATCTGAAAGTCATAGCACCAAAGGAAAAAGGGATGTTAAGGGCAGAGGGGGGAAGCAAACAGGGCTCTTAAGCTTAGAATATTCAGATAGTGACAGCCAGGATGGGAACCACAGAAGGCTGGAAATAGTGTCTTAGCAAAGCTGTCTGAGTATCTCTGTTTTCTTTCATCCCCGGCAGCCTGATGGAAGTTGTAGCAAGGTTACTGCTGCTGCTGGACTTAATGAATTATGCCATTAACTGGAATCTCATATTTTGAGGGACAAACAAAACTTTCTGTACTGATCTACTTGATGGTGCACTCAATGTTCAAAGGAGTGTCAGGGACAAAATATTCAGCTTGTGGATCAAGACTTCTGAATCCAAATCTCCCAAGTTGTTGAATGGAAGAGGCATTCCATTCTGGGTGCACATGAAAAGGCAGGATAACTCCTCTTGGATGAAAACCATGCATCCAGAAAGCAAAGGAACTACTTGTTTTTCCTTCTCTTTAAAAGGATTTACTCTGTGTAAGCATACAGAGTTTTCTGGAACTGCATGATTCCCCTAATAACAGAAGTAAAATGTGCAAATTTGCACAGGCTAATTTATATATGCTTTAAAGTCACTCTGTCTGTGTCTTTAAAGGATCCTGCCTTCTAAGGGCACCCCTATTTATAAAAAGGGATGTATGGGCAAGGCAGAGGAAGGTATTTGATATCCAGAAAAAAACTCAGCTGGAAAGGGTTGGGGCAGGAGGAGGTGAAGCTCAGGTGTGCCAAAAGTCCGCAAGGGTCCTTGTACCTTTGTTTCAGCCAGTGCCCTGAGATTGCAGGGTGGTGGAGTAGAGGGGCTCCCAGGTACTGGGGCGCCAAATAAAAAATTCGGGGCTCTAGACGGACCGGGCTGCCTCCTGCTGCTATTTTTGCTTCCGTGGGTGCATTGTATCCTGAACAGTTGGCAAGGGAAAAATACAGAAGCAGCTAGCCTGCTTTCTCCAGCCAAGGCTAGGCAGGGCTCACTGGAGTGGTTGGAGAGTTGTTAACTCAGGTTGTGTACCACTCGAAAAGGCTGGAGAACTGAACTTCCCAGAGCTGTCAGTCTGGAATCTCTTATGCATGCGCTCCAACTTGAACAAAAGAACACATTGTAAATCTGGGCTCTGGTTCCCTCTCTCTGCCCCCCTTCCTTTGTGCACTCTGCTCTAGCCATTTCCCTAGGTACAATAGTTTTCATAATGTTCTGTGTTGTTCTGTCCCTACTGTGAACGCCACGGCTAGAAGCTACATGCAAACAGCTTTGTTGGCTATTTCTGCTTCCCCTGCTTATATTGTACACCCTTTAAAAATGTGCTATTCCCCCTTTCTCTCCCCAGTCTCTCTTTCTCCCCCCCCCTCCTTTGGATAATGGCAAAAATCCCTCCTTATGGGAACTGCGGTAGATAATACAAAAAAAGCTCTTTGAAAAGAGCTTTATCAGAGTACAAAGTACTTGGAATTGAAAACCCCTAGAGGGTTGCTTTTCTTTCTCCCCCCCCCCCCACCCATCATTTAAAAACTTGCAATGGCTGCTACATGGGCAGTACCCTTGCCCTGTTTTCAGTTGATTTGCATGTTAGAGAGAACGGAGTAATTGGTGTTTAACCAGAACAAAAGAGGATCTGTTTGCGAAAAAGAATTCTTGAAGTAGACCCTAATACATATACCGCCTTTGTCTCTGCTCTCATTAGGAACTGAATAGGATGCCTTAGTAATTAGAATGAGGAAGGCATAGCCTTGGTTTGGATGTTTTTTCTGAACTAATTGGTTTGAAAATTATATTTGATATGGTTCTCGGAGGGATGTTGGCACAACACCTCATCGGAATATGGACATCCTGCCCCCACCCCAACAGCACCTTTTAACCAAGAGAAATGGACAGATAAAGGCAGGTTTTTCCTCCCTTCCACTTTTTAAAAAACTGTTTATCTTCTCCAGCTGAATGCACATGCTTGTTGTTGGTGCTTGAAACTGTTCCTGCTTCTCACTGCTTTGAAAGGTGTGTGTGTTTTGTTTCCAGTCTGAAACTGTTCAAAGAGCCTTGTGCAAGATGAATTTTGTGTGCATTTTCGAGTCATCAAGCTAGACTCTTTTTTCTTCTTTTTTTTGAGCCTCTCCAACTTAGTGCCCTTTGCATGTGTTGGATTACGACTCTCAACATCTTCCAGCCAGTGTTCAATACAGTGCTTAAACGCAAGGGTGCAAAACTCAAAAAAGCTCCCAAAAGGGCTGCTTTTTGTAAACTGTCAGCTGAAGGGAGCTTTATTGCAATGTTAGCTGGGGAAAGAAAGCATTCTTAGCCCAACTTTCACGCTGTGTTTTTCACAAACCCATTCTCTGTGAAGCTTCTCCATCCCTATCTTGCCCCCCTGTAGCATATTCCCCCTCCCCTTTCTCCAGTGATACATCCCCCTTCCCAACCTCTTTGTTAATCCTGCCTTCTTTTCTCTCTGCACTCCAGAGCACCTCCTTTGCAGTTGGGCTGGGATGGAGGTGAAAACACAAAAGTGCTTACGGTTGTGCACCTGGTTTGCATGGAGGACATCCTGGGATTCATGCTGCACTTAAAAGGATCCCTGAATGGCCGCCCAGCTCCTGGGAGAGTGTGCCAATCAGTCGAGTACCGTTTGATCACAGCTTCTCTCTCTGCCTTTTCAGCCTGCATTGCCCACCCTTCTCTTCCCTTGCCCGCTAGCCTCTGTGCTCCGATCTTTTGTCTGCCCTTTCTTCTCCCTCCCCAAAGGTTCCTCTGGAATCCCTGGGCTCCATTCCCTGCAATTCTTTGCTCTGTTTCTGTATCCCTTCCCCTTAGTTACAGAGTTATGTATCCCTTCCCCTTAGTTATTCCATAGGCTATGGAATGCACTCCCCAGAGAGAATTGCCTGGCGCCGATGTTACATGCTTTTCGGCGCCAGGTCAAGACCTTTTTATTTACCCGGTATTTTAAAGTTTAACTATTTTAATTATGTTTTTATCCTCAGTCGTGGGTTGTTATGATGTATTTACTATGATGTATTTATTGGGAGATTTATTGTGAGCCGCTCAGAGACGTATAGTAATTGGACGGGTTAGAAATACCCCCAATAAATAAATAATAGACAGACAGACAGACAGACAGACAGATCTTGGTGAGAGAAGGCTCTTCTAGTGTAGCTCCATTACACACCTCCGAATCCAGGGAAATTTGGGAGCAATGCAGACATAGGTGCACCCTTCCCCTCCCTCCCCGTACTTCCACCAGATTGTGGTTGCCTTGACCCAGGTGTTGGATGCAGGTATTGGGAATGTCCCCCAGTGAGCAGGAAATAGCTGAGGCAGCTTTGCCTTCCATTTTGCTTTCCTAATTCAGTGGTTACCATGGCTCAGAATACTGGAAGACCTTTCATTTATTGTGGCTCAGTTGCCCTGGAAGGCAAGGACAGTCCAGTCCAGTCCAGTCCAGGTCTACAATTCTCACCATTGGCTATGCTGGTCAGAACTGATGGGAATTGAAGGTCAACGCATCTCATCTGGAGGGTCAGAATTCCCGCCACCGCCAGTGAGGTCGGATATTATCCTTAATCCTAATTTCAGATTGAAAATGTGTGAGGCGAGGATGTGTGGTGCCCGCAGCCACTTAAGGCAGCCTTCCCCGACTTGGGGACCTTCAGAGGCATTTGGACCACAACTCCCAGGATCCCCATTCAGCAGGGCCATTGACTAGGGATTCTGGGTGTTGCAGTCCACATGTGTCTGGAAGGCACATGTCGGGGAAGGCTGCCTTGAGGGGTTCAGAACAGGCATGAGCTCTGAGTTGGAAGGTTACAATTAAAGATTTCTTGGGGTCTTAGGCTGGGAGTGTGTGGCTACCTATTCATCTCTACAGGATATGGTGTTCCTGGTGGCCAGGTAATTTGCACCATTGAACTGGATTATAAATTTTTAATTGGATCATTCAGTCCTTCCAGGGCCAGAGACTCAGTGGGATTACCTCTCTGTACAGGAGACAGGGCAGTGACTCATGCAGAGACACAACGAGAGACTCCTTTAAAGTCAGAGTTTTACTCTTTACTATAGGATGGAGGGAGGTGTGTTGGAAATAAGTCAGTATAGGTGCTCTATGGGGGGGATATAGGGGGTTCAGTATAAGTGGGGGTGAGATACCTTGAGTATCGGACTTCTGTATGCAAGAGCAAAGTTTAAGTTTCTTTTATAAAAAGATGCTTTGGTGATGTTGCCAGCCTCTTAAAGTTCTTTCTGTGCGCACCCTCACCCGTTGGAGCCTGTAGGTTTATTTGGGTGCGCACGCATGTGCAAAAACGAATGAATTATTCCAACTTGAACATTGAACATTACATTTATAGGATTATGTTAAGAACTTAATAAAGTGTTGCCGTCTGATCCAATTATTTCTAAAGATCCCCCCCCCGCCTACCCCTTTTTATCCAAGATTTTGTTTTAATTAAGAACTAGCTACAGGCCAGTCACATCTTAAGATAGGAGAGGAGGGTGGCAGAAGCCCCCCTCCCCTTGCCCCCAGCACACCTAGGCCCTGGGCTCAATTTGTAAGTGCAGTAGCCACTCTGGCCTTGGGATGGTAGGGAAATGACTCCACTTACTGCAGACTTAACTCATTTTGCCCTTTGAAACCACTCTCTGAACTGAAATTCAGCAGTTGTTTGAAATTTGCACTTTTCCAAATTTTGCAGTAGAGTTTTCCAGTCAGGAAATGTATATACAAATGGATATATTAGGGGAAATAATGTTAATAATGCAGCATGTTAGAACTGCTTGTAAATTATCTCGTGCAGAAAAAATGCCTAGAAAAATGTGTGTATTTGGAGAAATGCGAGGAAGAATCCTTATGTATTGCCACACACACTTTAAAACAGACTCTCAAAGTTTGGGATTAATTGAGCTCAGCACTGGCGACATTCTCAATTGCCAAGATGAATGAAATGTAAGAATGGAAAAAGGAGAAAGCAAACTTGACCAATGTCTCTTAAAAGTAGCGTTTTGTTTATGGAAACCCACAATTCTTTTATGCACCATGCAACATCAGGGTTAGGGAAGACATTAGTTTAGTTTGCATTTTAATGTTTATCTAAGATTATCCTTTCAAATCGATATGTGAACCAAAGTGCTGGCATGCTGTCAACAAATGTACAAAAATGCACATTTCACACAGAGAAAGCTATGCATGAAAACAAGACTATTCAGAAAATGAAGATACAAATAAGCTTTGCATTTGGGAAAGTTGTCCTGGTTTAAAGGGCCCTGGAGGTGCATTTCCTGCACAAATGGAAATGCAAAGGGAACCAATCCCCCCCCCCCCCCGCCAAGGCTGTGCACGTGGTTTTGCAAGGCAGTTCACGACACAACTGCTGCTTCCTGGAATTGCTTTCTGCTACTGCGTTACTTGGTGTGATGCCACAGCCACAAAAACGGCACGGATGGGGACTGCATCCTATTCCGCAGGTTGGCCACACCCTGTGCAGCAAATGTTCAGACTTCCCTGAGCTAATGAGCCTTAGGGTGTGGAGTTGCACATGCCCCTCCCACCGCATATGCCAAATGGGGCCTCTTCTGGAGTCAGCTTGTTTAGAAGCTATCCACATCTGGCCTTGAGGTTGTAAATTAACCATATGGAGCTGCTTAGCTCTGAAACAGCATCTTTTCTGATGATAGCTCTTAAGATTGTAATCCTCTTCCAACCTGTTGTTAATGACCAGTTTGTTGTTCCACGGAGAGCACTACTTGCTCCAAAGCTGTTGCTTCAGAGGTGCTTGGTGCCTTTCCTCCCGTGTAGGGCCTGCATTTTAACAGCCTTTGTTGTTTCTTACCCTCTCCGTTTTATACCTTGTAGATCTATCACATTTTCTTTGCAACGTATTGCAAATGTGGTTTCCCCTGTGTGTTAATGACATCCATCTGCCTAAAGGGCTAAGGGAAAGAAAGGGCTTCTTTCAGCCTCAGACCTAAAGCTCTCAGGCCATGTTTAAGTGACCGGGGAGGCAAAAGACTGGGACAGAAAAAAGGGACTCTTAGCATATTGTGGCCTGGAGCTCATTCTGCCATTAACTAAGCCTTCTAGAAAGTGGGGAGAAGGATGCTTGGTGGTCAGGGAATCAGGGAAGGGAGGAGGCTACCTGGGGACTCCTGCAGGTAGGATTTGGCCACAGGTGTGCGCTAAGGTGAGAGCAGTGTCACGTAGGACTATAAGGGATGGTGGAGGTGGCATTCTGGCTCCCTTTGCAGCCTCCTTATAAGTAACCTGCATTTTTCACATCACACTTTGGTTTCCCCATACAGAGATTGGGATAGACTTGAACAGTGGGCAGTGGTGTGGGATCAGGCCAAAGGTCTAGCTACTCCAGCATCAGGCTTCTAATGTACCCAACCAGGTGGTTCTGGGAAGCCCCCCAACCAGGGCAAGATAGGTTCAAACCCTTCTGTTCCACCTACTGTTCTCTGGGAATCGGCATCGCGTGGCAGAATCCACTGACCCATCATGGCCTTTTTTCTTTTATATCCTTGTCCATCTTTTGTTCGTTTGTTCTGTTCATTCTGTTTTAAAACTTGAGTTTCTCACAGTTCCTCATAATTCTCCAGGGCTAGAGGAAAGGGATAGGGCAGAAAATAATAATGCAAGCTTAGCTAATCTCATACTTTTGCACCAAACAAAACTCCATTATCTTTAAGAATCTGCATTCTGTGAATGTTCTAATGTATTTCTCCAACTGAGAATGGATACAAGAATGTGGAAATTAGGGGAAAACACACAGAAAAAGATATAGATTAGTGTAAATAAACATAAACTTAAACTATATTAGAGGAAATGCTTGCCAAAATGTGTTCTATTATGAAAAAACTGCATACAGAATTGTTTGTGTTAGGAGAACCATGCATTTTCTGGACAGTTTTTAGCAAACAAACAAAAATCCAACATTTTGGAAGACCCTAGCATGATATGAGAAAAATTCTTGAGAGTTAGGTGCAACTAATTTCAAGATCAGGAAAATGAGGAATTGGGAGAAAATGAAACCAACAGATTATTACATCACATTCATACCTTGCTTTTCTTCTGGCAAGGAACCCAAAACAGCTTACAAGATTCTCTTCCTCTCAACAGCAACAACTCTGTGAGCTGGTTAGACTGAGATTCCATGGCTAGCCCAAAGTCACCTGATGAGCTTCAGGGCACCTGAGCCCCAGTTCTATACTCTAACCACTAGGCAACACTGGACTCTTCCATCCCTGGTAGAATAGAGAATCTGAAACCAGGAGATGCCTTATTTATGTGGATGCAAGCTTCTCTTTTAGCTTGGAATCTCCCAATTTATGAGTTGGAAGTAAAGCATTTGACCTTGATGTTCTGATTTCCTATTCCCGACCCCCGGGCAAGGAGCAAAAAATAATTTTTTTCTAATTTCTAGGACCCTTCCATATCTCTTCACATGTTTAAACCCTACATAAAGATTAGCTAGTTACTCCTGTCTCTTGCAAATCCTGTCTCTTGCAAATCCTAAAAGGATTATGTGTAGACTCTGGGGAAGTACCTTCCCAAGCCTGACTGCAGAGGCTGTAGAAGGTAGTATCCAGCTTCAATGGATCCCAGAGGCCATACTTTAGCCATCTTGGTGTTTTCCTTGTAAAAGTAAGTCTAAGAAATTAGAGGAAATGTATTCATGTTCTTTGCAGGGATGGGGATGAAAGGGAGATCCATGACCTCAAGGTTAAACGCTTTACCGCCAGATCATAAACTAATTGGGGAATATTAAAGTTGGAAGCGGCACTTAGCGTCTGTTCTAATTTATTTCTCTCTCTTTTTTGTCTTCTGAATGCAAATGTAGCAGCAGTCTGGTTTATAGCTAACACTTAAAAATAACAGTGTAGTAATTAATGGCGAATTGCTGCGAGATCCTGCAGAAGTACCAGTCATCTCCACGTTAATTTTCAAATAAGCTCATCGTGGTCAACGCCATTATGTTAAATACCATTGAGAGCAGTAACGGCAAGTGAGATTAGACCGTTTCTGCAAGGTACGGTGAGCGACTGAGCAAAGGGAGCAACCTAAAGGGTCGTTGTAGATAGAGCAATATGCCCAATGCTGCTTTGACCGTAGGCGTTGTTAGGTGGTTTGGGGGCTGAATTGAGACTGGGAAGAGATGTGCAGGAGTTCTCAGCGAGAAAAAAGCAAGCCCCGAAACCGCTTTTGCTTCCTGGCAGAAGTGAACAGATTTCCCCTGCCTTTTTCTCTCTCTTTCTTCCCTGTTCTCTTCTTCATCTGGCTGCCGCCGCCTTATAAGAAACAGCAGGGCAAGGTACGATTTTTACTTGGTTGGGCTTCTGATCTCATTGATCTTGCACAACTGTTTAAACCTCGCCTGCAACCGTCAGGAGGTTCCATCAGGAAAGCAGGAGGGGAGCAAAATACATTCAGGTGGCGTGCGGCTTTGAAAGAAAGGAGTCCTCTTAAATATTTATTCCCCACATCTCTAAACTAATTGGCTGACACAGCAAGTGGGCGCTTTATTCCACGGAGGAGAGCTATGGAGGGAGCCTCGCCTGTTGCTGCTGCCTCCGTGCTCCGGATGAACCGCGACCTGCTTTGGCAGTGGCGGAAAGAGCAAGGGGAGGCCGCTTAATCGGTGTGCAGCTGGGAGCACAGTGGGAGCTTGGGAAGGTCTTGGTTGCTTCTCCACCGTGCCTCATTGCTCCCCGCCCCAAAATTATCTTGGCTTATGGCTCTTGTGAATGACATCTGCCTCACTCCCACCATCCATTAAACAAGCAGTACATCAGATTCTGTGCTTCTAAAGTCCGCTTAGAAACTCGCTATTGCAGAACGAAGTTGCGGTGAGGTAGAGTGGCTTATTTGTATCCAGAATCGTAGGCGTGAGGGACCGTCAGTCCCACAGTGTGGCCTGAAGCCGGCCCTGTGTTGTTGGGATGTGTTTGTCTGCAGCTTCCATCATTTCCTGAAGGTATCTGCTGGAGCCCACCTCACAAGCCACTGGGGAGGCCCATAGCTCAGTGGTGGAGAACACGCTTTGGATGTAGAAGGCCCCAGGTTCAATCCCTGGCGTTGCCAGATGGGGCTAGAAAAGAATTGCAGAGAGCTGCCATTCGTTCCTGGCCTTCATGGACCAACGGTCTGACTCTGTAGGAAGCAGCTGCTTATCTTCCAGTTCCAGGTCTGTATCTGGCCAGTGCCTGGAAGGGAGTCCACATGGAAACCTCACCATCCTTGCCTGGGTGCAGACTGTAAAGGTAATGAATGCATAAACCTGGGTGAGAATGAGTGAGCTAATGACATTGGCCTCAGTTGGCCCCCTATTTTTTTAAAAAAAACCTTTTATTGTAACAATTCAAAAACAAACACATGGTTGAGAAGAAGGAGAAAGGAAAGGAAAAATGTGTGTACTGGGTTTAACCCAGTTCTGCCAAACATCAGACAAACTCTTGCATCGAAGTCTGCTAGAAGGAGAGCCAGTGTGGTGCAATGGTTAGACGCATAAGTCTAGAACCCAGGCGATCTGGGTTCTAATCCCCACTCAGCCGTGGGTCCAACTGGGTGACTTTGAGACAGTTGCAGAGTCTCAGCCCAGCCTTCCTTACCAGTTGTGGGGATAAGATTGAGAGCAAGAGGATGAGAATTATGTAAGCAGCTTTGCGTTCTTTAAAAAAAAAGTAGGATATAAATCTTATTAATACAAACAGATTTACTGGACTTGTTCGGTGGCACAAATGACACCAGGGGTCCTTGTCCTAGTTAAGGGCAGGTGCATTTGTCATGCTGTTATTGTGGAGGAGACAACGTATAGCTCAACTCTGTGTGAGAGTAGCAGTGCTTCACGACAACGGTGCAGCCCATCATAGCTTTACTGTGGCACGAGTTTCCATCGAGTACAGTCCACACAATCAGATATCTGAAGTGTTTTCATTGGACAGATACACGGACACAACACAAATAGAGCGAGCAACAAAATGTTGCCATTCTGAATACTCCGTTCTGTTGTCTAAAGGTTATAGTGATGGGCCAGTTGTTTTGGGATAGACAAACATTGAAACAAGCATTATGAAATCAGGGAGTGTAGAATCTCAGGCTAGGAATGATGGGAATTTTCGTCCAACACCATCTGGGGGACACCAGGTTGGGGAAGGATGTTGTTCAGACAGAAGGACTGTACCAGATGAATGTATGAAACCTGTCCTGACACACAGGGTGTTTTTTGTTTTCTTTTTAAACTTCCCCTATCTGAGTTGATCTTAAAAGGCTGAGTCATTTTTTTTACTCGTGCTTGTTCTGTGTCCCAGATAACGGACTCTAGACAAGCATTGAATTACTTAGCTCAAGGTTTTTCCCCCTTCAAAGACCAAGTAGAACACCTTTGTATTACACAGAATGCAGGCAACCACCAAGTAATGTTTTGGATATTTTGCTTCCTGCACAAACCCAGATGTTGGCACCGTCTGTTGAGGAACCATAAGAAAATAAGAGCTGTGAAGGCTCTCACCAAAGCGCCAGCATTTTGTTCCACCATGACCAACCAGATACCCAGTGGGAGCCCACAGCACTCCCTGCCCATACTCCGCAGCAACTCTTATGCATTGGTATATGGTCTTTGAATCTGGAGCTCTCATAACCAGTAGCCACCGTCCCTTCTTGCATAAAGGCAAGTCCTAAGCCATCTACCAGTAAATTCTGTTGTTGCATGAAGAAGTCCTTCAGTGTATTTTTCCTGAATCTCCCAACATTCTGCTTCATTGATGTTGCATTAAGAAAGGGGAGGAAAGACGTATTCTGGTCCGCACCAAGCATTTTGTCCTGTCCTGTCCTGTCCTGTCCTGTCCACTCCTCTACTCCTAGGCTAAAGACCCTCCAAGGATACGATCTTTCTCCCTAGGAGAGATGCTTGATCCAATGCACTTAAGAGTTAGAGCATAGAAAACTTCTTTGTACAAAGTCAGACCGTGAATCCATCTAGCACTGTAACCTGCATTTGCATTGTAGCACTTCATGTCAGAGGGTCTTCGGAGGTTCAGGGAAGAGCCATACCGGGTGATGTTCAGGATTGAACCTTAGCTCTTATGTCCTTTACAGCTGAGCTTCCTGCTACTTGTCTGATGAAGAACATTTAGGCAATGAACAAAATCTATTCACCTTCTTAGAGGGAAATGAAAATAGTTTCTTCAAAATTGTAAAAAATTTAGGTGTTGCAGTTTGTCCTGACTTCCTGTTGCCCTTCTTCTCACTTTGGTAAATGAGTGCTTCCCCGGTGAGACTCTTCCTCTTAATCTGCACTGTTAAGAAATGGGCATAACAATAAAACCAGACTGCCATGGGAGGGAGGCGAGAAGAGCTTGTCAGATTAAATTTGGAGTCTGCAGGATGGCTGCAGATGGCAGCCGCTGTGTTGAGTTGTACAAAAGGGTCATTATTAATGCTACCATCTTCCTCGGAGCTTCATCTGAGGACATTCATTAACAAAAGGCTTACTTCACATTTATATTGTGTGCTTTTGAATGCAGGGGCTGAAAATGCAGGACGGCTCTAGGGTGGATTGCTCAACATGAAGCCTGAGGAAATAGATACTGTCAGGGATGTGGCAGAATGAGCCCTGCCTGGCTCTTCAGAGCTCTGTTTATTTACATTACACTTATACATGAGTGTGACTCAGTTGTTTGTTGCAGTTAAGTATCTGGTGGTGAGGATATTTGCCTCCTCAAACAGTGGGGCTGCGCAACACTGCAACAGCCTTCTCCGCTTGAACTCAGCAAATTTTCCACACGTTTCCACCCTGATGGCCTACAGCAGGCCAATTTGGGTTGTTTTTCAGCATCTGTGAAATTGCTTGAAATATTGGCAGATCTGGAGCCAAGAATTATGCATCTCCCGTGCAGTTTGTATCCTTTACAATTCGTGAAAACTGGGCTTATTAGGTTCCTGAGAGAGAGGGAAGTAACTACAAGGTTCTGCTAGGTAACCTCAGGTGTGTGCGATACTTGGACTGCCGTTTTGCAATAGGGCAAATTTATACAATTGACGCAAAGGTGGAGCGGAGGCCTGAATCTTGCTCTAGTTTTCCTGGCTTTTAGAATTCTACCAATGGAAGCCCATTTTAAAAACAGAAGTCCACCTGCTGGCTGGCTCAGCTTGCGTCAGCTTGGTTGGTTTGGCTCCAGAGCGCGTTTGGCAGAATGGAATTGCCAGAGCCAGGCTGAATTTTCACCCCACAGCAGATTCCTCACATATAACCCTAATATTCAGTCGGGAAAGAGTGGCATTAGGGCCCTGATTGGTGTCTAGTTCCTTTAGAGACCTCATCAGAAAGCTAGATGATAGCCGATGAACCCGTGTCCTGACCTCTACCTTCAGAAGTGGCCCGCTGGCCAGCTCTTTGGCTACAGGTATAATGCTTGGCTGCCTCGACAGGACGAGAGCCATTGCTCTCTTATGGAGCACAAGGTTAGGATGAAGGGAGGTGCTTCAGTTCCTGGTATTTTCAGATCTGGCTGGGAAAGACCCCCTGCAGAGCCATTACTGGCAGCATAGACCAGCGTGAGCAGCCCGTGGCCCTCCAGATGTTGGACTGCACCAGATGTTGGACTGCATCGGCCCCAACCAGCACAGCCGGTGTGCGGTCCAAACGACATACGGAGGACCACACGTTGCCCACATATACTGAACGAGACTGGCTAAGCGGTCTGACTTGGTATAGGGAAAGGTGGTCTACTGCCCCACCCCTTTCGCCTTCTCCTACTTTCTGTGAGTGTATTTCAAAAAAATTTAAAGTGATGAGTCATGTGGACACGAAATATATTCTTCTTGTACGATTCCTCCTTCCACCTCCCTAAGCCCTGTTTAATTTTTAATACTCCCCTTTATTGCTGCAGCATAAAGGAGAAATTTTTAGATTATGGAAAGAAGTGAATGTGACATTCTGTTCCCATTTTAAAAGTTAATTTAGGGCAGGACTGAAAGTCAGGAAGTGCGGCTGTCTGTGCAGCTTCTCCTCCTTGTAATATAATTGACCCTTCTGTGAGATTGGCAGCTCTGCTGTTGGAGGCCATGTGCGTTGGGGCGCTAGTGGGAAGACTCGAACGCAGCTTGCTGGGGGGCCGGAGACATGGCTCTCGTGCTGGCGAAGTCTTGTGTTCACTTGATCAGCTCTTCGTTCGTACCCTGCAGTCGTACTGTAGCGCTGCTCCTGCTGTCTCTTGCATTGCTCAACCTTTTGCCCCGATTCTAGAAAGACAAAACAGAAACAAACCCTGAAACTTCGCGTCTTATTTTATCTCTTTGCATATACTCAGACATCCTGCTGGATTGGACCAGAGCTCCTCCAAGGCCAAGGTCCTTTCTCCTGCATAAAATGAGGAGTTATCTTGCGGCACCTTAGAAAGCTAACATATTTGTGACGGCGTACACATTTATGGACTAGTGGAATGGTAGGATGAGTTGGTGGGTTACACGTGGCCAAAGAAAGAGAGAACTGTCAGCATTGAGGGCTGTCGGGAGGTTCTTAAATGCAGGAAATGCAACCAGCAATGGCACTAAAACTTAGATTAGGTAGAATAATTTACAGTAACCATACACAAAGCACAACTGATGGTAACACAAACACCCTGGCATGGGTAAACTAATTAGCCTAGTGAGATTTGAAATGTAACGAAGAGTTTACATCAGCAGTGTTGAACTTCTTTTAGTCCAAGGGCTGGATTCTATTTTGAAGAAGCCCTGAAGGTGGCATGGGTGGGGTCAAAATACAGATTTAAAAAAGCAAAGCAAACCGAAAAAGAAAAAAACCCCAACACGATCTTTTGATTAATGTTTTGCTGGTAGGAGCGAAGCTTTCATCTTCTAGAATGGGAGAAAAAAAAGCAAGCAAAAGGTCTATCCCAAATAATTGGTGGTTGAGAGAAAGGAGATGGGACCCAAGATGGCTCCGCGTCTGAAGTTCTGTACCTCTGGCTTATAGTGAGCTTTTTTGTGCTCTCACTAGACCTTAAATAGACCTTGGGTGAAGGGGTCTTCTGCTGGCTTGGCAGGTACTTTGTTGATTTACACCCTTTCCATGGGTGTCTGGGCTCTAAAGAGCCATGGAGTGAAGGAGGATAGTTCGGAACCAAGGCAGAGCTGCAGGTGAAGTAGCTTCTAATGATTCTCTGGAGACCTGGGGAGTCGTGGGGATTCCTTGGGCTGCCCATGCAGTCTGTGTGCAGGGAGTTTATGGAAGGATCACAGTTCTCCTCCCACACCCCCCAAGGGCTTAGGTTCTCTAGGAACTTGCCAAATACGCTCACTGTTATTAAAAAAATTGCTGAGTGATGTGCCGTCCCCATTCTTCACTGACCCTTCCTCTTCCTCACATTCCTTAATGTTTTGCATGCTAACTTTGTGAAAGCCCAAATGATACTTTCTTGGACAGGGTTGGAGAGCTCTGTTGGCTTCTTTGGTTTCATGCAAAAGCTCTCCATCAACCCTTTTCATGCTGTATGCTATCTTGTATCTGAATATGCTAAAATGCTATTTTAGTTTTGAAACTTTCCTGAGCAGTTTTTAGTTCTTAGAGAGCTTTAACTATCTTACTCAGCAGTAAACCATGTATAAAATTAAAAACAAAAGCAGAAGAAAACCACGATGGCTCCATGCTGGAATATTGGAATAGCCTCTGCTATATTTTGATCAATGACGTATACATGATGTAAATATTTGCTAACTTCTACTGCCTTGTCGCAAAAGGTAGAATTTTTAGTTTAATTGTAACTATAACAATGTATGCAGCAGCATCCACTTTAGGACATGCTTGGCCTCTTCAATGAATCTTATAGATAAATAAAGCACAGTTTATCAGCCCTCACACTTGCATTGTCTGTGTGTCCTGGAGGAATAGTTACCTATGAGTGGCTTAGGGTGAAGGCAGACACAGAATTTAGTCAATACAGATTCCTTAGCGAATCCCAACTTTGCAAATTGCGTTACAGATAATTACACTGCTAAATCACTTAAAAATTCTCCTTGCCAAGGTGACCTGTTAACTTCCCGTCCATCTGTCCATCCATTCATCCATCCGTCCTTCCTTCCTTTCTTCCTTTCTTGATGCATTTATTTTGACTCCTTTTGCACCCACCTTTTTAAAATATAAAAGTAGCGCACAAGTTTTATATCTTACAAATACCAAACACTGCAACAAAACACACATTCAGACTTATTTTAATAGAGATTGGAGCAGCATGGAGGAAGGAAATTGTTTAACCCCAGGGCCTGATCCAGCTAGGACACCTAAGTTCATATTTGAGGATAATTAGAAAGAAATGCGACCAGCTGTGTCAAAGATAATATGCAGCTTCTTGAATACCTGCGGTGATGAAATATTGCATGCAGATGATCAATAAAGAAGCAAAAGACGCATGTACGGG
Source organism: Varanus komodoensis (assembly GCF_004798865.1). Lineage (NCBI taxonomy): Eukaryota > Metazoa > Chordata > Lepidosauria > Squamata > Varanidae > Varanus > Varanus komodoensis. The sequence continues at coordinate 16,238,876 of NW_025335587.1, forward strand.
TGCCCCTTCAGTCACAGGGTTTTCTGATGTGACTGGTGTTGCTCCTGGAGCCCTAGTTGCCTGGATACCTTGTGTGATTGTGGTTCCTAGTGGAAAGCTCAAGAGCAGGACCCCTTAATGGGGATGGTTTGCACTTTCTGCCTCACTTTCGGAGGCTTTTAATACACACACACACACACACACACACACACACGCTATTTCCCCTTCTTGGGAGACACAGAGGAGGGTGGGAGACATCCCTGCTGTCCTGATTAACTTCAGCAAAAGCGAGTGCCAACATCCTCATCTGAAGGACGAAAGGAGGATGGCCTTCAGTGATGGCCTTCAAGTTTCTTACAGCAGATAAGCCTCACAGGAATTTGTGGCTACACAAAATGGCTGGGCTGAGTGCTGAAGAACCGTTCTCCCTTGAACCTTCTGTCACAACACCTTCCTGAAGAGGTGTGTGTTGGTTGATGCCGAAGAGGTGTGTGTTGGTGGTGTCACAGCCCCTGGTCAGTAGGGGTCCACCTCAACCATTTTTTCTCCTGTTTCAAGTTGAATCACATTGAAAACATGAAGATCTCTCTTCTTTCCACTGAAGATTTTTTCAGGGGAGAACCTTTCATTGGGAGGGGGGAATGTCGTCATTTCTCTCATAAAAGGATGGTTTAGTCTTTATCCTTACTAGAAGGCTTCCCTAGACTCATTCAGGCTTGTGAAAGTTAAGAACCTCAGACTGGCTTTTGAACTTCTTTCATCCCGAGGACCGAATTTTATTCCAAAGAAACTCTCCAGGACCCCATCCCAGTGGCTGGCCGGACCAAAAATCCTTGCATAGTTTAGCTTAAAGTTCTTAAATGAGAAAGCCACTAAGCTATCAGTGGTCAGATGAAGAAGGAGGTGGCCAGAGGTTGGGGTGTGGCTATTTGGAGAACCCTTGGAGGGCTGGATTTGACCACAGATCCTGAGATTATGCTCTTTTGTGTACGTGTGTGTGTGTAGGTGGTGGTGGAGGGTAACAGGTACATGATAAGCTTCCCTTTTTGCTGCTGTTAGGGACTGCAAAGCCCGGAGTGGGATGCATTTTGCTTGGTGAGTTGCAAGTTGCCAGGAATCAAATCTTGGACTTTATGTTCTACCAGGGAATCCAGGTCCTAAACTTACTCCCCATATCATATTATTTATATGCTGCCTATTCCACCAAAGACATCCCTAGGCAGTTCACACTATTAAAACACCTACATCCAACAACACATGATTAAACCGCAGCAATAAAACTTTATAAACAATGATAACCCAATCAATCTAAAAATTAATACAAATATAAAATCCCAATAAATTAACTTACTGCATAGGTCATAGTGGCATCCTTGGGAGAAATCAGGTATTCAAATATTTTTTAAAAAGATAAATCTTTGCCTGATGCTGAAAACAATACAGAGATGGCGCGAGGTGAATCTCTTTAGGGAGAGCATTCCAAATATGGGGAGAAGCAGCAGAAAAGGCCCTCTTTCTGGTAGCCACCCCTCTTCCCTGAGGGATGGCTCCCACAAAAGGGCCCCCTGCATTGATCTCAGAGGCTGAGTAGGCATATATGGGTGCAGACGGTCCTTTAGATAATTGGGTCCTAAGCTGGTTATTCCTTTTATAAAGGGAGGTAGGGTAGCAGTGAAAGCAAGCAAATTTTCTTGCAGGGAGAAAAATTAAATATAATTTTTGCTCTAACTGTGGAATCGTGGCTAGATAGAACTCAGCAGGTGCCGAAGGAACTCATTCTGGGCAAACCAGCAGTGCTTTCAGCGCAATCAAAGTTAAGTGCAGAAATTTAATTAAATGGAAGCAAAGCTGGCCGAAACTTTCCAAAAGCAGCAGTGCATTGTCAGATTCGACAATTATTACGAGGAGCACAATCTGCAGATGGTGTCTAATTGATAAATTAAGGTTCTTGGGTTCTATTCTGCCAGTCTGGACGTGTAAATGTTAATTCTGTATGATGTTTTCCTTGAAGTTTTAGATTTTAAGCTGGTGTCCCTCTTGGGAGAATGTTTACCATAAGTTGGATCAAAACTTGGGTCCCCATCCGCAGCGGTGGATGAGCAGGATAACTCTTCCTGTTTCCTTGGACTGGACATTCATTATACCAGTCACAGGAACCAGGCCCTTGGTCTTCCCAGCCTCATATCGTCAACAGGGGCAGGCAGCTGCTCTTCAGGGTTTTAGGAAGGTGTTTTCCTAGACCTACCAGGAGATGCCAGGTATCAAACCCAGCACCTTTTGCATGAAATACAGGTGCCATGCTCCTGAGCTGTGACTCCTCCTAGAATGGGAAATATTTCTCAAAGAGGAATGCATGTCTATATTTTTTGTTTGCTCAGACCAATATCAGAATTCCAGTACGGTGTTTCTCCTACAATTTGAAGTTTGGCAGGAAGGAAATGCAGGGACTTTTAGGTTGTGGCTTCCTTGTTAATAAGCAGCCCTCCTTTGTTCTGTGTTCCCTGTCTGGTGAAAGCACGGCTTTCAGCAGACCTCTGGAGATCGGTGAAGCTGAGCAAGGAGTCTGATGTCTCTACACTGCTTTGGTTATTTCGGTTGTCATTCCACGGGGTGTCTCAAAGAGTTTTCTGTTTTTACATGGTGTTGCAGTTTGATGTTATTTTTGATAGCGGCATTGCTTTTCTTCAGAAAGGAAGCCAAGTTATCAATATGCTTTAATTAGGAACGTTAGTACTATTCATATTAGCATTATCAATGCAAAAAATGAAGGATGATACAATGGCTCTGTGATGTCATTATCTTCCATTTATATGCCTGTCTTCATTAACAAATTGCAGGGGTGTGTGCAGAATTCATGAATTGTAGCTTGAATGTGTTGGATTCTACATAGTGGGTGAATGAGAGGTTGTTGCTTCCGCACTGCAGGGCAAACAACAGAGCCTCAGGTTGGGGTCTTAAACATGGGGGGGGGGGGGAGGTCCATACCTCCCACATCAGCCAGCGAGCCATGGGAATGCTGGGAGTGGTTAGACTTTTGGCTGGCTGGCTGGGGAATGCTGGGAATTGTAGACCCGTGTTTCTGTTTAGACATGCTTAGGATTGTGTCTTAACTATGTCGGTGTACTGGAAACTGAGCTTTTTGCGTTTCCTTCCCCTGCTTCCATAGTCTTTTACACAGAACAACCCCAAAACATGTCTGAGTCTTGGATTCTTCTTTTTGACAGAAGACTCAGTAAAAATGAGTAATGGGTATATTTATACTTTTACAAATCTCCATCTGGCCAACAAGAGGGGGTGCGTGTGTGGAATGATTCTGACATTATGCAGGGAAATAAATTAGTCTCTGGAACTGGGTAGAAGGGAGGGAGGTCAGGGTAGGATTAAAGGAATGTACAAGCACAACATAAATAGTCCCATAATAAGGTCAGGGTCAGAACTGTAGGAGTGGAGCAAGCAAAGACCAGGCCAGGTGGGAGGTGGAAAGGAAAGAAATTGTGCAAGCTGACAAGAGAGTTAATGGTGTACTAAATTGTTCCTCTGGAGAAGCGATCGTTGAATTTCATTCATGCAGTACCCCCTTGGCCCACCTTGTTACTGCTTGTCACAACATGGCTGACCGCCTCTTGTGGCCCAGTGCACCAAATATTCGCATGCATATACGAAGCTGACTTATTCATTGCTCTATCTGGTCCTAGAGTTCTGGCTGACAGGTATTCTCCAGGGATGCAGGCAAGGGTTGCTTGGGCGGTTCTTATAACTCAGGGATGCCCCGGTGGGATTTCCTGGTTGGCCCTGCCTTCTTTCCCCCAAACACTGGTGTCTTTGTGTCATTTCCCCTCCATTCTCCAAGGCTGACATTGCTCTCCCAGCACTTAATTACTGGCGGTAGGACACTGAAGTGGATGCTTGTTGGTTTGTTGCTTGGCTGTGTCCCTTTCGCCTCCCCCGCCACCTGGAATGCAGCCTGCTGGAGCGTCTTGAAATGGAATGGGGCCCTTGTGCTGAAAGAGTGTGCCCACCCATGTCATAACCGAGATTTGGGACTGCATCACGGGCTTCCTGACGGCAGAACTGATCCCATCCACAAAACTGCCCTGCCCTGCCCTGAAAAACTGCAAATGGGCCCCAGATTGGTACCTGCATTCATTCTGGGGAAAGTGACAGCCGTGTTGGAGGGATGAGCTGAAATGCATGTGCGTTTTTAAATAATTGGCCGCCGTTTGCAAACAATATCCGGTGGATTTTTCCCCAAGTTCAGTAGCACAACCGAGTGCCTTCCTTATTCTTCCCTCCCCCCCCCATGCCCCAGTCCAATTTTTCTTCCTTCCCTCCGGTCTATATATATCCAACCAGTCAATCAGGGCTGGCAGACAACACTGCGAGAACTGTCAGATGGAGTTAGCTCTGGCTCAGCTGAACTCCTGGCTTGTTTTCCTGAGCCCGAAAATATATTCGAACAGTAAAACAGAAATAAGACTTGCAAATAAAGTTCCGTGTAGTATTAGTGGATATCTATCTTTACACAGAAAGAATGATGCAGCACTTTGAAAATGGTGTTCCTCCTTCACTTCCTGCGTGTCTGATAGAAAAATAATAATAATATGCACACTGATGTTACATCCTTCGTGAACAGAGCCATGTTAAGTTTTCCTTGATCTAGATTTTCTTTAGTCCTGTCCTACCCCACACCAGTATTCCTGTCCTGAAAAAGTTAAAGTGTTTTATTGGCATGTAGAATTCCTCGCAATGGAAGCAGTTTAAAAGCCTTTCCATTCGGCTAAGGTCTAACATTCTGTTGCATCTTCTTATCTCCATGCAAAAAAGAAGGGAGTAAAGAAATGCTTAAGGCGGATGCATTATCTTTTGCTGTTGTTACTGTCTGTTCTCATGCTGGGGGGAAAGAAAGAGAAAAAAACACCCTCCTGAGCACCAGCTGTGTGATGACATTGCTATTTCTAGAGCAACTTGTCAGGGTATCTCAGAGGTAAGAGGGCCTGGTTTGATGCCTAGAGAAGGCACAGGGACAGATGGGACTTGCATGCAAGCTTTCGGTAACAGCACTTTGACTTTGCTTCCTTCGTGGGGCATTATAACCAACAAGATTTTCTGTGATGGTGCAGTCTTTTTCCTTGTTTTTAACAGAGAGGAATAGTTCTACCCAGCGCCCACCTGGAGCAACCTGTGGGAAAGTTCACCCGCTTGTTTTCTGCTTGCCATGAACCTGGGGAGGTGCATCGCTCCACCTTGGGAAGGCTTTGCAGGCAGCTGTCTGCTTCATTGTTGTTCAGATAATGGCACGGGAGGGCAATAGCCACTCTAGGTTTCTTTGGCAGAATGCAAGAATATGAGTTTCATGTACCCAGGTCTGGTGTGATAGGGAAAAGTTATGAATGGGGCAAGCGTTATCTTTCGGAGAGCTGTGCAGTGATGGATGCATGAACTTGCATGCTTGTTGGTAGGTATAGTGTATATTATTCTTGTTTTTGAGGTGTGCACCTGCAGCATAACTCAGCGTACTTTTAAGATAGGTGCCTTTTTTGGCTTGAAGTTGTCCTTAAGGGTTTTGTTAAACCTGCTCCGTGCGTGTTCGTGGATTGCCACACACCTTTCTTTCCATTGTCCACTTGCGGAGGGAATTGGTTTTTGTTTTCTGTCTTTAAAGAGATGGATTAGATTTTTGTTTGTTTGTACTTGCGCAAGAGCAAGGCTTCACACATCCTCACCTCCACCCCCAGAATGTCTCCAAATCAGCTGAACCTGTGCAACTTGGACAAGGAATTGCGTACTAGAGTTAGAGAAATCCAAACACATTTGAATCCACGGCAGATTTCTTTGGCATCACTAGTTGTCCACAGAATGGCCTGTGGCACTGAGACAGAACAGGGTGAGCTACACTTTTGAGCACTAATGGTGAAGCATTGCGTTTGAGACTAGGTAGTCTTGGCTTCAAAGACCTGGACTCCTCAAGAAATAGGAAACTGTCAGATGACATGGACTGTGTTATCCATGGTATTCAGTACTGCCTAGATAGAGGTCCTGCAAGGTTTCAGGCAGGAATTTTGCAGTCTGACCTGGGGACACCGGCAGGAGCAGTCCTCAGTATCAGAAAGATATGGCAGGGTGGGTGTCTCAAAAAGCCTCTGCAAATTTTGCATGCTAATTTACATATGCTCCGAAGTCTCTCTCTCTCTGTCTATGTCTACGTGTCCAAACACATGGCTTCCTGACTCAAAAGAGAAGGCTAGATTTTGCATATGTGGGTCATGGACCATGACATTCAGTTTCTAATCTCTGAAAAGCTTTGCAAGCCCTAAGCCAAGGCCAGAATGCCCTTTTAGGATGTCACGAGATGTGCAAAGCCTTGAGGACCCTTCTGGCTGCATAGTGCTCTCATAGAAATCTGTGGCTGTGCCACCCCAAGAATATCATATACTGTTCTTGTCATTGCATCTCCAAAGAGATCCTGGAGAACTAAAACCAGTGCCAGAAGGGGCTGGGGCTCTTCTTGCCATGAAGCCAGGGTGTGAGGTTTTCACTTAGGAGGAAAGGATGCTAAATGTGTTGCACCCGTAGATGGGTTTGCAGTCGTCTTGGCACCTGCTTGTGGCCTTTGAACGCCCCGGTGGGATGAAGGATGCTGAATTAGGTGAACCTTTGGTGTGACCCAGGTGGCTTTGCATTGTGTCGTTGGTGTTCACCAGAAGATGCAAGTCAGTAGGAGCATGGGCGGCATTCTGGGGCGTATCTTAGAATGCATTCTCCTTTTGCATATCTGGACAACTGCATAGGAGACATTTGGGAAAGGGCCTTGATCCTTTGAGATAAATAAATGATCTTTCTGTTCCATTTAATCCCCTCCCCCAAGCCATTGCTGTCCTTGGGTTTATCTTCTGGGAGATTGCTTCTTAGAAACTCTCTTGTTACATCCTCCGGAGTGGGGAAGGAGGGGAAGGGAGGCAGAACAAAAACAAATGCGTTTTGCTGCTTTATTCTCTGAGCACCAAAGTGCCATGATTCTTTTGAACTGCTTAGATGAAAGGCGCCATGGAAATGCAAAATACCATTTAGTATGTTTATCTTCAGCCAGATGTGGCTGCCCATGGAAGGCTGGGGATTCTGCTTTGCAGGTATGGGCGACCTGAACTGACCTGCCTGTTCTTTGAGTAATGGGGTTTCTAGTCCTTTCTGCAGTCCCTTGATCTTTGAATGCACCTCCTTGTATTTCATGGCATTATCCCTATCAGTCTTTATTTGGCCAAACTGGAATTAGGACTGTGGTACAAAATGAGTGTGCAAACCCATGGCCTGGGTCCCATTAGTTACTTCAAGAAAGTTCACAGAAGGGAGATCTCCTATACTGTGTTTTACTGGGTTTATTACAGCTTTTCATCATCTACAAAGCTTTGGCTATTGGGTGGAATAGAAAAATAAAGATTCAAGGAAGATTTATTTATTTATTTAAAACTTTTATACGCCGTCTCCCATGCAAGGCATCTCGGGATGGCTCACAATAAATACATTAAAAACAATCAATAAAATCAAATATAATAAAACAATCCCAGCAATAAATAACATAAAACCAATAAATGGCCATCTAAATCTCAGATATGGCCATCTAAAGCTGAGAGTGATGCGTTGGCTACTAACTAGTGTAGTGGTTCGAATACTGGACTGGGCTTGCATCTAGTCCTAACTTCTAGTCCCTTTGGGCCTACTCGGTGACGCACAGCCTAGCTCACCTGACAGAGTTGTTTTGAAGATCAGATGGGGAGGAGGTAGGGAAACAAAGGCTGTTCATGGAACAAGTACATAAATAAACTTTTGTTCTAATGACAGTAAGCATGCTCTGTGTGTGTGTGTGTGTGTGTGTGTGTGTGTGTGTGTGTGTGAGAGAGAGAGAGAGAGAGAGAGAGAGAGAGAGAGAGAGAGACACACACACACACACAGAATGAATTTAAACCTCACTGTTGGGCAATACCTTTATTAGGACCAACCAAAATCGTACACAAATATGCAAGTGTTCCAGAACTTTTTATCAGCCTAGGTGGCACAAGAAGCTGGAGTGGGAGGAAAAAACAGACATACCAAAATTTGACCTGCTGTAATGGCCAAGAGGTGTATAGTTTATCTAGACCCAGATTAAAAATGGACATTTCCAGTCGAAATTTGTTAGCTTGACGGTGTTTGTTATGTTTCTAGCCCACCTTTTTTTTCTTATTCTAGGGAATCTGTGGGGCTTACATGATCTTCTCACAACAGCCCTGTGAGGTAGGTTAGATTTAGACTCAGTGACTGGCCCAAAGTTACTCAGCTTCATGACCAAGTGGGGACTAGAATGCATCTCTCCCGTCCCAGTCCCACCACTAACCCCTGTGCCACACTAGCTTGTGTTGAAGCATTAGATTACAGCCAGAAATGCATTCTGGGATACAGAAGCCATGGCTGGTCTTCATTTCTGAAAATGCAAGCCCTGACTGTAAAACTTTTCTGCTTTTACCTTGTACAAAACACGCAGCTTCCTGAGTCAACCACATGTGCACAGAAGTTTTGGAATGGCCACGGTTTCTCCATTCAGACATTTATGCCAAGCCATAGTTGGTAATGTCAAGACAGGTTTACTTGAAAGAGATTAGGACAGTGAGGACTGAGAGAATGGTCAACAAAGAAAGTCTCAAGGTACTCAAACCCTGGGTAAGCTTCAAAAGCCACAGTTAGCCTTTCCGGAGCTGCATTCTTGGGTTTTGTGAGATCCCCGTTGGTCAGCGTTAGGGCCGACAGATGGGGGAACGAGTTCATGATTTGCCCAAACTGTCTCCTGGGTTAATGGCACAGAGGTGAAATTTGAACCCAGGAGCTCCCACTTTGCTCTACTTTTTCCTCTTGTAAGTGGAATGAAGCAGTTTTTTGGCAGTTTTAAAAAAACCATTGGTTTTTTGGTCAGAGGACCAAAGGAGCTGTTCCACCTGGGGCTGCACAAGCCTCTCTTTATAAATTTATGCTTAATCAGATGCTTAAGGTGCTTTTGTTCTGTGTGTCTTTTCTAGCCTTAATAGTTTTCAGTCTTCTCTCCTCCTTTTAATGACCAATATCACTCTTAATTTCAGTTTATGTATTTTAAGAATGTAAGAACGGAAGGCACCACTTAGTACCCTGTTCTCATACTGGCCTTCCAACTGGTCATCTTTTAAGTTCTGCAGCTTCAGGTGTCATGACTTTTCCACACAGGAGAGCTGCTCCAACGCTTTTATCATGCAAGTTGCTCCTTTCTTCACCTTTCCCAATTCGGCCACCCCCATTTTCAGGCGCAGTGACCCAAACTGGACTCCGTAGTCCAACTGTGGCTGTGTAAGGACACTGTGATTCTGTCAGTTTTGCTTTCAGTTCCTTTCCTTATTATGCTCAGATATGATTTGCCTTTTTCACAGGCGCCTCATGCTAGATTGATATTTGCATAGAGCTGTCCATCACAACTGTAAGACCCCTTTCTCTTTTAGCAACCTCTGTACATTTTTCTTGTTTGCTCAGAGTGCTAGTGGACTTTCAAGCCAATGTGGCATTAACCCTGGAGTTCATGAGGGCTTGAAGCCTGACTTTTAAAAAAAACAGAGACTGACTGGATTGTTTAACTTGCTGTATAACAAGAATACAAGGTGCAAGATTTTGCTTAGAGCCTGAGATATATTTTGATCCAGGGAACCTTTCAACAAATACGTTTATCTGTTACATTTGTTTGTAACATATAAGTGTAAGCTTTCCAAATAAATAAATAATCGGGCACGATAGTAAACTTGTACTCCTTCAAGGGTGCAGGGCTTGTGTTTTTCATTCTAGATTTTTTAAAGATCTTTTCAATAGTTCAGATTTACCTTGTTCCCCTCCTCCACTCCTTTCCGTGTATAGATGAGTCCCGAAAAGTGTCTTTATTCAGTTTGACTGTTGCTGTTATGTGGCTAGGCATTCAATAAAAGTTGTGATTTATGATATGTGTGTGGCCTTTGTTGTTCCTTTTTCTGTCATCTATCAGAGAGAGAGAGAAGGCAGGCTTGATAATTCTTGGCAAATAGCTTTTTCAGTTTAGAATGTCAGCTGTCACGCTGTCGAGAGAAGTTATTTCTCTGGATTTTTTTTATTATTATTAATAAGGCAGCAATCCTGTCTCTTTACTGTGGTTTGTTGATAAGGAGTACTTGCTGTGTTCTTGGGGAAAAATGCATCTTACAGTGAAAACCCCCTTGAAGTATTTGCTTCTGAAGTTTGAAATCTTTGTGCTTTTACTGCTTGACTTGGCTAGAATGGAGACTTTGTTCATAGCAGCAGTAACACTATTCTTGGACAGGTCAGGCCAGAAAGGGGCAGTGTGGTATAAGGTGAGAGCGCTGCTCTTTGACCAGAGCGTGTTAAAGCTTACTGGATTGTTCTGTTAGGCTAATAAACTTCACAGGGCTGTTGTGAAGATAAAGGGGAAGAGCCGTGCAACCCTTCCAGCTCTTGGAGGAAACATATAATAGAGACCACAAGTGAATATATGTGTGAGGAAGAGCGGACAGGGGAACAAGACAGGATTAATCTCTCTCTCCACTTCTGAGAAGTCTTTCTTTGCATTTTGTTAAACTTTACAGACTTCCCTTCTGGCTGTGTATATACTTGCACCCTTGCCAAATGAAGGCAAACCCCTTTCCTGTTGCTTTCCTTCGGTTACTCCCTCCTCCGTTGGCCTTCTTTCTTCATCTTTTCTCTTTTCACTCTTTCCTCATCGTTTTTTTAAAAAGAACACCACCAAACTTACCAAACATCCTTGTGCTGTTTTGCAAAGTATGTGCTTATTAGATAAACTTTGGGTAGAATAAAAAGCCCCTTTCATAGGTTTTGGAGGCTGAAGAGGCTTCTCTTTTAAAAGCAGCAACAAAACTCCAGACCTAATTGAAGACAGACCATTTGTCCTAAACGAGACTAAAAGTATTGGTAGGAGAGGAGAGCAGTTATGCTAAAGATGGGTGTGGTCTGTTGCCCCCTTCCCCACTTTCCTATTAGCAGTAATGTATCAGAAACTCATTTGGATGCGTGATGCATTTGTGCTCTGCATCCTAAATCACTGGTTCTGATGGAGCTGGAAGCTAAAATCATCTCTCAGCTACTTCTCTGGCCTATAAAAGACTTTAATGCCTCACTTTTAAACCCTTTTCATGTTTAAATAGCCCCTGTAAATGGGGATGGGCTGGTACGTGTGGCCAGTACAATGACAACCATTTGTGTATGCATTATATCCATGTTCTGCCTTTTCCCCTCCAAGGAATTCAACACAACTTAACACCACCACCCTCCTCTCAATCTTGTCCTCCCAACAACCATGTGGGGTAGGTTAGACTTGAGAGTCAGTGCCTGGCCCAAAATCACCGAGTGAGCTCCATGGCGGAGATTCAAGACTGGATCTCCCGGATGTCGGTCCAACACTGTCACTACTACGCCGCATTGGCCCTCAATTAATATTGTTACTCTTAGAAGTTGAATATACAGTTGCGACATACACGAGTGAGAGGCGACTTATTTACTTGCCTGCATTATGAGCAAAATGGAAGACTCGTCCAGGAACTAGCATCTCTTCTCTTGTATGCTCCCCAAAGCGAAACCAGTGTTTGTGTTTTCCTAGTAGGGTTCGTACACGTGCCAGAACAGTGTGATCTCCGCTCCCGTGCGTACAGCTTTAGCACTTGTGATTATTGGTGACATCCCTCCGCACGGTACACTCGGGAAGGGTGGGTGAAGGCAGTCCTGCAGACAGTACTTCTGGCATCCTCTAAAGCACGGCGGCGGCATGTCAGGCCAAAGACGGAACTGACACCACTCAGGGGCTCCTGGAACGCTGCAGGTTTAATAACTCTGGGGACCGGAGAACCGTGATGAGGCTTGGCAGCCCGACAGCAATTGACTTTTAATCCACTCCTTCGTGCCAGCTTTCCTTCCCAGTTCCTCCTGGGTTCAGCAGGATGGCAGCCCCTCTCAGACAAGACAGTGACTTGACGCAGCAGTGATGGTCATGCAACTTTGGAGCGCTTACATGTCAGCTTGGGACTGCGGATAAATGATGTCCGAGGATGATGTTCCGGCTTGCAAGCAGGCTTGTTAAGGGCAGGATAACTCATAGATCCCTTGGGTGGGGGGAGAGATGGTTTGGTAATGTGGCAGGAGCCAGCACCTGAAATCCAGCACTCTTGGGCCTCTTTTCCCTCCAAACGCCTAGCATCATGCAAGGTAACAAACTTGAAATACCAATAGACTCACCCAACAGTAGCTCAGAGAAAGAGCACACGGTTCAACAGTTCTCTTACTAGGAAGATGAGATGATTATTATCTAGCTAAACTCTATTCGACAGGTTATGCACCTCCTGGTGAAAGACGAGTCTCCGCATTGTGATGGAAGGCTGTCAGAGTGCAGACGCGATGGAGAGGGAGCCCCAGAGGTGCTGCTTCTGTGTCTTGAGGTCCCTTGAACCAAAGCACTCTCCATGGGCAACCGCTTACGGTGAGCACTCCATCTCAGAGGCTCAGCCACCTGCTACTCTTGTTTCCCATCACAGTGACTGCTAATGTGCTCATGAGGCAGATAGGAAGCAAAAGAATTGAGTTCTCAGGTGCCCAAAGGGAGAATTTATCCTGCCAGAGGGGGGAAGAATCTTGTCAGGCATATGGCTAGTGTGGAGGTCACTTGAGGCCTCTCCTCCACCTTCTCACCTCACTGTTGTCTAGGCTGGAGCGAAAAGCAGGTTGGAATGGTGGGGAAGAGGTGCAAGTCGAAGGGGCTTTGGTCAGACGGCTCCTGAGCAGGAACCCCCTTATTATTTATTTTATTGATTTAAAACATTTTTATGCCGCCCCCATCGCAACGAAGCCTTGGGGCGGCTCACAACAGAAACAAAATACAGAAATACATAAATAATAACAATATAATAATAAAAAATATTTTAAAACCCCCCGGTGCTTCTCGGGTAAAAATTTAAAATCCTATAAATACAAATAATTTAACAATTAAAATAAGTTTTAAATAAAAAGGTCTTAGCCTGGCGCCGAAAAACAAATAACGACGGTGCCAGGCGGACCTCTCTGGGGAGTGCATTCCATAGATGGGGCGCCACCGCAGAGAAAGGCCTCCTCCGGGTACTCGCCCTCCTAATACCCTTCACGGAGGGTTCCCGGAGAAGGGCATCCGTTGCTGATCTCAGGGGGCGGGAGGGCATATATGGGCGCAAGCGTTCCTTTAGATATCCAGGTCCCAAGCCGTTGAGGGCTTTATAGGTGATAACCAGCACCTTGAATTGGGCCCGGGCTTCAATTGGGAGCCAGTGGAGCTGACGGAGAACTGGGGTTATATGAGAACAACAATGGGGTTATATCTTGTGCCTTCATGTGATGCTAGTCCTGCATCTCCCACTTCTCCCTGACAGTGGATTTTTCCGGGGATGCCATTTCAGTGGATACAATTTGGCTACCATGGTTCACGGGGGATGCTAGACCATTGCTTTGTTGTGTATTAGTCTAAGCCACTTTAAAGCCAGCAGCTTCTGTTGTATCCTGTATCTGTGAGTTCCGCTGTGTGAAGAAACACTTTCCTTTCTCAGTCCAAAATCTCAGAAGGACTAGTAGGGTGCGTAATTTCTCTTCCTGCATGTGCACACCACCTAGTTGCTCCTGCTAAAGTGGGAACAGCAAAATATCCAGTGGCCCAGTGTGTTACCGAACATCCCTGCAGCTAGAGCTAGTTTTCTTACCCTAGGTACTGAAGGACGGGCTTTGACTTAGTGGTGCTAAATCCCTTACTTTTGTACGAAGCGGTCCCAGTATCTCTGTGTAGGGCAGCCAAATGCAAAGCAAAGCAAAGCAAAGCAAAACAAACTCCTGCCTTGAACACTGGAGAGCCATTGTCTGTCAGGATCCGTAATACTGGGTGAAGTGGACCAATGGTTTACTTTAATATTAGGTCGTTTCCCATGTTTCTGTGTCGCTGAGGACCAAGCTGAGATTGTATCTACTGTGTGTGGTGCAGAATATTGATGACTGACATGAGAATTTTTTTTTCTCCCCCAAGTTGGCAAAATTCTTTTGAGTCCCGTCACTTTTAATGGTATGAAGATAAAACAGCTTTCCCCATGAGATAAAGAAAAAAAAATCATTTAATTTTCATGATTTGTCTGCAGAAGATGCTTCTGTTAGTGACAGTGTCTTAAAATCTAAAGAAGAAGAAAAACTCTTCTGATACAACCATACAATCAGAAGACTTCAGGGCTTTTTTTTATTGTGCTCTGTTACCGAGTACTTCAGTGCACAATGCTAACAACTTTTAAAATCAATTCTTCCTGAAGATAACTGATTTATTAGACGCCTACTCTTCTGCAGGCAAAGCTAATCACAATTAACAAACAAAGCGGCGTGCAGCAGTTACAGTACAGAGCAATAAATCTTCCAGCATTCGGAGACTCCCTTAATAGCCTTTGAAAGGAGAGCTGAACAGGCAAGCTGATATGCACCTTGTTGATATGCACCAAAGAAAGATCTGTTCAGATGTAACAGGAAAATGTGGTTTCCTGCAAGATGAACAAGTTGTAGGGAGCCTTCAGCTCACTGACTCCCTTCTCTCCCCAGTTAATGCTTTTAAGATAGGAAGCATCTGGCAGTGTTCAGACCTGGAACGATGGTGGTTCTTCATGGTCCTGGGCATTATAGATGTGACTTGGTGCCTGCATAGAATCTGTTGTTGGGAGGATTCAATAAACTACCCAAAGTTGGGGAGACTTCTGGTTTTGCAGGGTTCACTTTGTGGAGCTTTTCAAAGCTAAAATACCTTGTTGCTTCGGTTAGGAGCCAGACATCCTTGATGATCAATCTCAGAAATGCCCATGGATCCAGCTTTACTTTCTGCTTAGCAGTGATTTAAACTTTGATTGGTAGTTCAAGCCCATATGCAACAAGAGTTTAAACAAGCCACCATTCCATGACTATTTGGGGTTCAAGGTGCATTCAGCCATTCAGGGCTTTAAAAGTCACTTTGGAAGCTCAAGTCTGCATGGAGGGGCCAGGAGGGAGAGCATCAGCCTTCGTTGTGGATGTTGGGTCCAAATTCTTGGCTTATACAGACATGACATGGCAGCTTTCCTTCCTAATTCACCATGGTTCTTCAGCCTGTTGGTGGTGGAGGTCAGACACGAGGCTTCCTGCGGGTACGTACATCTGCTTAACAAAGCCTTTCCCAACTCGATTCTTTTCAAACGCCAGTCCCAGCGCGGCGTCATGGTTCAGAGCTGGGACTCAGGCGATCTGGGTTCGAGTCCCCGCTCAACCATGGAGACAACTGGGTGACTTCGGGCCAGTCACAGCCTCTCAGCCCAACCTACCTCACAGGGTCGTTGTTGTGGGGATAAGATGGAGGAGGAGAATGATGTCAGCTGCCTTGAGCCCTTTGTAGGAAAAAGGCAGGGTATAAATCGCAATATGAATGAATGAATGAATGAATGAAATATGTTGGACAGCAGTCGCCATATTTGCAGTCAATGTGGACACTCTGTGGCCATGTCTGACTTTCTACCCCTGTGTGGACCATTTCAAGTTAGGCCAACCAGACAAGGTGGGATTTCTTGGTTTTCTTGTCTCAGTGTGATAAAGCTGGAAAATGAGCCCCTGAAGCTCGTGCTTCATTGTTGCTTGATTCCCCCCTGGTCGCATCTGTGCTTCAATAAACAATTGCTCCGAAGAACCTGTTAGCGTGGTTTCCAGCAGTGGGGGAATATTTCTTGCTGGGTTTGTAAAAATGATCTAAATAGAACCGACGTTGGTAGCTATATAACATCTGTAACATTGCACGTTGAGTTATGTTACTGCAGGACTTGACTGGTGCTTTGATTGGAGGCATTTTAGCTGCCATCACTCCCCACCCCCTTACCGCCACCTTCTCCGAAAGCCGAACTTCCATGCTGGGAGGATTTATGGGGATATGTTTCTAAGGGTGCGGAAAGAAACGGCTGTCACGTGGAAACAGCAGTATAAATAACCAATGTGTTTTCAGATAGGTACAGCACATGGTACGGTCCTTCTGAGGGCTGTACCTTATCGTAATGCGAGTGGGAAGTGTATGTTTAAATACTTTCCCACACTCCTTAAATGTAGATTGCTAGTACAGCCAGGGAGGAAAGCCACCCAGAACCCTTTTCTTTATTGTGCTAGTTTTCCATGCTCGGGAAGCATTTGCTTCTTTGTTTTTGTCTTAACCTGGGACAGGATGCAGACTTTAAAGAGCAAAATCTTCAAATATCAGAAGGTTATTCAATAGATTATTAAATGTATTGAATAATAGAGTCAAATATCTGTTATTTAAAAAGATGGACCAGACCTCTGTGTTGTGCATGAGGGCAGAAGGAGAACTGGGAGTTGGAAATAGTAGGGGAGTAGATTTTATTTAAACATTAGGAGAAATACCCTATTGCTACGAGCTTTTCAGTAGTGGAGCAGGCTGGCTTAGGAAGTTCTTCACTGGAGGCTGTGTGGCCATTTGTGGTATGTTGTAGCAGTTCCTTATGGTGCAGATTCTGAAGTAGAATACTGGGCTACTAAATCCTTTCCAGCTCTGTGATTTTTTGAAACAGCTCTTAGGCTGTGGGTTGGTCTGTTTGGCACAACAAGCCATAGTGGGCTTGTTATACAGCTACCACAGACCAGCCTGGAAAGAGTGGCAGCTGTGGGAGCTGCTCCAGCCATCGAGCATGGAATTGAATTTCAAGTACAATGGCTGATGGGATATGTGCCAGCAGTGGGAGGACTGAGCAGGGAGGATGGAAGCCAGACAAGTATAGCAACCTCTTGATTGTCTGGCAGGCACATCCGGGCAAAGCCCCCCACACTGCATGGAAACCATGCAGGCTTGCTTGTCCTGAAATGCAAACACAGTCTCTGTGTTGGAAAGGATCAGAGTTAACCACCTAGTTCAACTTAGAGAACTTGTACGGAAAATCATCCCCAGTTGACACCTGGCCAACTTTTCCTTGGATGATTCTTTTAGGTCACTTGTCCTTGGACGGAACAGCTGTTAAATGAGTGGAATTCTTTCCAGTGTTCAACTTACAGGGAAGTAGATGTAGGATTCAAGACAGTTGCTTCTTCTCCTCTCAGCAGGTAGGGTAAAAACAGAGGGGGATTGTTTGCTGATTTAACGTCTTGCTACCCTTCCCAGAAAGGAATGCTATGTATTTATTTGCATATTTACACTTCCATTAACGGCTGTAACAATATTCCAGAGTACTTAGTATGAAGACAGCGTACGTACACCACAGATTCATTTTCACCCCTCTACAAGAAAGAAGTCTCTGTACGTACGATTCACACACTCTTCCTTTTAGTTCTGCAGAGACTGGGTATCTGTGTATGTAGAAGATCCACCCCACCAAACCTCCAGGAAACCTTGCAGCTTCTTTGTGAGTTGCTGCCATTGCAAGTGTGTCACGACTAGCTCAAATTTGTACCTGTAAAATCCATCAGGTACAGTCTTGGAGCTTGCTGAGTCCCACAACCAGACAGCTATTTCCAAGCTGAGTTTATTCCTTCACAGGGAGCCCTTGGTGTGTGTGTGTGTGTGTGTGTGTGTGTGTGTGTGTGTGTGTGTTTGTGTTTTGGCCCATTTAAGTACAGATCTGATGGCAGCTCTCCTGATATGAATGTACCCATGCCCTAAAATCAACGGCAGAGCTTCTCCTTTGAGAAGCATCCTTAGAGGGAAGCTAGGAGAGGACAGAAGAGAAGAGGGCCTTCTCAGTACTGGCTATCCCGTAGCAGAGGACATCATCATAAAGCTTTCTCTACTCCCAGGCACTTGGCAGCATAGGATAGGCCTTTTTTCATTTTTTTAAAATTGGTAGTTTGAGGGTTAATTTTTCTGGAACTTGATTTCAAACTGCTTAAAAATAAATGATAAAGTGCTTTGGTTATTGAGCAATACAGAAATGAAATGAATGAGTGAATGAAGTACTTTGTTGGATCTTTCTGCAGGGATTAATTAGAGTTCATTAAGCCTAATGGGTGAATGGGAACTGGGACCTGGGTTCTCTCAGTCTCAGTAATTTGTTAAAGTCCAGGGCAACTGTCAGCCATGGGAGCTGTTCGGGTGCAAGGGCAGGCGGTGTCCAGAGGTGCTACGTGTTGATGGTGAACCTAGCCATACAATGATGGCTTGTCTGCAGATCTTGAATACAAACCGTTGTTTGGAGGCTAAACTATAGTTAGCATAAACCATGAGTTGCCTGTTCCGTCTGAATCAAACCATGGAGTGTGCTCATCATGATTGTTTCCTTTGCTTCCAGGGGCAGAATCAGGGCATGTTAAGTTGATTTAACTGCCTCTCAGACAAGTGCGGCAGCTGGGTTGGGACTCGGGAGAGCCAAGTTCTAGTCCACATGTGACTGTGATGACTTTGGGCCAGTAGCTGGCTTTTTGTGTAACCTATCCCACAGGGTTGTTGCTGTGAGGATAAAATGGAGAGGAAGAGACCCTTGTAAACCTGCCTTGGGTTTCTTGCAAGAAGAAAGGTTGGATATAAATGTAACATTGCAATAGTAGTCATAACAATCTGTTTATTTCTGGGGAACCCTTCCATCCTAGCCTATGATATTTATCATTGCTCTGCAAGTCATTTATCCTTGCAATTTACCAATGAGTTCCTGAGAAGTAGCTGAAAATTGAGCTTGGCCCTTTCCAGAGGATGCCTGGAACTATGACCGGGTTCTGACTGGGAACCTGGGAAAGAACTCTCCTAGCTCTCAGCTAGGCCTAGATCAGCTAGGCCAAGAACCCGGCCATGTTGGGTTTCCTGGTCCCTCTCTTTAAAGGAGAATCCTGGTTCAGGGTGTGGACATCTTTGCAGAGGCCAAGAAATAGCAGGCATTTCTTGGCCATGGTAACTAAAGGAAAGCGGGGCACCAACCTGGGACCTTTTTGGAGTGCTTGTCCTCCGAGAAAAAGCTCGTCTTTGTGGAAAAAACCTATTGGAGTGTTGCACAGACACCGGCTTCTTTTGGGCGATTAAGGAAAGGCTTGCTCATCAGAGCCTGATTGCTGCAAGCGTCTGTATTATGTAGATCAAATTAATCAAGGCTAAGGGTTAAAGTTTTTCCATTTGTTCGGGTTTGGGTTTTTTGTGATTTTTTTGAGAAATCAGCTGGAGTAGTTTGGCAGGAGGAAAATTGCTTCGCACATTATTTCTCCCTCCCTCCCACCCCATCCACCACTTCCGTTCCTTCTGAAGTTTCCATCCTTAGAAGGACGAGGTCTAGATTCTGAGTAGCAGCATCGTTGATTGGACAGAGCCATTATGAAACCGTAGTTGGTCTGTGCCGTTTTAATGATTAGACGGAGCCGGGTGTTGCGCGTGTCCGGTGGCCATGCTGCGCAGATTGCCGGCACTTTTATCGGGGAGAGATGCTGTGTCGTGGGGGAGGAGGTTCGACTGAAACCAAGATGCTGCCGTCATGGCTGAAGAGGGCGATGTGTTCATCCAGCCCGGACCATCTCCTCCAACCTGCAGTTGCCCTTTTACTGGGAGAGCCTGGAGACTGAAGTTGGGGCCTTCTGTATACAAAGAAGGGGCTTGACCAATGACTGATACCATGCCAGACCTGAGTTTTCGAGGGCCCCTGGTCAAGATACCTTATCAGTAGGTTCTGTCCTTCTGAGTTTACCTTCTCCCTAGTGTTCTTTCTCCTTGTCCTCTTTAACCTCATCACTACCACATCTTGTCTGGCAGGTGAAGGCCCAGGGAGCAAAGTAGGCTCCTCCCTGTTATCTGGGTCAGAATAAGATGCAAATGAGCAAGCAGGTTGCAGTGGTGAAGCGGGGGAACACCTCCAGGTTCTTGTCAGTGGGTCTAAGCCCTCTAAGACGCCCAACACGGCTATGCTTGACTTCAGGCCTAGGGCTGTGACCATCTTGCTCAAGGAGCAGCAGCAAGGACTGGCTGGAGGTGCAGATCTGAGCAAGGGTTTGAGGCCACAATAATTTAGGAAACCAGGAGCACTTTGGGAAAAGCCATTTGAGGGAAAGCGGAAGTCTATCCTGGGCACAGGGGACAGCATGGCAGATATAATGGAGTTGAAGGTTGTGGGGGAGACAGACAGACAGACAGATCCTCAGGAGAGACTCCCAAGAATTCCAAGGAGGTTTGGAAGGAGGCCCCAGGAAAGACTGTGTGCTGCAATGGTTCTGCACATGGGACTGGGGTGACTGGTGTTCTAAGTCCCACTCATGGCGCTCCCTGGGTAACTTTGGGCCAGTCCCTGACTCTCAGCCCAACCTTCCTCACAGGGTTGTTCTGAGGATAAGATTGAAAGGAGGAGGAGAATTATGTAATCTGCCTTGAGTTCCTTGGAAGGAAAAAAAAGCAGGCTATAAATATAAATAAATAAAAAGATGATGATGATGATGATTAGAACATTTCTATGCCGCCCCTTGCCGAAGCCTCGGGGCGGCTTACAAACACAATAAAATACAATAAAACACAAAAATAACAATATAAAATTAAAATTAGCAATATAAAATAAATAAAAATATAAAATATAAAAGAAGTCACCCTGGCCAGATAAATAAGCAAATATTGTTAACAAATATTGTTAAGATAAAAGTAAATCTAATAATAATGGGGATACATGCACTCTATAAACCTCCAAGAGAACTTTGACTGCTGGGTGCTGTAGAAATGAAATAAGAAAAATAATATGAAACTACAAATTCCAGAAATCATAAAAATTCATGTAACACATTTTATAAGATGTTAAAAACACTACAGCTGCTCAAGGGCAAATGAACATGGTTATGTCCTGGATAACAAATAAGTATTCATATATAACCAGACATGTTCAGCCAAATTTGGTATTCCTTAGTGATCTAATACTGCCTTGATATTACCAGTTCTTATTTTGTTGATGGAGAACACTGTCAGCCCAATTTCTCAAATAAAATAAAGCACCAATTGTGTATTCCACTTGTTATGAACATAATTAATAATTCAAAAAAGTTAAAAGTGCTAAAATGATGCAATTTTCCCCAGAGCACAGTTACCACCAAGAAGATCAATACAGTATCTTTAACCCCGGGGGAAAGTAACACATTATTGGAAGCTATATTCCTAAAAGAAAGACTAGAAAAATCTAAGTGAGATTTACCAAAACCTAGGGTTCTCTGTATGTGTTACATTATATTATTGTGTTGTTTTTTTCTACAGCAGGTTCATGTTGTACTTTTATAGGATTAGTAATTCTTCCAGCTATTTTTAGTGGGTGCCTTTGATGGGAGGATGTAGGGATATACAAGGAGCCAGGCTAGATTGTCCCGAAGGTCCATCTAATCCAGCTTTCTGTTTACACAGTGGCCCACACTTTGCCTGTGGGGAAACCCAAATATAGTGAGTTCAGCTCCTTGCAGAATATTCACAAATTGTTTCCCACACGGAAGCTACACCTGAGATTGTTTGGATCTATAGAAGTGTCAAGCCTACATTATTGCTGTATTCTTGACCTGCTTTTATTGTTTATATCTCAGGGGATACCTGGGATAGCCACATAAATCCACCAGAAAGAGGAAACACATCCCCACAAAAAGAGAGAGGACACGAATATGCATATATTTTGCATATGCTAATTTATATTTAGAAATAATTATTATACTTTAAATAGAAAAATGGCATCGGTAATGTGGAAGGGTGTGGCCAAGGGACGGATATACGTATCTTTATACCAGACTTGTGCTGGACAACCTTTGAAATAGAGGATTGTCCTCTCTAAAAGAGGACACATGACCACTTCAGCTGGTGTGTAATTGTAACCCATAATGCTTTTTGAAACTATATCCCTTTTCCCAATAAATGGGCTAAACATAGCCTGAAAAAGTGAAAGAAAACAATTGACACAGCCAGTTTAGTTGGGGATGCATGGAGTACAGAACTGCAAAAACTTCAAGCTAAAATTATTTTCTCTTAGTAGGTAAACAAAATCTTATAAGGATCTGGAGGGGATCATTTTTAATAATGGTTAATTATTTTTGTTTACTTTGTAGGCGATATAGATATACCTAACGGTGTGTTATTATATTTGGCAAACTAGGCTGAGAAATAGAGTATTGTTTTACAGGGATAATCCAAGAAGATACTAATTCATTGCAGTCCTGTACATATCAACTCACAAGTAAGCCCCAGTGAGTTCAATAGGACTTATTTCCAGTTGTAGGATGGCAGCTTTGGATCACTGAAAATTGAGTACAGTGGTTCAGCATTATTTGTTACATAGAAAGTAATCTGTAATTGTTCTAGAACAGCTATTGCATGTGTTTCAAATGATGCTTTTATAAAATGTGTTTCATGGGTCTGTAAGTGTTTGTAAAATTAGCAGTTTTATTTAAGTTCTTCATTTACTTGGATATCCAAAGGAGAAACAAGGAAAGCAGAAAACTTTTCAGAGGGCCAAGAAGTTTGGAATCAGGGTGAATTGAGAAATATTCCTTAAATAGTAACATTTAGTGGCCAAGCCATTTGAGAAAAATAGAGGCTGGGAATGTGGCAAGTGGTCCTGTGAGACAGAAGGGTGCAGATTCTAATAAAATTCTGATCAACAGATTTTGACCTCTTGCTACAGTGCAGGATGCTAAACTTCAACTTTTGCTGGACATGAAGGCCCCAACACATGACTGAGCTTTGAGATGCTTCAATTTCTGGCTAAGTGGAAATCAAATAGCTTTAAAATTAGTGATCCAAGTTTTTCAACTAGGTTGTCTCCCGGTGAGTTCTGCTCAAAGTTGTTCATTGCAAGTGAGCCGCAGACTCACCTTTCAAATCTTGCCAGCAAGGTGAAGGAAATCCAGACACTGGAAAGCTCTGTACCTCTTTCTTTTGCATTCTGCTTTAGAGCTCGGATAATTCAGTTACAAGTTCACTTTTTCCATTAGACAAGGTGCGTTTTAATCAGAGGTAATGTTGTATTCTGAATGCAGGACACAATGGAGTATGAAATGTAACTCTGTGCATAAGAAGTACTTATTTCTGTTCCCTTCCTCCTCACACTGTCCCCACTCCCCTCTATCGCTTATAAATTTTAGAAGATACATGCACCCATGAATGATGAGATGTCAAAAGTGGAGATGAGGTGAACAAAGCAAAATACTTCCCACTTTTTATTTATTTATCTATCTCTGTCTCTCTGTATATTTATGGATCTGCATGGAAGAGAAGGCACTCTGAGGAGCATTTTTAGCTTTGGATCTAATTAGTTTCCTCTGAAGTTTTAAATTAATTTTGGGCAATTTGCGATGCAGATTAAAGCACTTTACAGCTTTTTAGTTCTTCAGACAAACTTTGTCAGATTGAAGTACCTGTGAGAAGAGAAGGCCAGGTGGATGTCTTGAGGAACACAGGAGAGACACCATAAACTTCCTCGATTTTTCTTGTCTTGCGTCCTCCACTGTCCTTGAGTTGCTTCCCTTCATGGCACCTCTGTGACTCTCCCTTGTTTAGAGGAGTGCCAGCAACTGAAGGAGGACTGATCCCTCCAGACCCTTGCTTGTTGGCCCCTTTGGGATGCGGAGTAGAGGATCTGACACTTCGGTGTGGTGGCACTCCTAGGACCGAATCTCACGGCCCGTGTTCAGGACCCCGCAGCTTAAGCCCTCGCCCTTCCAGTGCCTCTCTGAGAGTGACGGGCGATGGAGGGCCAGAATAAACAATCTGGACGTCAGCGTTTGATCTTGTTCTGCAAGAAGTAACCTGCTGGGAGGGAGGAAATGCTTTCTGAATGATGCAGGAGAGCTCTTTAGATTGCTGGCATTAACTGGGGTGGGCTTTCGAGCAGCAAAATAACTTAATGGCAACTGTTCATAGGAGAAGTGCAAGGTGTGCTCACACTATTAAGCTTTTAATAATAACATTTATAAAATCTAAACTTTGGTTTTGAGATGCTCTTCCATGTATTATTATTACTATTAGATTGCATTTATGTCCCACCTTTTTCCTCTTGTGAGGAACCCAAGGCGTAGCTCAGAACAGGAACCCTGCGTGCCAGATTGGGCTGAGAATGAGTGACTAGGTCCAGGTCTCATCCCAGGAGTTTCATGGCCCACTGGGGACTAGAAGCCAGCTCTCCTAGGTCCCCTGTCCAGTTCTCTGACCACCACACTGCACTGGCTATCATTATAGGGCCAGGGTGGCGTAGTGGTTAAGAGCGTGGGACTGGGACTCAGACGATCTGGGTTCGAGTCCCCGCTCGGCCATGGAGCCAACTGGGTGACTTTGGGCCGGTCACAGACTCTCAGCCCAACCTACCTCACAGGGTTGTTGTTGGGGGGATAAGATGGAGGAGGAGAAGTAAGCTGCCTCAAGCTCTTTGCAGGAAAAAGGCAGGATAGAAATCGATAAATAAATGAATAAATAATGACATTTATAAATTAGAACATCCCTGTCACCAGAAACATCATCCAGGCTCTGGCATAATTGAAAGGGTAATACAGTGAACCAGTGGTTGGCCGTGTGGAGCCACTCGGAGCTCAAGGCGTGGGTGCTTGGCAGAGGTTTACAGGCTTGTAAGCAGCAGGTGACCAGCATCTGCTTAAGCTTTTCGTGGTGGAAAGAATCGGAAGGGTGACCAAAGCCGTGTATCCTTTCACAGAGAACATGTGCATTAAAGAAATTGAACTGCCTTTTCAGGAAAACATAGATTGCTGTGGTGCGGCTTAATTCTATGCTTCGTCTTTGCACCAAAGAGCTGCTTTCTGAAACAATTTCCTGCCTTGCAAAGCATCTCCAAGCATTAAAATGTTGTTGCCGTGCATTTCCTTGTCATTACTAATATTTCTTTACCAAAGCTACTGAAGCGAAGTGTTTTGATTTCCTTTTTACCTTCCTTCTCAAAAAGAGGTTGCTTTCCTTCCCTTCTTACTGCCAAGACCATGCATATCAAATTCAGTGTGTGTGTGCGCGCGTGCGCGTGTTTGTCCTTACATGCACAAGTGTGTGTGTGCATGTATAAAATATTAGCTCTGCTTATAATACTTGTCTCCCTTTCCTTTGCATTTATTTATTTATTTACTTTTATGACACCAAATGCATGACCCCATATTAAATCAAGGGCTGGTGTGGTAAAGACCCCTGACAAGCCTGCAAATGGTTTAGTTACAAGGCTGCTTCAGCCAGTTCTTATTTGCAAATGACAATTTTCTGCAGGAAAATATATGCTTGGACTTCCCTTGTAGAGCTGTGGATTGCAGCCAGGAGAAGAATAATTGAATTTTAATGCTGCTCAGTTTTAAGGTTATTTTTTTTAGAGTGCGAATTAAGTCTCCAAAAGATGGTTGGGATGCAAATTGTGGGGCTGGAGGTCTATACTATCCATCCCAGCCAACTTTCCAAAGCTCTTGAAATTGGACCGCTGTTGAATTCGTACGATGCCGGTCCTGAGGTGCTTGGGAAGGGGTATTACATGGTTCTGGCACAGTGCAGATCTGAACGGTTTTGATTGCGGTGGTGATCCTGCCCTTGGCTGCCAAGGGTTGCCAGCTGGCTTTCCCGGAATATTAAGGGTGGAAGCCGCATTTTGCTAGTGAGATGGTTCTCCACTAAGACCTCTTCTGTTTGAGGATGTACTCCGCTTGTCTTGGGCAGCGGCTAACCTGTGGGACAGAAGTGGGTGAACATCATACCTGGTGCTGCCCCCCCTTGCAAAAACCACAATCCAGCATTGCAGTTACAAAGCGAAGGTCCACGATTTCGGAACGGTGAACTGATGCACCGTGTTGTTTACGGAGCTCTTTGCTGTAGTCCATCATTCCCTGCAGCCTGTATTCCACCAGGTGAGCCGCCAGGAATTGGCCGGGGGCACATCACGGCATCATGACTTGCCTTCTGACATTGCTCAAATTAAAGGTGGAAAGTTTGGGGGATCCACCTCTCGAATCTACCCCATTTGGTTAGATTGTGCTCCCCTGGAGCTGGGTTCTCTCCAGTCTGCCTGTCCTCTGAGCTGCATTGAACTGCATTACTTGTCCACCCCTGTGGAGGCACTAAGAAACAGAGAGAGAGAGAGAGAGAGAGAACACATTTACATCCATTTTTTTCCTTGCAAGGAACCCAAGGCAGCCTACCTAATATGTCCCCTTCCTCCTCCTCCACAACAATCCTGCGAGGTAGACCGGGCTGAAAGTCTGCGACTAGCCCAAACTCACCTGTGCATGCGTAAGAGTGACACGCACATGCCAGTTTTGATTCTTCTTGGCTGTTTTTATTCTTTATCTCTTTAAATGATCTTTCTGTTGCTGTTTTTTTACAATTATAGTGTTTTTCTCCTTCATTGAGCTCAAGTAGTATACATGATCCCTCCACTTTATCCTCACAACGGAATTGTGGTGTTGGTTAAGCCGAGAGTCTGTGAGCGACTTCGGTTACCCAGTACGCTACAAGGGGAGTGATAACTTGAACCCAGATCTTGGCAGATCTGTTCTGGCATGGTAGTCACCACACGGTTAGCCACGTTGAGATTTTAGCAGTAATGCAGAATACAAAGTTGAAAAACACACATGAGGAGCAGGCCTGACCCACATTAGTTTTGATTTGTATCTTTAGTTTTTCGTTGTGTTGTTCCTTTGTTCCTGTTTTGTCTGTTCAGTTTGCATTTTTTGTGTTTTGGTTTTGTTCTGTTCTGTTCAAGCCAAGAACTTTTCAGCCCCCCCCCCCCAATATTTTAAGCCAGATGCTAATTCTGGTTTCTTCTATCCCTTGACCCATTTGTTTTTATACTGTTGGGGTTACATGCTGAACTGATAAAGCCCCCCCCCATCTATTAGGGTAGCCCTGTAGACACCTCTAAAGAGAGGAAGTGTGTTGCCCGAAAGAAGACGACCAAAGAGGAGAAAGTTTTGTATAAAGTTTACACTTGCCAATTTATCCGTATTAACAATATTAATATTAATACTTGTATTAATATTGATATCTGTATTAATATTAATATATGCATTAACAAATTAACAGTAATTGCAGTCGTTTAAATAGAAATTCAGTACAACTCATAATGTAGAAATTTGTAACCAGGTGATTTAATTATTGTTAGACAAATTCAAGCCCCTCCCCTGCCTCCCTGGTTCTTCATCTTGAGCCCAGACTTTGGTTAGACACCCTTCAAATAGAGAAAAAGGTAACAGAGCAAGCGTGGGCAACTTAGGGTCTTCCAGATGATTTGGCCCACAGTTCCTATCAGCCCTTGCTCATGCGACCGGTGGTGAAAGAGGGTGGAAGTTGTAAGCTAAAATATGTGGATGGTCACAAGTTGCGCACACTTAATATAGAGGACTGTGCTCTTGTAAATTAGGACACATGCCCCCCCCATTTCTGATTCCATGTCTCCTCTTCAGTGAGCCCAGTGGGGTCACCCGACCCCTTCTGAGAAACCTGGAGCCACGCAGTTCTGCTGGAGACTTTTGCTTCCACAGTCCGTCAGAGATGCTCCAGGTGTCTCTTTGCCGGGGGAGAACCCCTTTCTTGAGTGGCTAATGCATATCCACCACCTCTTCTGAGGGTAGAAGAACTGGTTAGTCCTTATGCACGTCTGAGGTCTCCCTGGTCCTGTGCCCACTCTTTCCTTAACGCACTTGAAGCAACCGGGTGATTAGCTGTTCCTTGCTCCCCATCCCGTGCGTGGTGTGGCTCATTCTCTGCAGAACTGGGAGCATTCATTCATTCATTCATTCATTCATTTATTTATTTATATTGCAATTTATATCCTGCCTTTTTCCTACAAAGGGCTCAAGGCAGCTGACATCATCGCTCCTCCTCCATCTTATCCCCACAACAACCCTGTGAGGTAGGTTGGGCTGAGAGTCTGTGACTGGCCCAAAGTCACCCAACTGGCTCCATGGCTGAGCGGGGACTAGAACCCAGATCCTCTGAGTCCCAGTCCCATGCTCTTAACCACTATACCATAAAGTTGCGGCACAATGCAATGTTTGCGCCCGCCATTTTGTGTTTGTGGGGGTTGTTTGTTTCTGGAGGTGGGAATAGCATCCAGCTACCTCCTCCTCTGCCAGGAGAGCAGCTAAAGTTCAGCCAACAACCTTTACCTCCTCGTTCCAGTAAGCTCGCATAGAATATTAGGAAGCAAACTGTTACAACATGCTGTATTCTTTGTGAAAATGGTTAGTATCTGTGTGTCTTGTCGTCACTTGTATATGCCTGGAGCTTACAACTTCATTTTAATAAGTAATTGTCTTCTAGGCCATCTTGGTATGTCGGCGCCTTTCCGATAAATACATCTGTCTCTCCCTCCCCACACACTGCCTTTTCTTCAGCTCTCTTTGGTTGTTCTTTCATGCCCAACTGTTCTGAAGGGGAATATAATTAGCGGGAGCCAAGTATGTCAAAGTGTGAGCGTGGAGATTACTGAAGACGTTGACTTACGTGATCCTACCTTATTGGCAAACGAAGGGAATTTGTAGTGCCAGCCCTGGGGTTGGCCTAGGTTTGCACCTTGGGTGTGTGAGTGGAGCACTGGATGCTATGCGCTCCCCACCGATCCGCCCAGATTTCCCCCCTGTTACTGGCGGAACTGTGTTTGGTACAGCGGCATGGGGCCCTCAAAGGAGCATTTAGCTGGCAACAGGATTGCGGCTTGAGATGATTAACCACATGCATTTTAATCAATTAAATCTGGATAAATTTTCACATAGCTGAAATACTTCTCTTGAGGACGAACAGTGTATGCTTTGAGACGGTGCATTGATATGTTTTAGCTGGGACTATATGACAAGGGTATCGGCTCCTGTGCAAAAGTAAAGGGGAAGACGGTCCTGCCACCTGTATTCTAATTAGTTCTTCAGTGAAAAAGTATTACATATAAAAGGTGACTTGTTGCCCAATTTGAGTCTGTTAAAGAGATTCTTAAAACTAACTGCTTTATTAATTCAGAGTTGTAGCTGTAGCTTTCTTCAAGATATTGGGAATTTTCTGTGGAAGGTCTGCGTCTGGATTCCTGACTTTCCAGCACTTCTCATATAACTTGTTTGGATTCTCAGGTGTGCATGAATGAGTGGAAAATATACCTATTTGTTTAGTAGAAAATATATAGGAAGGGAGCAGATACACATGAGAGTTGCTCCATTGCATTTGTTTCAAAGTCAGATGTGTAAACAGAGCCAGAGAAATTTTTATTATCTGGAAAAGAGTGGCCTTAGAGACGATGGATGTTCTGTGAAGTAGAATTAGTGAGCTGATAGCAGCTTTTTTCTTTTTTTTTTTGGGCCTGTTACCCTCTGTAGACTAATTGCAAGGTCAGCTAAAGGGATATGTGTGGGAAAATGCATACAAACTCAGTCTTTATGTGTTGGGGGGAAAGTGCTTTTTGAAGCTTGGAGGTCTGAGCAGACCCCCAAGCTGAGAGCCAACCAGGTGGAAGCTAGGAGAGCAAAGCAGGGTTTATATCCAGGAAATAGGGTTAGGGGATTCCTATCCCAATCAGGTGGACTTTACCGCTCTTCTGCTAATGAGAGGAAGTGGCCAGCATGTCTGGGAGTATCCAATCCCTCTCCTGGGGGTCTTTCAGTTCTCCGAGAAATGCCACGAGAAGTTAGTCCTACCCACATGAGAACCAGGGGCTCTGCCACTTTCTGGCTGCACCTTCTTGAGTACAATTGCCACTGAAAGCAAGCCCTTGGTTGCTTGCATTTCCAGCTTACAAGTATTCTTGGGTCCTGGCTGCCATGTTAGCTTGGTCCTTCCAAAAGTGGAAGTTTGCTCCACAGCCCCCATCCTGTGGCAGAGGGTGACAGAAAACCACAGCAAGGAATCGACATTCTAACTTGGGAAGTTTTATTTCTTTCTGTCCTTCCTCTTTTCCTGCAAGGCATCCAAGGTTGCATGCAGAATCCTACTCTGTTTTACCTTCAGAACAACAACCCTTCAGGGTTAGTTAGAGGCTGAGAATCAGTAACTGGCCCAAAGTCGCTTAGGGAGCCACCTGCATAACCTGGATCTGCTAAGTCTCAGTCCCATACTCTATTCACTAGGCCACACTCGTGTCATTTTATTTATTTATTTATATTTATTTTCCAATTTATATCCTGCCTTTTCCCTACAAAGGGCTCAAGGCAGCTGACATCATTCTCCTCCTCCAGCTTATCCCCACAACAACAACCCTGTGAGGCAGGTTGGGCTGAGGGTCTGTGGCTGGCCCAGAGTCACCCAGTTGGCTCCATGGCCGAGCGGGGACTCGAACCCAGACCGTCTGAGTCCCAGTCCCATGCTCTTAACCACGACACCACACTGGCCCTCAACATAACAGTCATTATGCTGTTACTCAGATCTCCTTCCTGTAAAAGCAAAACGCATGGGTACTTAATGTGGTAGCAGTTTCAGAAAAGCAGGTGTCGTCGTAGTTGATACGGCCAGTTATTCTAGGTTAAAAAAACCACTTCCTTTCTTTGTGGTTCCTTGCTTATATAGGGTGGAAACAAATGGTAGCCTGAAAGTTGAAAAAGGCGCATTAAAGCCATCGTTGATGATGGTATGCAGCTCCTTACTGTCTTCTCTGAGAATCAGGAAGTGCTGGTTTGCATAGTACTACAAAAACCTTTTCAAGCGGAAATGCCAGTTGGGGGGAAATGAAGTCGCTTGAGTACGCTGGGCATGGTCATCTGTCAGCCGGCCCGGAGTTTTGGAGTTGGCGCAAACAACATTTCGCATGCAAAGGTCCACTGTGTTATGGCTGCTTCCAAGGGCTGTCTGTATGCCTAAGGGAAGGAGGCTTATGGGGGTTCCACAGTGCATGGCAGAATTCAGGATTCAAGGTGCTAGGGGCCTTCTTTGCCTGTTCTCTGTGCCCTTGTCCGACTCACTGAACAACGTCCTGCGTTAAATTAAGGGAAGTTTGCAAGCCCTTATCATAAGAGTGCTGGAAGTTCACGCTAATGTCTTTCAGACAGCACTGTTTGCAGCCAAAGAATAATTTTTCCCCTGTTGGCTTCTCCTTTTGAATGCCTCCCACTCAGAGCTGCCTAAGCTGCACATGCGATGATCTCACCAAAATTAGTTTTTAATTGATCCTCAGAGAAACAGAACGCTCCTGCGTGCAGTGCAAGTCACAACACATTTGCTACCGGGGCCAAAAAGCCGCTTCAGGTTGTTTTTGACACTTGTTAAGGTTTTGCTACAAATTTTGTGCGATTCAGGATGATGTTATTTTTATTGCTCTTCCAGCCCTGCCTTATCTTTCTCTCCTTTCGCCTGTCAACAAAAGTGGTGCAGGCTCTCCCTGTGAGGCCATGTGCCTAAGGGCTGTGCCTGGACAGAGCAACGCTGTAGAAACTTCTAGAACGTAGAAAAGCCTTGCTGCTCCAAGCCGGCCTCAAGGGGAGATCATGGCAGTACCCGCATTTTTGCTTGAGCACTGCCTGAACCAGTCCCAGGGAACTCTCTCTAGAGTAGGGTGAGTGAAACTCAGACTGGGTTCAAGAAGCGTGGGTTGTTGAAATTCTGGTTACTGCACCCAGCTGTGCTAACAAGCCATGACTTGCTGATATGGTTTGTTGCTGGGTTGTGAAATGTGGGTCATTACCTTGTTTGCTTAACCCACAAGAACCCCAATGCTTTTTCCCTACAAAGCTGCCCCCTCCTCTAGGCCTCCCCCGGGTGGTTGCCCACCCCTGCTCTAGACCTACGGGAAGCTCCCACAACATTTTAGCAGTTTCTTGAAAACATTTTCCTTCCATTTTTGTGTGTTTCCATTTCCCTTAGTGGTAATTTATCCTAATCATCCCTGAAAGGGTGAAAGGAGAGAGGCTTCAGAGAATCTTTACTCAAGGGGACTCCTAACATACACGTGTTTATGTGCCCTTTCAGTGTATTGGTCATTTATATAGATTTTCAGGGCCCATTGTGATGTTCAAGGCCATTCTTGTGGTGTTGGAGAATGCTTGAGAAGATGAGTTTTGCTGTGGGGGAAACTGAAGCAAAGGACCTCATGCCTGGGCCTTGATCGTCTTTGGCCTGGGCAAAATGTGTGCGGAGAGGGGTATATGTTGTTGTTGTTATGTGTGTGTATTTATACAGATGTTTGTATACTTTTCTCCTAGCCAAAACTGGTGCTCTGAACAGTTCACAGTCATAAAAATACACCAAAAAATATAATAAATACACTAATATAATACAATACAATGTAATAAGATAACGATACAATAACAACTGTATTAACTGTACAATAATAACTGTATTTCAGCACCTACATAGACAAATAATAATAACAAAACAAAGAATGAAGTAAAAGTAACAAAATCTAACATAAGTATAAAGCAAACAAATAAACAGTTTAAATAAACAGAGCATAGCATAGCAACCTGGCAAAATATGAAAGCGAGTATAATAGATAAAATAAATGGGTCATTCCACACTGTGATTCCGCAACCTGCAAGTCTGAAATGGCACCGCGTGTCCTTCAACCCCATGTTTTGGCTTATTCTGCTGTACGCGCAAACTAGCCCTGTGGTGTAGGAGCCAGAGTAATGGCTCCCAGTTGTGGAGACTTGGATTTCAAATCCTGCTTCCCCCAAGAAGCAAGCTAATATACCTCATGGATCATGGGGATCATAGGATATGTGATTCCCAGCCCGTGCTTGAGTGCACCAGGCTGCATGAAATACATGTTGAAAAACTGAACGGTGTCCCATCTGTCTGCCTCCCTATATGCCCCTGGGGAGCAGGGAGGGGTTTTCAGCCATGCTCGTTGGTCCCCTGCCTCTCACATAAAAGCAGAGGCTTCCCGTGTGGAGGTATAGCGGGACCCCTGAAGCATCCCTGTCCTGCAGGAGCATGTGGGAGCATCCTTAGACATCCTGGCTGGGTTTGCAGGAGGCTGTCCAGTATTGCCAAGAGGAGTTTTGTGCCTCGTGCTCTGAGAAGCTTGAAAAGATTATGGATAATCATTATGAACTGTAATGCAAACATTTTGGGCTGGTAAGCAACGAGTTGAGAGTTTTTAAAAGGACAAAATGTATTTTTGAATGTATGAGAAAAGCACACCTCCTGGTTTGATCCAGAAGACAACAGATTCAGGGATCTAAAGAACAGAAGACATTTTCCTGACCTCCTTGGAGGAAGATGGGGATACAAATGTTGAATGTAGAAGTCATGGGAGACAGCCGGCCGGTGTGCTGGACTTACTTTGAAGCAGTACTGGTCTGGCTGAAGGAAATGTTTGATGCTTGGCTGCAACTTCTTTTTCGTTTTTATAGGAGGGTGAGGGAGTGGGAAACCTTTTCAAAATGAAAATGCTTATTAAAAGAAAATACCCAGTGGGCACTGGGATTGGTGAATGCCTAAGGCCAGCCATCAAAGCCCTCTTAACCAAACAGTTGTACTCCATATAATTGAATTGAATATACATTCCTTTTCATGCGGAGAGTTTTTCGTTAACGGGATTAAGGATAGCATCTGAAAACTTTGTCTGTGACAGGCTTTGTTTTTTAATAATCTGGGCTAATGCTCTTTTTCCCCTTTCTTTTTTCTGCTTTCTTACAGATGGTCACAAGAACAAAGAAAATATTTGTAGGTGGATTATCGGCTAATACAGTAGTGGAAGATGTAAAGCAATACTTTGAACAGTTTGGCAAGGTAAGTTGCAGTGTGGATCAACACAGCGTACTGCGAATGCTTTTTACTATGGCTTTTTGGGAGCCTTGAATACACACCCAACAACCAGCATGGTGTAGGCGAACTATTCTTTTGCAGCTGTGTGTTGTTTAGCATCTCTGTGCCTTGTCTCTTTATGCCCAGAACTTTCTTTGTGCAGAGCGGCTTTTGGTGAGGCATTACCCGTGAGTAAGTCAGCCAGTGCCACATTGTGCCCTGCTGAAGAACATGCCATGCTTTTAGCAGAGCGATGCTCTTTGTGCAAGCCATCAAACCAGCATTATGTTAAGCAATTTAGGATTCCCACATCAGCCACACACTGTTGCACTTTTACCTTGCTTAACGTATAAGGTGATATTTTCTAGTGGGGAAGTGTGTTTGCGTCTGCACGCATGTACGCACAAGAGAGGGAATTGTGGAAGATGCCATGTGAGATGTAGGAACTGCCCTGTGCATGAGAGGATTTAACTTTACCCTGCCTATTTGCATTTCAGATCATTCAGTCAGGGTGTCTTGAAGAGAGTGTATAGATCCTAGAAGCTTTTGGGGGGAGTTACAGAAGAAGAAATTCCCTTTTCTAGAATAATATCTGGTTTAGACTGGGGTACTTTTTAGACATGGCTCACGTGTGTGCTTCATGGTTGGGGTTTTCCACAGGGTTTGGTAGTCAGAGCTGACTGAGCAGCAAATCTTGAAGAAGCCCTATTTTGAATGTTCCCCATCTCCCTTCCTGGATTTGGTTCTTCCAGAGTATGTTCCTTGCTATTGCTTGTGGCAGTCAGTGATGTGGATCATATCTATGGAAACATGTTGGCAACAACATATGAGACAACTTTGTAGTAAAAGTTGGAAGGGAGAGAGCTTGACAAGGTGCTTGAAGGAGCTGAAATTATCCAAACATTACTTCAAATCTTGGCTAGGCTCTCTCCTGTTCTTCTTTGCAACCTCTAATTTGGGTTTGTTCGAATGGGAAAAATGCACACTTTCCCTAAATGTTTAATTCTCATATTGATCACAGTGTAAAAATGCACAATTTAAACTATGCCTTTTCAAAAGTGTGCATTTTCCCCATTAATACAGAAAAATGCAAATATAGAAGGTTATGAATGTAGAAGTTATGCATTATTTTTTTAAAAACGTAGTGGGAATTTGCAAACCTTTTGGGAGAACGTGTATTTCCGTTTGTGATTCGGGTTGCAAGCAGGAAAGTTTTGAGTAATTTGCAAACAAGCAAAATTGTCATACATTCCTAGCTACTGGTTTTAATGAAAGGCCCATGCTACTTACAACCTGTTGTCGCACCGTGTGAATGTTGAGCGCAGTAGTTACATACTCCCGAGAACATCAAGCTTACACACAATTAGGGGGCAACATATGACTAAGCGTGTACGAGAATGTTGTTTTCTGTTTTACACATGATGCAAATATATCTCATTCACAATCCTGAATGTGAATCACAAGCAGCTGTGCTTTTCTTCTAGAAATGTTCACAAACTGTGATTGAATTTGATTTTTTAAAAATTATGCATTTGGAAATGCACATTTTTTCTTTAAGCAGTTTCATGCTTTTGAAAAAAACACGCATAGAAATACACATTGTCCCCATTCAAGCAAGAGCCAAAAAAGGTTGAAAGTGGAAATAGGAGTCAGCTGAAAGGAGCTGTAAAGTTATTTTCAGAGGATTTAGGTTCAAAAATAGCCATATTTCCCATTTCCATGTACAATAATGTACAGTTGATTGTGATTGCACACCACACTTGTGGTGGGATTGCATTTCTGTGTGATGCGCTCACAGCTGAATTCGTTTTTGTAGCTTTGTTTCAAGTGATATTGCGCTCCGGTGTGTGTAGAATGAATATTTTGTGTGTGCACCACATCTGAGTAACCTATTGCTTCACTAACCTCAGAGGAGAAGTTGATCATCCGAGAAATCAAATATTTCTTCCATTCTACTGATGCTATCCAACAAACCTCCAGTTCAACTGATAAATCCATATAGGTTGCCCTGCTATTCTTTCCTCCTTTATTTTCAGCCCTACAATAGCTGCTGGTAAAAGAATACAACAGTATCTTGGAGCCAGATCAGTTCTGACATCTTCCATTCACACAAAGAAATAATGGGCCAGTTCTTGGGCACATCTGCAGCTCTCTTTCCTTTCAAGCCATGGTGCTCCCCATGACGGTCTGCAGAGATGGGGGCTTGGGGGGCAGTGGAGTGCAGAGGAATAGAAGCTTCCAAGACGGGGTGAACTTTTCCTGTGCCAGTCATGTGGAAACGACACCGCTTGTGTTAATTTCATCAGGGCTTCTGTGAGAGCGCTACTTCTTGCTAAGTCCTGATTTGGAGTGCCGTTGGGTAGGACAGTGGGTTTCCCTTGGAGGCATAGAACCATCCGGTTGGAAGGGGTCTAGCAGGCCCTCAGGTCCAATCACCTGCTCAATGCAGGACTCAAGGCACCCATCCAGATTTCAACCCTGCCCAACTCTGCTTAGCAGCCGAGATGAGGCAGAATCAGGCACTTAGGGCTACACCATTCAGGACCACTGCTAATGGTTTCCTAACACGTGAAGCTTCCTCTTAGGGACCTGAACCACTCTTGGTCATTATGCTTGAGTTTCTTTTCTGATACTTCTACACAGAAGCACTCACAGATGAGTGGAGGGTCTTTTCTCTCCACCAGTATCCTGAGAGAATCTTCCCCCCACCCCCATCCCTAGTGTCTTTTTCCTCATGGCTTCCACTTGCAGTGAACAAGTAACCCCCCCGAAGCTGCTCTTCAACCCTGTAACCTACATGTTCCCCTACCTCTTCGTCTGACCCGATTATGCTGCATGCTACAACCACAGTAGTTCCATTTTGGATTTCTGCCTTCTGTTGCCAAACTGCGTTGGGCCAACTCTTGTCCATGTGGTCTCCACAAAGGGAGTACCGCTACGATCTTTCATACCCTTTTAATTCCAGGAATGTATGTTTCTTTGTTGAGCCAATGAGTTTGGTAAATTAGATGTTTAACAAATTACACCACCTGCCAGTTTAGTTGTCCTCCATCTTGGCAGAGTTTCACAAGGAGTTTCATACGGGGGAACATCCACTGCTTGCATCCTATATTTTTAGGGTAGCCTTTGAAAGCCTCACGTTGCGTACACCTTCTCCTTTTGTGGTGCGGGGATGTCTAAATAGTTATTGTGCTGAATTGATAGTTGTTTTGCAAAACCATTCATTTTATTTTTCAATGATAATCTTCGATTCCGGCGGGATGATGTTTACAGCCTGCTGAGCCCTTTATTAAAGGATTATGGCAGCGTTTGAATGTTTCTTC
The DNA here is from genome assembly GCF_004798865.1 of Varanus komodoensis. NCBI lineage: Eukaryota > Metazoa > Chordata > Lepidosauria > Squamata > Varanidae > Varanus > Varanus komodoensis. The sequence goes on from NW_025335587.1 coordinate 16,275,845, forward strand.
CCTAGTCATTGTCAAATCTGCCAAACTCCTCCATCTAGTTTTGAAGTTAATAACAGTTTTGCCGCATGCATGTTTCCGTGTTTCTTGCGTGCACCCTTGAGAAATCATTTTTGTTTTGCCCATCTGGTGGCTTCATGCTGAGTCTGAAAAATAGACAACCAAGCTGAGATCATCCAAGAGATTTAGTGGTTTTGGTGCCTCTTTAAAATTTCTTTCTCTATGTGTATGTCAGATTCAGAAAGACCCTTTTCCTTATAGATTATATCCGTTTAAGAAAAAACCCACTTCTTTTGAGTCGCTACCCTAAAACTGAATCCATACCATATCACTAGATACTGTGAAATCCTGCTTTTCAGTGCAGCATCAAGCTTTATAGCAAAGCTGTTGCCAGATTACACAAACCTGAATGTATCGTATGAGTTTCAGTTGATTTAGCCTGCAGTTTTATGCACACTTACTTGGGAGCAAGTCCCTCTGAAGTTAATGGGTCTTACTTCTGAACAGATGTGCCTAGGATGCTTCTTGTGAATACAAACTGATTGCTTTTAGATTTTCCTGTTAGTCAAAACACTAGCTTGAGAGCCCTTTTGTCTTTGGAAAATCCCTGCATGAATTCTGTGGGGCATCACCTCAGATGGCAGGTACCCTCTCAAGAAAAAGAAAAGGAATGCCTATTTTAAGATAAGCTTTCCCACAGGCAGTTTTTAAAATAAGCAATTTTGTTAAATATTATACTTTGTTTTCAAACTTTGTTCTGAATTACTAGGCAATTTTTAAGATGACAAAACATTAAATTGTTATAATTTATTAGCCCGTTAAGGGTGCAGTCCTATTCAGGTTTAGACAGAAAAAGTCCTACAACTCCTAGCATCCCCAGCCAGCATTTCTCTGTCAATATAGGGAATGCTGAGAATTGTACCACTTCTTTCTATCTAAACTTGCATAGGATTGGTACCTAAATGTTACAGCCTTAATAAAAATAAACTTTGCTGTATGTTTATTCCCAAGGAGGCAGAAATTCAATATTTTTGCTTCTTCTTTATGATGTACAAACTTTTTCTCTGAAATGTATACAAGAAAAGACTGCTGAGTTCTCGTCAACAGCACACAAAGTACCAGAAGAGAATTCAGTTTTCAGGATGTCTATCCTTATATAGCCAGAATGACACCATGCACACACAAGAGGTGTACGAAGGCTTTGAGGAAGCCCACGCTTTGCAGAAGGACAAAGAAACTTCAGAAGAAATGCCCAGGTGGGAGCCCCACCTGGCTCAGTGAAGACTGCACATGCTTATTGGGCCCAGTGACTGTTGTAGGGAGAGATGGTGTATCTTAGGAGGGGCTACTACCACCTCAACCCTCCACTTTGCAACATTTTGTCGGCGGTCCCACCTGTTGACTCCAAAGCAAAAAAGAGATCAGTCCACATCCCAGTTAAGCACGTGTAAATTCTGGTGAAACCATGTGGATGGTCACCTCTGAGCTGAGCTTAAGACAGTCTCCTCCGATTGACAGGGAATGCCAGGTACTTCTCTTAAATGGTTTGTTAATATAATTTCTGAATTGCATGTCTTTTCTTTTTGAGGCTCTCCCATTCTGAGGAGTGAACGTGAAACAGGAATATACTCAGCTTTCCATGTTGATAAATGAACTGGAGTAATTCTATGGAGTTTCATAGGATTACTCTAATTTATTTGAGTTGCAGATAAGTGCCATACATCTCTAATCTGTGAAAGGTCAGGCAATGAATTTGGGTATCTTTAGCCCTTCTTGGGATTTTTTACTTTCCTCCATATACCTCTGATAGAATGTACAGAATCATTGAAATTACACTCACACAGACAAACATGTGTGTGTGTGTGTGTGTGTGTGTGTGTGTGTGTGAGAGAGAGAGAGAGAGAGAGAGAGAGAGAGAGAGAGAGAGAGAGAGAGAGAGAGAGAGAATTAAAAAGCCTCCAGCCTCTTAAAATTTGATTAAACTTTCAAATAGCTTACAGCTAACATGCTTCTCCTATGACAAGGCTGTTCTACATTTTTCAAAACTGTAAAGCTGCTACCAATAAAAAAGATGGATATTTCCCCCCCACCCCACCCCTCTTCATAGGTACCAGTTGCTCTCCCATGAAAATAATTCAGTCCTCCTTTTGGAGACTTGGAATTTATACTTTATATGGTGAGCTGTGTAATTAGTTGGGAAGACTTATGCTTAGTCACTGGTTTATCCTAATCGGCTTTGGCTTTTCCCAACAACAAAGTGAGCTTATTTTGCTAAGCTGAAACAACTCTGCTCCCCCTTTGTTCCTGTTTCTTTATTGTCTCATTTCTTTCATTCTGTTTTACTGCCAAAAGTTTTGTTTCATTAAGCTTATGAGTCGTTTCCAATCCAGTGGGCTGCTACAATCAGGCCCTTTATATACCTCAGCTGCCCTGTTTCCCACGTCCTTCTGGGTTTGTGTCACCATGCAGGCTTCTGTGTGGAACTGTTAACTTTTTCTCTGTGGCATTTCATTGTGAAAGTATATCCAAGTGAGCTGATTTCAAACACTGAAATGCCGTACTAGGATGCTTGGGACAGAAATGCTGTTTGGGGGCACACCAAGGTTAAATGGCGGTGCATTCAACGTGTTAAAACAGCTTTTCCCAACCTGGTCTCCTCCAGACGTATGGGATTAGAATGCCTAGCTGGGAGTTGTAATTCCACACACCTGGAGAGCACCAGGTTGGCGAAGGCGGTGTTAAAGACAGCTTGGTTCCGGATCTATGGGATTCGTTGTGGTTGCTTTTGCTCTACTTGCACGGGATTTTCTCGGGGCCTGGCTGTGTTCCGCTTTTGCTGCTGCAGTCTTTTGAATTGCTAGGCTTGCCATATTATTTTTGATCCTAGGTAAAGAGGATAGTGCAGTTGTAAAAGGTGCTCTGTAGCTGCTTCAACTTCAGGGACTAGGAACTGGTGATGTGTGCATCACACCAATTTAGCAAAGCAATATATTTTTTTATTCTCTGTGCCAAAAACAAAACTATGCCACACAGTTCTTTCTCAAAAGATCGAGAACTGGGACTGCTGGAGCATGTTAAAGACTACTTAAGCATCTGTGTCTCATTCTGAAACTTCAGATGTTCCCATAATAAGTAGCCCGAGCAAGGTTATGTTTGTGACATGTCTGTTTTTATTAAAAATAATCCTCAAGCCGCATAAGGCTTTCAATGTCTGGGGCAGCAGGCAGGCCAGGGGGGAATTGTTCTTTCCCAAAGCAAGAGATTAGACATATATGGATTGCCCAAATTTGGGATGGAACTCAGCACCCACTTAACTGTCCTGAAGGTTGCCTGCTTGCGTGTTGTGCTTGGGCAGCCAGTGCTTGGTTTTAAATTATGTTGAATATCTTGGTATCCCCATGTCCTTTATGGCCACACAGTGCGGTAGATCAGGATGGGTGTTTTGTCCATAGCAGTCTTCCTGGCCAAAGATTTGAGCCCAAGTTTTCCAGTTTGAAACCTGTTTCTCCTGGTTTGCTTGAAAGACCACACTAGTTTGTGAGCATAGAGGGTAGCTGTTTCTGTCCTGCTGGGTAGAAATGGAGTCAGATATCCTTTTCAAAGGCCTAATTCCTGTTTTTTGTCCTGCTGGGTTTAAAGAAATATGGCATAGACCCACATTTTCTTTGCAGCAGGCTGGGATAGCAGCAAACTATTAGAGTAGAGCATCTGTCAGGCTGAATATAAGAGTGGAGTTTTGCTGTTTGGAGAAGGAGGTGTGACCACACATCCACAGAGGTCAGAAAAAAGCTCCAGTCTCCCTTGGTCCTCCCAGGATGCTGTGAATCTACACAGGGGACAAAAAGAGCATTTGAGCTGTTGGTTTAGCTATGCTTGACTGTAGCCTGGCTTTTATGTTGCAAGAATAGTAAAGAGAAAGCTAGGCAGGCATGCTGTAGATTCCCAAATAAATGCAGATGTAATAGGCTGTTTGTAATATTTTTTAAATACATTTCCCATCTGACTCAAAAGTGAGAAGCAAGCGCTTGGCCTGGTTAATCCAGCAAAAGTGTGTGTGTGTTTAAATGGTACTTTCAAGCCCTGCGTGTTGAGGAATGTTCCGTAAGGATGAGAAAAGTCACAGTCAGAGTTCCTCTCCTCAGCCCTTCTCTTTTGACAGCTGTGGCAATATCATCCGATCCAGACAGGAGATCTCTGCCTCGTCTGGCACGGATGCCTGGGTGTGAGCAAGTTAATGATCCATTGGAATATTAAGCACTCAAAGGTTTATTTTTCCCTGAGGCCCCAAAGGCCTCTGAAGATGTCACTATAACAGGATTGTTAGCAGGAGAAAAGAAGGCATTTGTGGGTTCATTTCAGGGGGATTTGGAAGTGTCGCCTCCAAAAGTTGTCAACAATGGGGTTGCTTGGATTTTAGGATTGTGAGCCTCCTGGCTGGGACACAGGATGGGTACATTTCTTCTGCTACAAATGTGGATTTTTCTAGCCCTTTTGGGGGGTAATATTCAGACTATTCAGAATTGTTTCCCCAGATCTGACTACTCATTAGCCAGTTACAATTTTAAATGCTGCATTTCAAAGTTATGCAATTGTAAATTAGTTACAATTGCAGCAATGGAAGGTCAGGTCTGGACTTTATAATTTGAATATGTAATCAGCACACCCTAAAGGTTTTAATGCACAACAGAGAGAATATGTTGATGCTGGCATTTGCTTGCCTTGCTGTTGTTCTCCTCATTGTAGTTATAAAATACATCCTGAGACAGTAACTTCTGTCTTGTTTTATCATGCTGCTACTTTGAGGTAGGAAATGTAAATTGTCCAGTTGCCTTTGAAGAGCAAACCCATTTAGAAACCAGAATTGGGCCACTAAACTTTAAAAGGCAATATTTACAAGTGACCCTTAGGAATGCTTTCAAAGCAACTCCCCTGCTTCCTTTTTCTTTCTTTTTGAGAGTTCAGTAGCCTAAGTGGAATAGTTGAGAAGCATCCTAGCAAAGGAAAAATACCCTCAGGAAATTGCCTGGCAGCTGGTCAAAGTAAGTGGATAGAGTTCTCCTAAAATTTAGACAAGCAGTGTCCGAACAGAAGGTGGGGTCCGGTGTGTACTGTTCGTAGGGCAGGCAGATGTGGACACGAGATACCTATTGGACAGGAGTGAACTTTACAGCCGGTCCTGAACCAGTGAGCACCTTAAACAATATTTGGATGAGATTCAGGGTATGCATCACTATCCAGCCCAGGTCAAAGGATGAAACCTATGTGAAGCCCTGACAAGGACATCCGCTCACACCAGCTGGCCAGATCAGATGTTTCTCATTCACACCTAGAAAAGACTCATGGGTAAGAGCCACTAGGGAAAATCCGTCTGACCAGCATAAGCTTCCTTATGACCACAAGGTGTCTGGAGGCTGAGGTTCCACAGAGGACTCCTAGCCAACTGGAAGACTAGGATGAAATTCATCCAGAGGCTGGAGAAGCTCAGCAAGCCCTTCCTTGACCTGCTGGCATGCTTGAGAAATGAAGAGGTTTCTTTGCATTGGCTACATACGTTGAAAAAGGCTTCTAGCCTTTGCAGAAAAATAGTAAGTTTTCCAAAATGACTTAGGTAAACTTTTGGAGGAAGGGGAAAAAAATCTAGGCTATAGTTTGACTGTAAGAGTTCTGGCTTCAGTTGATTAATAGAAGACGTCACCAGCCACAGGCACATGTTTGCTAATATTCCATCTCCTCAAAGGCCTTTTTAAAAACTGTCAGCACACAAGGACTAGGTACAGGTGGGGTTTGGGTGCTGTAGGTGGGCAGGGATGCAAAGAGAAGGAAGGGAAATTCTGGTGGACTTCAGTGCTTGGGCATGTCTTATGTACTGCATGCAATTTTGTGCAAACAGTTGTGGGTGTGTGTCTTGTGTGTGTGTCTGAAGGAAAGTGCATGTTTAGGAATGGAGAAGGGATGAACTTGAGAAAGCTTTTATAGAAACAGACACATCCACAAATCTACATGGTTCTCCACCTGAATGTATTTATTTATAATAGGCTGGCCTTTATTGAAATAATTTTCCAACATGTGCCGTTTCTGCTTGGTTAACAAAAGAGCTTAAATGGCTAATAGGCATTTTAAAAAAAGATACAAAATCCTAATTTTGAAGAGGCAAGTGTGTCCTGATCAGGGCTGGTTCCTTGGAACTGGTATTGCAAAGTACTCTTTTGAGGCCCCACATTTCAGCAAGGATTCCTCTGCTGGCTCCAGGATCCCTTGTTGGCTATGTGCCTGGGTATACCTGCTGGCTCCAGGATCCCTTGTTGGCTATGTGCCTGGGTATACCTGCTGGCTCCAGGATCCCTTGTTAGCTATGTGCCTGGGTATACCTGCTGGCTCCAGGATCCCTTGTTGGCTGTGTGCCTGTGTACAGCATTTGCCAGGGAGCTTGGGCAGAGGGAACTCTTGCACCCATCCTGCCTGAAGGATCCTTTGGCCATCTGGCTTGCCACCGTGTGAATGGAGTGCCGGGCTGCATGCACCACAGGTCTGATCCAGCAGGACTTTTCAAGGAGAAAAGGCATCTTGCACAGTGGCCCCTCAAATTCTGCAGTGGACATCACCACTCAGCATCCCAATGTTGTGACAGAAGTGCATGTATCCCTTTATATATGTTCAGGAAAAACGCGATTAATTGTACACCTGTCAAGGAAATCAGTCCCCTGAAATGGGGACAAGGACAAAGTAGCTCAGGTGCAAAACAAATATAGGTAATCTAAGCACAAGGCAGATTAGCTGTCTCTTAATCTGAACCGAGTCCAGGATGCACGTGGTCCTGTTGGAGTGAACCACGGCTTGCGTCTCTTCATGAAGTTATATTTGGGCTGAACAGCTGTTAACGGTACAGCTAGACTGAAATGGCTGTCCCTTGCGGTTGTGCAAGAGACTGCCATTCAGGGTGGACGTTAGTTAAGATCCTATGAGAAATACCGTAAGGAGCAGAAGGTACAGTTTCGTTGCATATAACGAACAGAATATACGCATAACTTTACCCTTAAAATATTGGCTCCCTAACATTTCCTTTCTTTCCCCTACCCCTAACCCAACAGAAAAGTAGGCTAGAGAAAAGTGAGCTAGAATGGTTTCATGTAGGTTCCCCAGCCTGGTTCCCTCCAGACCTGTTGGACTATGACTTGCATAATTCCTTGTCTGGGGATTATGGGATTGGAGTCCAACAAATCTGGAGGACACCAGGTTGGCGAAGGCTGGTTTAGAATAGGAATTGCAAACCAAGATTTTTTTGGTTCAAATCTTACCCAAGGTGGTCTTGGGCAAGTTGCAGTTCTGGTAGCTGCGGTTATATGGGATGAGAACAAGACTGGCCCACCTTGTAAGGCAGGGATTACTGCAGTGAAAGAAGAAGAGCCTTGGTAGATGGAGCCGAAAGGACTTATCCTGGCCATAGATTTTCTTCCGCTGTGTTTCAGCTCGGTCTGAGAGCCTACGTAGGGTGGGGTGGTCCGTCTCTTCCTGATGTTGAGCAGGTCTTGATGCAGGCTAGTACTTTCACCTGCTTCCCCCCAAGCCGAATGATGCACAGCTCCTTGGAAACTTTGCCAGGTAGCCTTAAAGCTCCCATCTCCTTTGTTGGTCTTGAGGCTAACTGGGGAAAGGATGGCCAAGAGCTTGCCAAGAACCAAGTGTGAATGCCTGAAGGTTTCTCAAGGGCGCTGGCAGTCTGTGTTCAGGGTGCTCTCCTCTTCAAGCTGTGTTGCTTTGAACCATAAAAACAGAATTGACGTGGGCATCATTGCTCATGCTAGCAGGATCCCTTCCTCTTCTTGGTAGACGGCTTGACCGTGGAGTGGACTAGCCCATTTCCGAGCTCATAGCAGTAAATTAAGCCATGGCATGCTACAATATTTAAATCTGCTGAATAACTAACTGGTGTATTTCTGGTTGAAGATGACATCTGCCCTGGTTGAAGATGACATCTGCCATGACTTAGCCTAAAAATCACTTTGCTTTTGCAGGAGGCCCACGGGTTATTTTGTAGTCTGCCCTGATGCTTGAAAGGAAGGTACCACAGCTGAAAAGTGGCTTTGGGGTGGGTGGAAGAATCTACTCCTGCTGGCAGGGCTTTGATTTCAGAATGGCACTAGCACTGTGAAGATCATGATTTTTCTGTCAAACATGATGTTTATTTCAAAATAGACCTTGTAAACCCCTTGATCTTGGGATGAATTGAAGCTAACAGGGCTTTATCCCTTGCCAGAGGTGAATGCTAAATTTCTCGCATGCGGCAGAAAATGCTTACAGGTTAAGTCCTTTCCCTTTTCTTTCTTTTGGAAAGGAGGCATACAGCAAATGGAAATTGTGTCCTTTCCTGCTGCAATTGCTGACAAGATCGAAATGAGCATAACTCATTGGGAACCATTCCTCTAGAAGCTGCTATTGAAACAAATAAAAGGGAACCATCTTGCTTAATGGGAGGTATAGAAATCAAATAAATAAATAAATATAAATGTGTCTTGAAGTGGGATTTGTGCTGACATTCCTGAAGGCTTGTACTAGAGAACCTTCTGGAATTACATCTCAAGCTAAATGTGCAGCAAATGTTGAGGGCTTGTCATCCAGTGAAACATGTGAAGGATTCAAAACTTGGCCAGAAGTATTTCAACAAGGCTGATGAAATTGTCAGTGGACGATGTGGGGAAAAGGGTTCTACATATCTGAGAGCAGTAGTGATAATTTCTTTAGCACTGCCAATATTACAGAATAACATAAGAACAGTTTCGGTTGATACCAGACAATAACGTAAACTGTAACTCTCAAGCAACTTGGGAGCTTTTTCCTTCATAGAGACAACATCTGGGAAGCATCATCTTTCCAAGTTTCCCATGCTAACACTAGCAGAATTGCTTGCGCTCAACAGGCAGGGGTTGACACCTCCCTAGCTTGAACCTGTTAAAACCAAACAAGCTAGAAAGAGTGAGCAGAATCCATTGAGCAGTGGATAGTCCATAGCAGACTTCCTATGCAAACCATGCCCATTAGGCAGAGTTCAGCTAGTGCTGCACTTTTCCAGGACGGGCCCCAAACAAAGGGCAATTCTCCACCCTCCACAGCAGGTGCCTGCTGTCCATCTGAAGATAGCTGCCAACATCTGGCACAGCTGCCTTTCCAAAAGCCATAGCAAGGGGGCCTGCCATTTGTATGTGGAGAGAGCATCACCTCCTTGATGATAACAAGCTGTTGGCTTTCCCTTGAAGAGGAATTCCGCTCACAGATGCTTGTTTAGTTTTGGCAATTTTATCACTTGTAGCTTTGGCGATTATGCTCCACTGGAGACTATTACCATAAAATGATAGTTTGAATGTGTTTTGTTTGTTATAAATTATATCAAAATGGTAATGTTGCTCTTACTAGCCAAATGCCCCTTAAGACATCTGTAGGCCAGTAGCTTTTTCTTCGACAGTAAGCACTTCTGAATGTCTTTCATCCATGCTGACATCTTTAATGTTCTCTGTTCAGCAATTCCGTGGTTTCAGCCTTTTGTTTAACATTACTTCCTAAGCGATTACTTTCAGCTCCTCCTGTGAACAATCCTTCTGACCTGTGGTTATATGTGTGTATATTTTCACAACCTGTAAATTGTGAAGGGCACTTTGGGAATCTTCCTTTGGAAAAGATGCCTTTCTGGGAAGTTAGTACTAGTTATAAAAACATATGTGTGTCTCTTAACAACCGCAGAAGCATTTTTTGCTGGAGTTATATCATCTGCAAACTGTAACAGGAATTTGAAGCCTTCTAATTGGTCCTGTTTAATAATCTAGCAGCGTGTCACTTGCTAGATTACTAAACTAATCTAATTACTAATCTTAGGGTTTTTTGGGTCTTTTGTTGTTGGTATTTTTTTAATTTGAATGCAGTCTTCTTGTTCAACTGTCTGGATTTTAAGTCTAGTAAACAGAGCCTATTTTGGGAAGTTTGTTTATGGGTCTTGGGTGACTCAGATGCGGCTGAACAATGTGTTGCTGATGGCGTGGTCACCACACATATAATTTCTTGATCCGTAAATAGATATTGATCCAAAGAGCTGGTGACACCATTCCTGCCTCGTAATGCACCGGGGAGGGAGAACAGCAAGGCGCAGGTCAGTTCTGTTGCCCTTCATGTTTCCTCCAAGCCCTGACAGCTTCAGAGTTGTTTGTTCAAGCCCAAGCCTGTGCTGCTGTCCCTTTTAGGAAGGAGAACTTCATGCATTCCCAGAGTAGCTGGAGTCTCCTGGAGGTGTTGAAAGCGGGAGGAAGTGGAGAAGGATCAGCTCAACATCTAAAAGTGAGAGAATTGCACTGCCAAGGGTCGGATATCGTCCATGCGCTTACTCCATCTGCTTCCCCCCAAGCCAATCGAAACATTCATTGCTTCCAAATTTGTACCCCTAAGCACCTCTCTTCTTTTACTGCAATTATTTTCCCCTGGCTCTTTGCAACTGGGCACAAAGGACCGGCTTCCTCTGTGGTTTCCCATTAACACGGGGATTTTGGACTCCAGGTGCTACCTTGCTCATTTCTTCTGAAAAGTGAGCAAAGCACTGGCAAGAAAACCTTCCCTCGGCTGCAAAGATCTACACAAACGCCATGGAATTGCTGGGAATACAGCCTTATTGCCCATATGGTTGAACTGAATAATGATCTGTGGAAAGACTTTGCCCAAACGTTCTCTGGGTGACGATGGTGGATCATAGGCTCATAGGTTTCCTCTGACTCTCCCCTTCTTCCTGTTGGGTTCATCGTTGCTTTTGATAACATGAGCACTCAGAAAACCTGCAGGCAAGAGCCACCTTCTTGGAAGAAGTATTCTCCCTTTTTCTCCTACGGGAGGAAATGCAGGTTACATCTGCTCTGTTGAACTAGCAAATATTTCTTTGATTGGGTGACAGCCCTATTTCAGGTCTGAAAATAAATGGACTCCCTCAAGATTATGTTGTACTACACTGCTCATCATCCCCAGTAGCCCTCTTTCCTGTGCTAAAAGCCTATAAACACTGTGCACACAGATTTAAAAGCAAACCAATAGCATAAACAAGGCAGCTTACAGCAGCTCTTTTGATCATGCAGATGAGGTTGGTGGGTTTTTATCCACCATTTCCGTAACAAACCACAGTGGCCCAACCGTGCCAGGTGTCATTTGCGTCAGCCTTGCCTAGGTGGGACTTACCGTGTCCTCTGAACCCAGGCAGCATAGCTTGCTGGAGGTTAAATAACGCCTCAACAGCAAATGAGTTATTTAGATGTTTTTTAGAAACATAGAAACTGAGCGAGCCAGAAGGGCTCTTCTGGGCCATCTAGTCTGACCCCTGGCTCCAGCTGGCTCCGCTCATGACATGCCTACCATGTGCACGTCTAGCCTATCTTTGAACGCCCTCGCCAATGGGGCCTCAACAGCCTTCCGTGGAAGCCCATTCCACACCCTCGGGGTCCTGACTGTCAGGAAGTGCTTCCTGGCATCCAAATGGAACCTTGGAGCTTGACTCGGTTGGAGTGCATCCTTCCTTCAGCAGGGGAGAACAGATCTCCACTGACCTCCGTGTGACACCCCCTCACGTACCTATATGTCGCCAACAGATCCCCTCAGAGTCTCCTCTTCTTCAGGCTGAACAGATCCAGTTCCCTCAGCCTCTCCTCATACAGCTTTCCCCCAATCCGGCCACCATCCTTGTGGCCTTACACCGCACCTCCCTCTCCAACAAGCCGTGCTGCCTGGGTTTGGATCACAGGATAAATTGCAACTGGGCAATGGTTATGCAGATGACGAACTGTGGTTTATACAAAGCTACTGTGTGACCATTGGGAACTCCAACTAAACCATACTTAGCAATCTAAGGACGGGATCCCTTATCCATGCCTCTCAGCTAACCCTCTCAGCCTGGAGGATTTCAGGCATCCTTTGCAGGGCAGAAGGAGCTTGGAGGTGAAGGTCCCCTCTGAGCTCTTCTTTCGTTGCAGAGCACTTAGACAGATGATTCCATCCATCCGTGTGGCGCTTTGAAGTGGGAGGAAAGGGGCTGGCCTGGCATGTTGCGTCTTGGCCCCACTGCTCTCCGTGTCTCCCTGAAGCAAACCACTGAGCTCCTGTCGCAACACAATAATGGCTCCACTGTCTCAGCCAGTCCTTTACTGTAGCTCCGACATCAAAATAAGATATCCTGCCTTGAGTTGGGAGAAGGAACTTTAGTGTAGGTGTCCATTATCACTTAAGGCAAGCAGCAACCAGTTTTTGTCCGGTGTAATCCTGTAATTGTGGTACGGATTACAGCTGGAATGGCATAGACTCTTTCCTTGTTTTCTACAAGGCTAGGGCATAGTTTCTGCAGTTCAGGCAGAATTTTTTTATTATTGTTGTTTGGTTTTCCCCTTGAGATCAAGCACTTTGTAGAAGGAAAATCACATCCAGCTACTTGGGAATTTTGCAGGTTCTAGCGAAATGTGGGTTAAGTCTTAAAAGAGATACCGTTTTTACCTCTTTGCATATTGTTTGGAATTATCACTAAATACACTTGGCAGGACACCCCCCCCCTTAAAATCAGCGCTAGCTTTGTTGATTTATTTCTCTCCTCAGTTTAGAAAGCGCTTTCCACACAACACAAGTGAACTAATAATAGGCAGGTCCAGGGGAACATTTGGCGACTAGCAGTTCATAATATCGGGATCGCTTCCTCCAGTGGGTCTGTACTAACCTGTTTGGCCGGCTCCCAAGAAGTGGATTGTGTCAAAGCAAAAGAGCAGTGAGAGATGAAATGATTCCCAATTGTGGATGCAAACTGAATTGCCACAACCAGGCAGTCCCTTTTGGAGGGAGGCAGGTCAGTTTCTGACACTGAGGAATTTGACCTTGTTTTTTGATGCGGTTCGTTCCTGAGACATCGTCAGACAGAGTCGTTTCTTCCGAGGAAGAGTGTTCCCACTGCTTGCCTGACCTTGTGACACTCATGCTGAAGGTTGCGCATTCCCTAAGATGCTGGTGGTCTCCCCACAGAGGGAATTTCATGGGGAGGGCGTAAGGCCCATATCGATTCTTTTAAGTGCTCTTTTCATTTATCTCCTTTTACCTTTCCTACAGCTTGGCAAGTAGAAGGAGACGGTTGTTTTTGTTTCCATCAGTTAAGTATAATGAAATCGTTGCGACTGCCTCGATCTTAAATATATCAGTAGCAGTGAGAGATGATATAATTCCTTTCACTCTTGTTAATGCTCTAAATTGTCTCCCGTGCCTGTATGCTCTCTGCCCTTGTAATTGCCAGAGAGTAAAATTAACCTTTCCATTTCCCCTGAAATCTTAAAGCCGTGCTGTCGAGAGAATCGTCTGTTCCCTGTATTATTTTAAGAACAGCCCATGGTCTTCCACTGTGACAGCTAAACTGCCTTCCTGCTTTTGACCTGTGCATTCCCCAGATTGTGGGAGAGGAATACAGAGAAGAGAAAATCTCATGCACAAATGCTTAATCCAAACTCTTAAGGCTCCAGTGTGTTCCAGTTAAATAGCTTTCTTTCCGCTGCCGAGCTTTTTTACACTTCTGCTAGGCTATCCTAACTATAGGCCAATAAGGGTGGGCAGGTTTGAGCTGCTGTTAAGGGGCGGGCCCCTCGTTTTCATGTGTCTTGCTAGAAGAGCTTTTGGTGGATCTGGAGTTCATGTTAATTAGTAAAAAAGGAAGTCTGCAAGATGTCTTGTGCCTCGTTTACGTTGCATCTATTGCTGCAGGCACATCTCCAGATGTGCATTCATCACTTGAAGACTGGAGCAGGATCTAAAGGGTCTTTTTAGCTACTCTCCTCCTCCCCCCGCCCTGCCAAGTTTGGGGTACTCTGGAATGGCATGTTATGAATCTCAAGGGGAAAGGAATCTCTTGGAAAAGGAAATGGAACTCCTCTCTCACCAATGTTTTGCATGTGGCCTTCTCTGATTCTGACCTTAAAGATGAATTGATTACTTGCATGTGTGAAGCCACTCAGACCCCACAGTCGGCTTTCATATTGTCTCAAATATTTCAGTGAAAGCAGTTTACAATTAATGCACTGAGACCTTGGGTTTCTATTAAGAAAGCGAGTAGAGCCTGCAGACCTGAAGTCTGCACATCGGTGATTTACACGTTTGGCTTTGAATTGTCCAACATTGTCTCATGTTACAGAATCGTGGAATAGTGGAGTTGGAAGGGGCCACGAAGACCATCGGGTCCAACCCCCTGCTGTTGCAGGACACCCATTTAGACCATCCCATTGATGCTTGAGCAAAGGCTGAGCATAAATTTAATAACATTTTGCTGCATGTACCGTTGAAAAGGTACCCAAGAAAATAATGCATGAGTGGGGTTACCAGCTTTTTATTTGCAATTCCTACCCGCGTCTCTACAGATCATTCTTTTCCATCCCAGAAGGCCTTAGCATGACTAGTTCAATGTTCTCTGTTGGGAGAACAATCATACTGCTGCTTAGTTTCATGTACATGTCGTTTTGTGTACATCCTTCTAATGTATTATTTCTAGAAGAAGCTGGCCTTTTGAGGGAGCACCCAAACATTTGTCTCTGCTGGTAAAATGCAGTTTCCTGAAAATAAAGCAATAGGTTTGACTGGCTTTAGGTTATTTATTGGCTACCAGTGCCAAGACTAGTCAGGGCATGTAAAAGGAGATTTTTTTGGCTTCTTAAAAAAGCTGTTTCAAAAGCATGTTTTTATTCAAGTGGTGTCATGGTGGATCCCAAAACCTGAAGTTTGCTTAGTTGAATCTAGCTAGCTTGCTAAAACTCATGCCTGGCCTTATGTAGCTCATAAAATGGGCCAAAATTATGGTGTTTGACTTTCTTGGTGTCCCACAGAATCAGCTAGCATCCCATATGCTTTCTGTTAAAGGTCTTCGATTTGGGAATGGAATGGGTTAAAAGTCCTGTTCCCCTCTTTCCCTCTCTCGACCTTTTTAAATTTCTCTAGGGGGCTGTGATGAACTGGCGGCAGGAGCTTCAGTTCTCACACCATCTGTGGTTAATTGGGAGAATATTTGGAAACCATTAAAGTGCACTTGGACCTCTGAACAGACCATTTAAATCTGTTTCCCCCTCCAGATAGTAAATGTAAAAGACATCCTTGACAGGCTGCTTGTAATAATAACACTACTTATATAGCACTTTACAATTTCAACGTGCTGTCCAAACAGAGGCTAATCTGGCCTATATTACTTTGCGTTGTTGAACAATTTAACTTCAAGGATATTGGCCTAAATTAATTTGCAAATGTTTGAATGCGTACCTTTTTAAGGAGGCTTTTTGCTTTTGCTGGTTGGTGCCGTGAGAGAACCATTTTGTTCCTCTGGGTGAGGAACCCCTTGCGTAATTTATTATGTTGCTATGAATGGTGTGGTCTTTGAAGCAGCAGGAGAATAAATTCACTCTGCTTGTGGAACTGTTGGAAGAGCCTAAATGGTAGACAAGGATGTTCTTTCCCTCTGTACTGGTTATCCCTGCAGCAAGTCACTTGGCCATAACTAAAACTAACCTGGAGAGGAGAGCTGTGTATGCTTCAGTACTGTGGGCCACAGTATTGAAGCATGGAATCATAGAATAGTAAGGTTGGAAGGGGCCATGAAGGCCATCCAGTCCAACCTCCTGCTGTTGCAGGACACCAGGTTGCACCATCCCTCTCGGATGGCTGTCCATTTTCTTTTTGAATGCCCCCACCGTGGGAGAGCCCCCACCTCTCCAGGCAGCTGGTCCCACTGCCATATTGCTCTGACAGTGAGGAGGCGTTTCCCGACTCTGGGTATTGCTTGATTTTTATGACTCTGGGTATTGCTCTGGGTATGACTCTGGGTATTGCTTGATTTCGTCCATGTTCCATTTGACACTTCTGCAAAACCATCCTTTTCAGAAGAGAAGCTTCCAAATTACGACCCTGGCCTTCTTGCTAGGGCCAGTTATGACTGCAGAAGAATAAGTGGTAACACTTTTTGGAGACCATGCTATCTCGGGCTGCTGGAGGAGTTTTGCATGCTTGCTCCCCAGTCTTTATGAATGAAAGAATGGATGTGAAATGCATTCAGTTGCAGGGGAGTTTTAGCCTGGCCTTAAATGGGCCACATATTATGTTTCAGAAGAATATTGTGACCTGCTGTAGTCGAAGTCAAGACGGTCCCCGTTAGCCCGTCTTGTTTTCACTGTGTTTCCTTGTGGCATCTTGGCATGTCTTCGTCTGTCCGTTGCCCATTTGCCACACTTTCATTTTGGAGTCAGTGCAGCGCAGGGCCACAAGGCTGGTGGCCGGTTTGCAGGGGAAGCCGTATGAGGCGAGACTGAGGGATCTGGGTCTCTTCAGCCTGGAGAAGAGGCGACTCAGAGGGGATCTCTTGGCGACATGCAGGTACATGGGGGGGGGGGGCACACAGAGGCGGGTCATGACCTTTTTCCCCCTGCAGTGGAGGGCAGGGCACGTTCCAGTGGAGCAAAGCTCAGGGAACCAAGATTTAGGATGAAGCCAGGAAGTTCTTCCTGACAGTTAGGACCCCAAGGGTATGGAATGGGCTTCCCCATACTTGAAGGGGTAGATCCCTGAAGAGGGGGGGATAATTGGAGTGGCTAAGTTGCTTGAAGGAATATATTAGAAGGTGAGACAATATCACCTATGGGAGAATGACTAATGAAACTTTTGTATTTGGATACTCTAAACAAAATTATCTATTGTATAGGTATCTTGCCTGTATAGGAATATTCGGAACAGAGTTGGGGAAGAAATGAAGGTTTTTAAGGATTATAGGACCCCGAGGGTGTGGAATGGGCTTCCACCGGAGGTGGTTGAGGCCCCATTGGTGAGGGTGTTCAAACATAGGCTGGACATGCACATGGTGGGCGTGTCATGAGCGGAGCCGGCTAGAGCGGGGGGTCAGACTAGATGGCCTTGGAGGCCCCTTCTGACTTGCTCTGTTTCTGTGTTTCTAAACTCTGGTGGCCCTTCGCTTCAGCAGCCCAGCTGCACTGTGTGCCCTTAAACTGTAACCCACGGATAGAAGTGCGAGGCAGGGCAAAGCGGGCTCATGTGCAGAAAGCACGTCGCATCGTGTATCAGCAGTCAACTGACTGGCAGACATCCTCGTCCCTCCACTGAAGCAGCTATTGGTCGGCCCTGTAGTCTGTTACCGAAAACCATTCTTACTGGAAAGTCACTTGTTATAATGCGCACACAGCCTTCCCAGTGTGTTTGACTTGAGTGGTTGGTGGTGGGAGATTACTAAGGGGTCATGTGTGCCTTTCTTCGTAGAAACACTTTCTATGTACAAATACGATTGCAGGAGGATGTTATTTTTAAAATTAAAAAAGAAGGTTGCTATGTCAGCTGCAGGGTGTTGCTGAGGGGATGGCAGCTCTTAATTCTTTCCACTTCCCCTCGATTTTACTCCCTTCTGTGAGGAATGGCCTACTTAGTTGAGGTTCTTTTGATGCATTTGGGTCAGGTCAGGTCAGAAACTCGCTGTGCCAGAAATGAAGGAAATGGTGTTTTGAAGGATCGGAGCTGTTTTCTGGCCGCTTGTGAGTGCTTGTGCATCAAAGCCCATGTGTGCACATTAAGATTGTATAGCTGCTGTGTACTCTTGCATATTTGGTTTTTGTCTATTTATTATACAACCTGTATTCTCCTTTCAAAGAGATTTTCCTTAGAATGGCATACAGCATGTTAAAAAAAACCCCTGAAATGCAATCCATAAGACACCACAACATTACAGCTAGATAATAGATACAAGCAGCATGTAAAAGGAGCATAAAACCAATTTCAGAGAGTAACACAATTCAGAGGCCGACAGGGGGATGACAACCTCTTGTAGACCAGGTAAAACACCACCTTTGTGTGCCAGTATTTCATCCAACCACAGTGCTTCTGTCTTGCTTAGACTGAAGTCCTCATTCAGATATCTGTTCAACATTTCTCCTGCCTTACCTGAATCTAATATAAATGAGGAAGTGCTGGCTGTTGTCTGCATATAGAAGACTTGCAAATCCAAGACCCTGCATGACCTCGCATGGCAGGGTCAAGTGGAAGTTAAAGAGCATGGGGGCAAGATAGCCCCTTGAGGGTCTAGAATCTATAAATGCCAAGGAACTTAGTGGTAGGAACTAAGCCAGAACCAATACAGAGCTCCTAGTCCCTAACTCAGAAAGCTCACCTGGAATTATACTATTGTCAATAGTAATAAGAAGAGGATACTATCAAATGAGAGTTCCAAGGGAATTAATAGGGTCGCTCACTGTCCTCCCTTGGTGTAAACTGATAATCTTGAACTGCAAAGTGCAGCTTTTCACCCTTGAGAAATCTCTTGGTATATTAACTCTTGATTGTTCTGAAGGGACATCAGACAAAAAGGAAGGAAATGTTATGATCTTCCCCCACTTATATGATCGTCTTGGTGGGGGAGTGATTCTTGCTGAAAGATGCATCTTTTGCTGCAGAAGTCCTGAGGACACCAAGGCTGTTTCGCTTGCAATTTGTATTTGATCTGTGTTTGATTTGAAGCTGGGCCTCCTGTGAGAATGAAGCTGACAATCAGCATGGTGCTGGTCAGCCCATATGTATTGCTGAGATGCAATATACAAAAATATACAAATAAATATACAAAAAAACAGAGCAGCATGGCTGAATTTGGCTGATCCCAGAAAGGAGAATTCCTTTCTCTCTCCCAGTGGAATGCCTCCAAGGTCGTTTTTTGGTTAAAGTTCTCTGCTCCAGCTATGTCACTTGTGCCAAGAACTGCTAAATGTTAAAACTTTTGTACCAAAAACGCACACCCCTCCTAGTGAAATGATGATGCTGGTGATAAAACTCAGAATGGCAAGGTATGTTTTATACTCCTCCTTTGTCCCTTCTCTGCTGCTGGTAGGATCACATCAGTGACAAGGGCTCGTATTTCTCCGATGAAGCACAAACAAGGCCTCCCCCCACTCCTGGGTAGCTGAATTTTAATCACTTAGATGCAGAGCCCTGATAGACTGAATCCATTTAATTTCTCTTGCTTGGGACTGGGAGGAGCAGGATGGGGGCAAGAGAGAAGGTCAAGACAACTTAGTGAGTAAACAGTTTGGTTTATAAATGTGCCTGAGATATTTCTCTCCCCCACGCCCACCCCTGCCGTGGCATGTCGTTTCCTTGCCATCTTTTCCTTTGGTTAACTTTCTTGTTTTAAAAGCTCATGCAGACAAAACAAACATTGCCATATCCCGAGGAACGCTGATAGCAGGCGACATCGTTCTGTGCTTGAGGGGAAAGATTTTTAATCAAAGCACCAGCCCTGAAATGCTTGGGATGCCTTTTGAAGCAAAGGTTCCTCTCCCACTGGGGTCGATTGAGTCCTTTGATTTGTTCCCAAGGAGAGAGGCTCCCATCCCCTTCTATAGGTGAGGGCTCTAAGGTGAGAATATGGAAAGGTTTCCACACTTTATAAATAGCTCTTGAAAGATACTCTTTCTGGTGCGTCATAAAAGATCCAGCCTGGCCAAAATTCCCATTATTTAATTTGCTGTTGCACTGGGTAGATTCTGCTTGACAAAACACATTTGCTTTGCATTTTCAGTGTGCTTTTGCAAAACAAATGACTTTGTTCTCCTGCGAGTCTTCTGCAGAAATCTGCACACACACTTTCTAGTTTCAGTCCAGTGCATTGGGAAGTTGTCAGGTTCTTGGTTTGACACCTCTGATCACTGGGGGCTGAGTAGCTCCCAGTTTGTACATAAAGCCTAGTGTTTGGCAAGGATATATAGGTGGGCATGGCAGGTATGTAGGGTGAGCTCCGCGCTGCAGTGGAGGAGGTGGAAAGCTTTTTGTGAACACTTCTAACCATTATGGAAGCACCCCTCCCTTTGTGGGGCTCCTGCAGTGGAAAGGGAAGCTCTTGGGGACCAGGTTGGCCAACACCCCTAAAGATGTCATGGCAAAGCAAAGGCTCTCTCATGTGATGGGCTGGAATGTAACATGGCTGCAATTTTACATAAGAGTGTGTGTATCATTACAATGCTGTACTGTAGCCTGGATTAATTTCCTCCATTGTGTTGAGCCTGAGCAAAAGTTGACCAAAGGCTTGGAACAGATTTGGCCCTGGAATTCAGCTTCTGTACTCATTCCTGCCTGGCATGTCAAGTCCCAGTAAAAGCCAAATAAACAGAATCAATTTGAGCCAGATTGCTGCTTTTGCCTCTCCTTTTAAACGTGGTTATTTTGCACCTGCAACATGCAACCGATCAGCCGCGTTCTTCTAGCTTCATGACCCGACTGTCAGTTTGAGGAATCCTAGCAGCACAAAATGTCTGTGTAGCACACCCCCCAGTCCAGCCGCCGTATGTTGGAAGGCCTAGGAAGGCCGCCATCCAAATCTTTCGCCCCCCGGTCTCTTTCCTGTTGGTATCATTGCTTCCTAACCGCCCCCTTCCCTGGCAGGCCTGGGCATGCTTGTGCAAGGTTTCAACTTGCAGATTGCTGTAATCACCCTGATCTGATGAGCTTTTAGAAGGCTGCCTAATTCTGAAAGGCATGTATAATAGAGGAGCAATGTGAATTAATAAAGCAAACTTGGCCAGCTTTACGGTGAATTTGGTAGCCTGCCATAAGCATCAGCCCCGTATGTGCAGTTGTAAATAACTACCATGGCTGAATATCTTTCAAGTTGCCCATAATGATGATAATTACACATAATGAAAGGAAGATTACCCTTCCACGTAACCTTAGCCAGGAAGAAAGATGGATCCTTGCTGTTCATGTTCAGTTGGATGTGCAGCATTGTCTAAGGGGAGGCGCAGAGCGGACCCTCAGATCTTGGGCTTGCTAAACTGTGCTCTTTTTTGTCGATGTGCATATGGCCTTGAATGGATTGTCCCCTTATGAAATTGGACTGTCTAGAAGGAAAAGCTGTTTGGATGAAAAGGGCAGATCTAATCCTTGTTAAATTCTCAGGTGTGTTGTGTCTCCTGCTGCACGCCCACATTCGGGAATGTGTTTGTTGAGCTCTACATGACCAAAGGCAGAAGAGGTTTGGGACCTTGTAGACAAACTGTGTGTGAATCGGAGTCTTCAATGCGGTACTGACCTTGCGTTCTTCTGAAAGCTTTCCTTCTCTTTCCCGTGACTGGAGCTTGATTCATCTGAGTCCAGAAGGACTGCTTCTTTCCAGACAGGCTGTAATAATCCTCATGATGTTGAGCCAAGGTACCCCTGCAAGATATGGAGGGACCTTCAGGCCTTGCTGTTACTGCGCCTTCACAGAAACAGTGACGACAGGAGGAGAAGGGGCACAATCTCCCAACTGTTTAGCACTCTTTCTCTGGGTAGGACTACAGGTGGAGCCTGGAGAGCAGCCAAGAGTTAATGGCTTGGAGAAGGAGTGTCCCGCTGATGCTATGCACCAAAGGGCCCCCCAGAAGCCAGAGCTGGCATCACAACACCCCATTCTGGATACTAGCGGCTGCTTTTGATGCAGGTCGATGTCAAAACAAACCTATATGTTTTGAGGTAACATATATGAACTATATGTAATGTTGACCATGTTGTTTTAATGGACGGCTAGCCCCGCAGACATGCTTGCTCCATATTTTCTGGCGCATGCACGAGGAAAGGAAGGAGCAAGGCTCTCTTCATGGATGCTTGCAGCCCATGGATTTGCAGCAAGGGTCTGCTTTGTGGGAAACGTCACTCTTACCCTGGAGGGCAACATGGAAAGCTTGTAGAGATGCTTCCCAGTGTGAATTTGCTCTGGAGAAACCCTGGCAGAAGACCAGTCCAGCCGAAGTGTTGCTCCTGGCTTTTCTCTTCGCACTGCCGCCCCTGCAAGTGGATGTGGCATGTGATGCCGAAATGCCCAGTAAGTGCGTGGGTGGCCTTCCTCCTCAGTGGCTGTCAGCTAGAACAAGGTGTAATATAAACACTTGTGTAATTGCCACATGTCTCTTCCAGGCAAGTCTTTCAATTTAGAGACAGAAGGTAACATCAGAGACCTGGTTTGTTTTGCTCGCAATTAAACAACAGCAGAAAGGAGGTGAAAAGGCAGGGGAAGCAAATATTATGCAAAGCAGGCATGTTAGAAAATTAATGTATGCAGAAGTTTGTTTTTAATGAGACACTTCAGCTTGTCACTAGTTTCACCAAGGTTCCATTTAGATGCCAGGAAGCACTTCCTAACAGTTAGGACCCCGAGGGTGTGGAACCACGGGAGGTCCTTGAGGCCCCATCGGTGAGGGTGTTCAGAGATAGGCTGGACATGCACATGGTGGGCATGTCGTGAGTGGAGCCGGCTGGAGCCGGGGGTCAGACTGGATGGCCCGGGAGGCCCCTTCTGACTCACTCTGTTTCTATGTTTCTTCTGTGACACTCAGGCCTTTGCTGGACTTGAAGGAGTTTGGTTTAAAGCCCTAAGAATTGCCTTGTTGGAATCAGGCCGAAGGTTACTTCGTCTGCTTCAGTCTGCAGCTGAGCTTTGAAGGTAAACTGCCTCTGCCTGTGGAGGTTCTATAGTAGGTTTTCTGCTGACACATGAGTCATCTTTATTCCAGTGTAGCTGCGTAAGGAAGAGTGAAGTGAAGAATGAAGGCATTCCCTGCAAATCAAACCAAATTCAGTCCCCTTTCCGTGTTCTCCCCCACCCTGCTGCCCCCATACAGGAAGTTTTTGTTTCTTCTTTTTCAGCAAGGAATCCTCTAAATAGGTTGTCATTTGGATCTCTTGTAGTTACAGGTGGGACCCAGCAGCTACTTTGGTAGCTGTAGCATTTGTGGAACTTCTTTGGCTCCTTCCTGTCTTGTGCTTTCTTGGCATAGTTTCTTGGATAATTTGCATCCTTTTTAGAGAGTTGTGGGAATGGGGCTTGGGATTTCCCAGTAGTTCCAGCAAGTAGTTGGCCAGCAAGTAATCTGCTTGGCCATACCAATGTGTGAGAGGAATTAATTCCTTGCTTTATTTTAGGGATATGATGGAGCAGAAGGTTGCAGACATGGGATTCCCGGGCAGTCTCCCGTCCAGTCCCTGATCACATCCAGGCTGGCTAGGCTGGGGGACAGTGTGCCATCAGACCATGCCCTGAGACACAAAGGAAGGCGTGGGGAGATGAGAGCATGCATTCCTTGATTATGGGGTCCATTGTCCAAAGACGGCAGGGAACCGTTAAATAAAAAACGGTGGCAGCACCAGAACACAGGAAGAAGAAAACCTGGTTGTTTCCCTAAGCCTGATTCTCTTGCACGTTATCAACGTATTTGCGGTCTATAAAACAAAGACTGAAGTTTAGCGTGCCAGTTATCTATCTCCCTAAAGTCTTAAGGGTGAAGGCAGATTTCAGGAAGGCTGTGGCAGCAGAAACAGAATCTTTTTAGAGCATGATCCTGTCCAAATTTAGACAGAAAGAAAGAGTTATGACTTCCAATGGGCCTCAACATCTTTCTCCCTTAACTTGCATAGGATTGTGGCCTTAAGGACTGAAGACTTAAGAGACTACCTATGAGTTAAGCCATTATCTCACCGCCTGTCTCTATCCCCAAGTGCAATGATGAGGTTCATGTGAATACTTCCCAACGTTTAGCACTGAGCTTCAACAAACCTGATTTATAGTACTTGCTGAATGAGCTAGGGCGATTAAGAGCCGAGTGCATGCTGGCCTTCGAACACGCATGCCATCCGATGTGGCAATTGGCAAAGGAAAGGTGGGAGGAATGAAGAAAATAAAACAAAGGGTTGCAGAAGAACCTTCTGATGAGATAAAAGTGGTCATGGGAATCCAGCTGCTATGTCAGCATAGGAGTTGTGCCCTAAAGCTATTTTTCCATTGTAATGAGACAGTAATGGTGTTAATTTAACCTTCAAACTCAACGGGTTTGGCTTTTCTGTATGTCAGGTATGGAGCTGGCTTCAGTCTTGTATGATCTGGAATCCCACGGTCCACTGATGTGTGTTTAAATTTGTAAAGCAAGAGTGCAGACTCAAAGACCTGTGACTTAAGTAAGTGTGTTAAATCACCCCTGAGTGTAGAACTCAATTAAAAATGTCAGAGATGCCCAGCTGGATCTGAGGAGGGTACAAAGAGCCCAGCTTCTTTCTTTCTTGTGTTTTTATGCTGCTGTCCAGAAAGGAATGGCAGACCTGTTTACAAAACCAGTTAGGAGACAGTCTCTGCTTTCTGGCTTACAATCTGAAAGAAATAGCGCAAAAGGAAAAGCCATTGGGAGGGAGAAGGGGGAAAGCCCTGCATCTTAGCTGCAAGGATTTTATAATGAGACACTGGGGTGGAAAATACTTCAGGGAGAGATACAGTGGTTGGTAACTAACTGATGATGAAAGGAGCAACCTGAAGAAGTTGGCTTCTCAGTGCAGCTGATAGTGGCCTGTGTCCCTTTTCTCCCCTGCTGGAGTGAAGGGGCTTTTGTAAGAATTCAGCAGTCACAAGGAATTGGCTGGTATTCTACCGGTGGATCTGTACTTCTGTTGTCTTAGTACTACTTCAAACCAGCCCATCCCTCCTGTATTGCTCCCTGACGATTGGTTTATTGCACGATGACTGTTTTGCTATTTCTTCAGTGTTTGTCACTGACTTCATCCCATAAGCTTCTGCACTGAAGGAACCCCAGCTTTGTCAAGGTCACCATCTGCTGAAAGCAGAAGCTTGCAACCTTCTAGGAGAGTTCTGAGGGAAAAATGCGTTTAGCCACTTTGAAGTAAGAGGCACCATAAATCGGTGGTGAGAAGTCTCTATTTGAGCAGGTGAAATGAGGTCTACAGCTCAGGTTCCAGGGTAATCAGAGGTTGTCCCAGCCTTTGTCAGAAATGGCTGTGTTCACTTTTTAAAGCTGTTTGTGAGAG
The DNA here is from genome assembly GCF_004798865.1 of Varanus komodoensis. Lineage (NCBI taxonomy): Eukaryota > Metazoa > Chordata > Lepidosauria > Squamata > Varanidae > Varanus > Varanus komodoensis. The sequence goes on from NW_025335587.1 coordinate 16,300,691, forward strand.
TTCAGGTGAGGCGGTGAAAACACACCATCTTTCCCCTTTCATGTTCAGCAAAAGGTTTTGCCGATTCACCGTGTCAGAAGCTTTTTGAAGAAGGGAAAAGCCATCTGCAGCAAGTTTCTATCCTTTTGCTCCTTGGATGATGCTGTGTCCCATAGCGACAGCTGTTGATATTGCCTAATGAGCCTTTAAGGCTCAGTTTGAGATACTCTTTTTTTGGAAAAAATACTGAGATGCTTTGGATTGAGTGCATCCCCAAAAATATAAGTAAGGAAGTAAAGCGAGCTAGAGAGAGCATGAGAACCAACACTCCAGTGGGGGATACTTGGTACAGAGGCCTGGAAAACAATGCTGTTGATTTGGTGGATCAGATGTCAAGGGGAATTCTACGGGGCTCTGAAGTTAGTCAGCATTAGCAGCAACTTCTTGTATGGAGGAGGCCACAGTGCCCCAAATATCAAAGCCACTCAGGAAGGAAAAGCAGATAAGCGCACAAGGAGAGCCTTGTAAGATCAGATTGCTACCATACGTTGCAGCAGCAAATGCCACCAATGAAATATGTATCATGAGAAGAACTTAGTTCAGCCTGCCCTAAATGTACTGCCAATTTCATTAGGCAGCCTTGAATTCTAGTGTTACACGAGAGGGAGAAAAGTGCCTCTTTCCACATTCCTCCACTGCGGACACAGTTTTGTACACTTCTATTGTGTTGCTGTGCCCTGAAACCATCTTTTTATAGCTATATAAAAATAAAAACCCCAAGAATCCCCAAGCACTTTAGCTTCTCATGAACAGGAAGAGATTCCAACCACCTGATTTTTTGTTTGCCTTTTTCTGTGTCCTTTCCAGCGCTAAAGGACCGTGCAGTCATTCAATCATTTAAACGAGGCATCGCTGGCATTACGCATTTGGGTCATACGGTTTCGGCGATGCTTTGCATGCATGGTGCTTAAAAAGACCTATCAAGGTGTAACAGGATTGGGGATGTGTGGCACAATTTGTGTAGGTTTTTCAAAGCTTGATACTCGCACAGCGCTGTAAAAAGGAGATCATTCTCTGCCTATCCCTGTAGATGATGCTGGAGGACTGTGTTTTATCTCTGCTATCTGCTGTTCTGATAGGTGGCAGAGGAGCAGGACTTGGAGAACGGAGCCTCCGTGTTCCCCTGGGAGACCCCTGCCAGATGTTTTGGATGGCAACTCTTGCTACCCCAAACCATTTACCTTGCAGATAGAGTCTGAGATACTGAAAGACCCAGAGTGCACCAGGTTAGGCTGCCGATAACAACTCTCCATTCTCTTAAAAGTTCCACTTAGGTTTTTTTTCTCCCCCTTTTTTAGGCTGGAAGAAGTAGGACAGAGGAATTTTGGGTTTGTGTTCTATTGCAGAGACTGATGAAATGACTAACACGAGTGAGAAAAACGGGATGTCTGTGCTTTTTCTTTTGATGGGATTTTTACACTTCTTTGGAAACATGAGGAAGACAGTTTGATCTGTCCAGTCAAGTTACAAGTGGGGACAACAGAGGCTTGAATATTTGTGTAAAACAAAACAAACCTTGTGTGTTTCAAAATAGTGTTACAAAACTCACCTGTGAATATCCAAAGCAGAAAAGTGATCTATGTCCTTGTTTCTTGGGTTATGAGAGGTGGGGTCTGCAAAGGTTTTGGGCTTTTTGCTTTTTCCCCGCAATAACCATGATAGATGTGGATCAGTTGTTACTCTTTCCAGCAAAGATTTGTTTCCGGCCAGTGTGGCTGCCAGTGTTGCGTTTAATTGAAAGGACCTGCACTTAATTAAAGTACAAAAAACACTCCGTGGAGAAGGTTCCACTTGACAAGAAACCAGACAGCTTTATTTCAACATAACGTACAGCATGTGGGGGTCTTATCGCCGTTCTGCATGCACTTTGCAAGAAGGGGTGTAATTTTACATTACGGAAACAATACCGGGTGGGTGAATTGTTGATCACTGGAGTTTGGAAGTTGAGGCTGCTTTTCCAACCCATTGATATATAAATGTAAGGGGTGAAATACCCTAATTTTCAGTTTTCTGAGCCTTTTGTCATTTTGCATCACAACCTTCATGCTCTCTGAACACTTTAATTTTGGGAGGGGTGTTCAATCAGTTACTCTTTTAAGTGGGTTTAATTGTGTAAAGATTATAATGCATAAGAAAGCTGCCTATAATTAGAATGGGGGTGGTGCTATTAGACAGTGTTTTTAGTGGAGAAAATTATAGTCTGCATAAGCAGTTTAGAGAGTGGAGGCTGCATATATTAACATGCAACAAGTGTCATGTTATTTAAGCGTAGGATTGACTAATGCTTATTTCACCAAATACCTCTGCTTTCATCCTTGGTTGCTTGGGTGGCTAGGAAGGCCCCTAATTTTGCAGTGCAGTTGGAGTGGTTTGCAGACTTCCAAAGCAGGATGTCTGAAATGGGCTGGTAAACTCTCTGGGGCAGCGATCTCTCTCCCTCCCTTCCTAAAGAGCAATACCTTCTGTTTAGAGAGCTTGTTTGCTTGTCCTCTGTTTCATCCAGCGAAACTATAATCACTGCTTTTATTTAAAGAACAAAACAGAAACTTTTCTCAAAACCTTTGGGTCATGATATGTCCTTAGCAGCAGGTGTTTGCCTATGTAAAAGCTAGACTTTCCGAAATGGAATGAAACACAAGATCTCCAGTTTGGAGAGGGTGTTTCAGAGGGAGGGTTCTTGCAGCCAGCCCCACACACCCCTTTCCATCTCCTTGCAATTACCTGGGTTCTATCCAGCATAGGGCAGTTGACATACATGTGATTTCTCGGAGGCAGTCTTCCGCCCCCTACCCCAAACTGCCTTCCAATATTTCGTACCCCATTGACGGACTCAGTTATCACTGGCATCTTTTCTGTCAAGCACTGCTTGTTGAGTACTTCCCCCTCATCCTGTGCGTGGTGCTGTTGAGTGAGTTTGCTACCTGTGTGTGTATTGTAGCGCTTTGGTCCCTGCGGACGGATGCCCAGGAGCAAAAGACCATGCTTGCTCCCAGCGTCTGGCACTCGGTGGCATTGCTGACTCTGAAAGTAATGGTTCGCTGCTTGGAGTCAAGAGTTTGTTTGCTGCTTCTGTGGTCCTCTCAGCTGCCTTTCGGTAGGAAAGGGATGGAACCAGTCACTCACCCTTAGGTTACTCCTGGCCTTTGCTGGTTCACCGGATTTCTCTGACCGCTGATATTGGAATTCCTGGCTGTCCTTTCCCCTGTCCAGCATCAGACCCTCTGGCTTTCCATTAGGAACATAGGAAGACGTTAATCTACCAGTGCAGACTGTTTGTCCATCTAGCCTGGTATTGCTGACCTGAAGTGGAAGCTTTTCTCCAGGGTCAGACCTTCCCCTCATCTGCTCTCTTGCTGTTTTAACTTGCAGGGATTGAACTGGGATCTTTTGCTATGCAAAATATGTGCATGTTACATTGTCAGCAGTGCGCGCACGCAGGCAGCTGATGAGAAATACATGAGTGCACCAAGAGTGCTATTGCACAAATTCAGCGTTTTCCTTCAAAATAAGTCAACACTTTAATTTTAAATTCTATACCACTCTTCCTCAGCTGATTGTTTCCAGTGCATTTTAGAACAACAGATTTCTTCAACCTGGCATCCTGCAAAAATGATGGACTATAGCTTGCAGAATTCTTTGTCTAGCACAGGGGTCCTCAAACTTTTTGAATAGGGGGCCAGTTGAAAGATCCCAGGGATGGGTGCAGGCCACCAAGGCAGTGCGGGTGGGGGGGGCGTGGGCTGGGGCCGGGGCAGGGGTGTGCGCGCAGAAAGGCAGGGGCATGCCTGCGCAGAGATAATTTTCTCCCAACAAGTCCAAAACAATCTCCCTGCGAGCGAGCCGGCGCCTCGTGGTGAGCTATGGCAGGCATGGCAGGACAGATCCAGCCCGGGGGCCGTAGTTTGAGGACCCATGGTCTAGCCTATTTGGAAGGGCTGACTTAAAGTCAAATGATACAGTCAGCATTATAAAGAAACGATATAGCGGTATGAAACAGTAGTTAAATCCTCAGACGTCACAAAATATTTCTAATGCTTAAGCCTGGGAGAATTTTAGGAAAGTGTATCAATTTCAGATTCCCAGAGTTTGGCATTGGCTTCCTTCCACTAACCATAGTTAAGATTAACCACAATTTATCCAGATTTCTACAGTGGAGCAAGCTGCAGTTAATGAAAAACAGATTCAAAACCCCCCAAACAACCCCAGGCAGTTGTGCTGGGAATTTATTTATTTATTTATTTATTTATTTATTTATTAAAACATTTTTATGCCGCCCCATTCGCCGAAGCCTTGGGGCGGCTTACAACAATAAATTAAAACCTCATAAATTAAAATATACACATTAGAATAATAATTAATATATATATATACATATGTATGTATGTATACACACACAATATAAAATAAGCCGCCCTGGCCAGAAAAATTCAATAATATTAGCATTTAAAATGCTGCTTGAATAAAAAGGTCTTTGCCTGGCGCCGAAAAACAAATAACGACAGCGCCAGGCAGACCTCTCTGGGGAGCGCATTCCATAGATTGGGCGCCACCGCAGAGAAAGCCCTCCTCCGAGTACCCACCCTCCTGATTTCTTTCACGGAGGGCTCCCGGAGAAGGGCCTCTCCTGCCGATCTCAGGGGGCGACTGGGCATATATGGATGTAAGCGCTCCTTCAGGTAAGCGCTCCTTCAGGTAGCCAGGACCCAAGCCGTTTAGGGCTTTATAGGTCATCACCAACACCTTGAATTGGGAGGGAAGAAAGAGTAAATCTTGAGGGGAGACGAGGCTCATGCCCCAAAGGTAAACGGATTTAGTGTTGCGTTGCATCCGTCCTGCCCCCAAGATTTGTTCTAAGGAGCGCGAGAAGTGAAAATGGAACTTAGTGTGATGAAGCTGCTTGTTGAGAAGCACCATCTTTATGGTGACCTTCTCCAATTTTCACCATGTATTTGGGAAATAAAGTTTTCGAAGCAATTTTAATAGCAACGGGACACCTTTAATGAATCCACCTAGTGCTGAAATGCCTTTAAGCTTATTAGACTCTTTTGGGGATTGATGATTGCTAGGAAAGGTTTGCTATCTGTTACTTTCCTGTTCCATCAAATCCCAGATTCCTTAAACCTCTGCGAACCTCTTCTTACCCTGCCCACATTTTCCAAAGAAGGCCTTGTTGCTTTGTTTCTGCTTGCATAGAAGAGTTATTGTAATTTTAAAACCTAGAGGTTTGGGAGTATATAGGTGATCAATTATGTGGATCTCTCTGTCATGGTTTTGTAGGGGGCAGGAGTTATCCAGTCCATGGAATACTGGTCTTGGCCTGCGATATTCTCTGCAGCCCAAGTGGCTGTACAAGAAATAGCACCAGCCTGGATAGATGAAGCTCTGGCGTGTCTTTTAGGACTGTTCTCCGCTATTTGCCTTGGCTCACTTGTTTATCTGTTTCGGGTCAGGTGCAGCCTTTATGATCTCTTTGTGCTCTTGCTTTGCTAACAGTGATGAGGTGCAGAATACGTGAGTAATTGTGGGGGAAATGGCTTTTGCTGCTGCTGTATGTGTGGGTAATTTATTAGGAACAATTAAAAGCTTTGAGAAAGTCATTCATGATATGAAAAGAAAGGGAGGCTGCAAGCGTGGGGGCTAGCAGGCAGGAGCCACTTGGATTGTGCATTTCTGAACTCTTGGCCCCCACCCCTTTCCTTGAAATAACATGACGCTGGGGGAACATTGATTTCTGCTCTGAGTTGTTAATGAAAAATTCCTTGTTGGCTCCTAGTTTCTGAAACCCTTTGAGACCAGCTGCTGCATTTAGAGGCTCGGGTGTAAAGATGCCAACCGGTGTGATGTATGACTTTGTGTGAACTTTCTAGGGACAAAAGCTTGCCTTTTCCATTATTTGTTAAATGAAGAGCATCTCTTATCCAAGCAGGGTCCCCACCTCCCTTTCTTTTTCCCTGGTCAAATCTGGCTGATTGCTCTTATGTAGGGGACTTCTGCAGTGCAAGAGGAAAGAAGGCACATGGGCCTTGTTAAAGCTGGAAGAGAAACCTTTGTGGTCTACTAAACAGGTTTTAGAAACCGCCAGACCATACAGGAAGGGTACAGAATTTCAAAAGCAGCTTAGACTTCTGAGTCCCATTTATTAACCAGCCTTGATACACGTGAGATCGCGTCCTTGAATGCTGTGTTAATCTGGAGGAACTTGGTTCCATGCCCACAATTTTGCAGGAATTAGAGTTGCAATTTTGCCCATGTCTTGAAAAGGTGGGGGTAGGAAAAATCTGTTCCGTTAATTATCCTGATTGTGGATAGTGCTTGGATCATTACAGTGTGTTAGGGGCAATTAATCTACATTAAATGATCTTGAGTGTGTGTCTTATTAATGTCTAGTCAGATTTGGGTTCCAAGTCTTTACATTGGGAGTTGTGCCCTAAAATACCAGTTTAGTGGGAAACTGGATCGGAAAAACGGAATTCTAGGGCATTCCTGGTCAGCTGGTGTTATCAGGGCTAGAATGCCTGACTTGTAACACACCTGGAGGGAGGAAGGTTGGTCTAGGGAAAGAGACGTGGGTTTCAAGTTTGTGTGCAGCCCTTTCCTGTCTTGGAAACCCTTCTCACCAACCCTAATGTCTTCCCTCTGTGCTAAGATGTGAACATGACCTTCCCCCCCTGTGGTGGAGGGCAGGACTCGTTCCAATGGAGCAAAGTTCAGGGAACCAAGATTTAGGGTGGATACCAGGAAGTTCTTCCTGACAGTTAGGACCCCCAGGGTATGTAATGGGCTTCCAAAGAGGTGGTTGAAGCCCCAACAGTGGGAGTGTTTACGGATAGGCTGGACAGGCACATGGCAGGCATGTCATGAGTGGACCCGGGGGTCAGACTAGATGGCCCAGGAGGTCCCTTCTGACTCACTCTGATTCTGTGTTTCTAAAATGAACTAAGATACATTCACTTTGCATTAGCTCAACAGATGTTTTGCATCTGTATCGTCTTCATAAATCTTCCACGGTTGAGCCCTAGCATTGAGAACCTGCTGCAGCTAAGCTTTGGCTTAAATGGAACTCTGCATCTTTAGATTTCAGTCCAGGTCTGCTCAAACATCTTAACCTCATGCTAAGTCTGACTTCAGCCTGTAGAATTATACATAAACTAACTGTCAGGTATGCAGAATATTCTCAAATCTGATTTTGTGTGGAATGCTAGTTGGGAGGTTGATAAAAGAATGCTTCTTTTCAATTTCTTTCTGTGCCTTTTAAAAGTTGATGATATATGCCTGCTCATCATCTCAATTCCATTTTGTATCTGATATGAATAATATACCCTGCCCTGATGTGAACTTCAGGCTTCTTTCCTAGATAAATTACATTCTTCCACCATTATGGGCCCTAAACCTGCCCTAAAGGTTGAGATTGGTGGTGTCTCTCTCCCCCTACTTCTCCACATACAAATTGCATGCAAATGGAAAATAGGGAACTTAGCTGCAGCTCTAAGTTTCTGACAGATTTCTGATATGGTCCTTGTTAGTGGATGAGCTACCCCTTCTTACCTTATTTTCAGAAATACAGCAGCAGCAGTCTGCAAACAGAAGGGCTTACCTGTACAGATAATGTATTTTATTATCTGCTTGTCAGTGTTTGCAAATTCCCCATTGAGGAGCAGGTGGCAACTAATTGGAATTTTGACAAAAGGTTGCCCCTGCTATGGAATTGTCACTTGGTATCCCAACAGAGGAGAGCAGAGTCACCGTGAATATTCAGGTTCTTACCTTCCAGAAAAGCATACTGGCTTGAACTAGATGTACTGCACATTATTAACAGCCTTTCACACAAGCTTGATGGAATTTCTAAGAACTCAGTTTAACATCAGAGTAAAGGATTGTTATTCTTTCTTTCTTGTGTCTATTTTAAGATGACGCTCTCATCTTATGAAAGTGCATTTTGGAAGCCAGAGTCATAAACAGAGCACTTTTAAAAATATAGAATAAGCTGTGCTCAGGAAGTAATTGAATGGAAGAAAACTGCGTAAAAAACTCCTCAGGCATATCAGTTGTAATGGAGCAAATT
>NW_025335587.1:16308891-16367660 GCF_004798865.1 Varanus komodoensis
AATTTGCTCCAAAATGAATGTGGATTGTTCTCTTTCTGGCCTGTTTTAGATAGGATGGTTTGGATTTGTTTCTCAAACACTTGGATAGTGACTGATTTAAATAAATTTGTTTCTTGCTGTCTTTTTCTTTCCCTAAAAGAGGGGGTATAACTCAGAGGTTTTTCCCCCCTGTTTAACATCTGTCTCAAAAAAAGGGAAGTGGTCTTGTGAATAACATAAATGCCATCTAATTTGCTGCTGTGCAACTAGTGAAAATTATGCAGGTGGATTTATAAGTGTTCTGTATGAGGAATTTGAGGATTGTCTACATGTGACTAAACTTGGAATCTGGGATCAGCACCGGTATTGAACTTTTGGTTTACGGAAATAGCTTAGTTTGCTGGAAGAATCATGTATGCATTCACTCCTCGATCCAGTATGGAGCAGGCCTGGTGGAAGCCAGACACAGAAGAACTGAAGTGGACCAGAAAGGAGGGCCTGCAGGGTGTCTGGAAGACTGCTGACTCCCCAACCTGGTTCGCATGAATGATATGTCCAATGCTCAACTCCTTCCTGGAGGCTTATCAGAGATGCTGATTTGTGTCTCAAGTGCCAGTAGGAACCTAAACTGGGCTCTTCTTCAGCCCCTTCCACCTACCTTTCCCCCTGCTTTGAATGGGATCTTGACCTAGGACTGCACCTCTGTCCCATTCCCCAACCGTCCTCCCGATTTTAAAGGCTCCCAACCTCCCTATCGCTCTGTAACCACCGCCTCACGCGGCCAGGAGTCCTCCCGAGCCCTCAGCTCTGCATTCCAAGGCAAAGAATCTGCCGTGGGCCGTGACATTCATGGCTCTTTTGTGGTCAGTAATTCCGCATCCCACTGGTCTTCCATGCGCCAACAAGCTACAGACAGGATTTATTAGGGAATGTGATGGGTCGAGGCCTTGGCTTGTTGGGCCCTTCCAGCAGCCACTTTCCCTGGGCATCTGCCCGGCCTTGTCGGGTGCTGGTGCCAGGCACGCTTGTTTCGCCCAAGTGTGTCATCGCTTCAGGGCTTTAGCTTTTTCAAGCAACCTTTTTCCTTCCTCCTGCCCCCCTTTCCTTGGTCAGGTGCTGCACTGGCATTCCTTCTATAAATTAAAAGCAGTTTTGCAACACGGAATTAAAATAGTTTTCTCTTCAGCCCTGGCTTTGTCGCTCCCCACAGCTCAATTTCCACCTCCAGATTAAGGAAATAATGTGGAAACCATCAGGCTGGCATGACTGCCATACTGCGGCTGCCCCGAAGATAATCCCATTAATGCCTTACTGGACTCGGGGTTGGGATAATGGGAGGACATTTGAGAGCTGTAGAGAAAGCAGTGGTGTGTTGACTCTGTTTGGATTCAAGTAAGCGCCTCTCCCCTCCCGCGCCCCCAGCCAGAGACAGGTGCAGAGTTGAAGCAATCACCTGCAAATTATGGAACCCTTCAGATCACATGCACACAGGTATATGCTGCTCTCACCACTTCCTGTGCAGCTGTTTTTTCGGTCTTTCCTCCTTTCCCAGGCGAAATGGTTCATCAGTCCCCTCTCCCCACAACCCGGTTCATTCCACACGCTGGACAGTTATGAACAACCCTGCTTTTCTCTTTGCAAGATTTATCATCCTCTGAAGAAGACTCTTCCTCTTCATGTGACCCCTTTTCTTTTCTACTCTGATGGTTGTGTGTATGCGGAGTCCTTTTGGAGCCTACTCATTGTAGCCTCATTGGTGACAGCTGTGGGAAACCTGGGAATCCAGAATGTGCCCCGAACATACCGGAAGGGCAGTGTAAGGAATGATCGGCACTGCCCTGCGTCGTGTTCGTGTGTTAGTCAGCAGTGCTTTCTCGCCACCGCCAAATAAACGCGTCTGCCAGTGCGATTGTCAGGAACGGGGGGAAGGGAATTACATAAGAACAAATCAATGCGTCGAATGGAGGAAAAGTTTAGAAGGGCATGTGGAAAATGCTGCTTGTCATGTTATTCACACATGCTCTCTGTGCAGTTTTGTTTTAAGTAGCTGTTCAGTCCTGACGCGGTATAAGCGGGAGCCAGTGTGTAACGTTGTCTCTTACAACTCAGGGCTGTGGATGAGCAGTGGGCCAATGCGGGTTAGAACCCTGGAGAACCAGGGTGGTGTAGTGGTTAGGAGTGTTGGACTGGGACTGGGGAGATTTGGGTTCTAGTCCCCGCTCAGCTGTGGAGCCTCCTGGGTGACTTTGGGCCTGTCACACACTTTCAGCTGGATTCCCCTCACGGGAGGTTCTGATGATAAAGTGGAGAAGAGGAGGAATATGTCAGCCTCCTTGCCAAAAATAAAATTAAGAATAAAATTAAAAACACCGCAGGATAGAAATAAAATAAAATAGCCTTTTTGGCGGTGTCCACTCGCTTTTGTCCAGATTGGCTATCTTTTATATGTAGGCAGATTGTATCTTCTCAAAATGCTTTTGAATGCCAGATCCCTTGACTTTAAAGAAAACATCCTTAGTTCTCCTAATTAAAATTAATCTTATGTTTGTAATAATAACAATTCTAGATGAATTTTGCCATGCCAGAGTAGTTTTCTACTTCCTGTTCCAAAATAGGACCATGGCCTTCCACATTGCAAACAGACAGGTTGATAGTCCATCTGTTTCTTGGCCTGCACAGAGGTTTGCTGAGGCCTACCTAGATCCAGAGGCGCTTCGGTGAGCACCTTACAAAATTAGTGCATGTATGTTGTTCTCAGGGTATGATGCTTAGGGATGGGATGCGGCCACCTTGCAGGATTTAAACACAGTTCGGTTAATCAGTGACTGGATGGGGAACTGTGTGGGAAACTCATTGTTGTTGCCTTGAGCTCTTCTTCGTGGTCTTTGTGCATCACACATATGGGTTCTGTGCCTGCTTGGAAGAAGGTATCAGGAAGTTTCTACAGGTAAGCATTAGTTTGGGGAGAAGCCCTCCTCCTGTTCCTTGACTGTAGGTTTTTAGTTACTGCATCTGTTGTCATTATATTTTGACTGTGGAGAAGTGGGGCAGAAGTCTGTGGGATTTTCTGTCCCATGTGCCAAAATAACTAGGCTGCCTTTGGATACGATGCACCTTGATTTGAATTACACTCAGGCACCATTTCAGCGTCATCTTGGGCTTGACCATATTGGCACTTTAGCGACCTGACCTCTTGTTGTTCAAGATGTATTATCCGTAGCTGGAGGTATATATAGTTGGAAGTGTGCACCACCCAGAGAGCCTAAGTAGGGTGATAGATGCAGTTTGTAAATTTAATAAATAGTTAAATAAAATTCATTGAGTTATCCACAGTATACTGTCCCTAGTTGGATTGTCTTATAATCTCATCCTACCTGAGCAGATCTACTGGTTGGCTAATTTTAGACCTTCTTTGCTCAACTGTGGTGTTGCCTGAGAAACATCACTCAATTCACTGTGGCTAAAAAAAAAACAGTTGGTTGATTTTGCCAAAAGATAAAGGCTAAAAGAAACCAAAAACAAGAATATTAACCTGTTGCAATTTGTCAAGGAAATGCAGTTATATATTCCTCTGTTCTTTAGATGCTTTAAGGATTCATCTCTCCCTCTGGTTTTTAAAGGAATGACATTTAGTACAAGATTTGGCCACCTATAGCTCAAACAAATTGTCTAACAGGCTTTTTTCCGGGAAAAAGTGAGCCATCCATTCTGGTTAGGCAGGGTAATTTTGCCAAGGGGATAATTGTGCACCCCAGAGAACTCCTGTTGTTGGTAGCTTGTTTCCCAGGAAGCTGTGTACAATTGCTTGGGCTTTAGGTAGCTATGGCAGTTTTCTTGTAAATGCCACTGGGATCTCAATACTCCCACTTCACTGGTTAGTATGTCTCAAGGAAAAGTTGAAACATGGTGGCATTTTTAAAAGATACAACAGTCACATAATCTCATTATTTTCAGTGTTAACACAATACAGAAATTGGTAGTTACGTCCTGCGTTGAACTTTGTAGGATCCTGCTGATAACAGGTCTCTATGGATGTTGCAAAATCTGTTCAGTCCATCTTTCATGAATTGTCAAGGAGTTTTCATTTCATTGTCTGATCATGGACAGAACTGGACTTTGCAAAAATGCATTCGTGTAAATTTGAATCTACACAGATTCAAAACTTCTGAGAAGGCACATACCTTCCTCTCCCATGTATATTCATTCTTTAGCCCATGGGGAAACTGCACATTCTGGTAATTTTTTATTGTACATACTTTTCTGTGAACAACTTTGCATAAAATTGCATAAAACAAAAAGCATGTTTTCAATTTGCACATTCAGGAAAAGCTGCTCAGGTTGGATTCTGAGAAATTCAAAGTTGGCTGAGTTGGTTGTGGTTTAGCACTGCTTTTGCATGCCGATACTGTGGCCAAGCTTTTGGAGCAGGCAAAGAATAAGTGTACCTTGATCCAGGTGACTCTTTTGATTTACATTATGTTCAAGTAGTTGATTGGCATTATATTTCAGCAAAATATGCTGGCAGCTGAAAGCCCAGGTCAGTTAAATGCCTGATTGTTTGGGCAGGAAAGTGGAATGGGGGGAAATATGAAGAAGTGGATTGGGAAAGAAAATTTTATCACCCATGCATTAGTTGCAAAGTATGGGAAGAACTTGATCATTACTGAAGAAGGGCGATATCTCACCTATTTTTCTGTATTTTACAGTATAGCTTAGGTATATAGTCAGAAGTACATCCTACTGATTTCAGTGGAACTTTCTGGCATCTAAGTATGTACTGGATTACTGGCTTACATAATTTGAGGTGGTAAAACACTGATTAACACACTACAGCAATCCTGGGAGCACATAATGGGGAGTAAACCCAACTGAGTGCAGTGGAACCTCTCAGCATGCATGAGATTGGACTGTGCTACAAGCAGGTACCTATTTTGCTTCTGTCACAAGCACATTATATGACCTTTGGTGATTTATTTATTCAGCCTTGGTCTCCATCTGCAAAATGCTGATAATATTACTAGCAAGTCTTCCGGAGTCGGTGCGAAGATTACACCAAGATAATGAAATACTTTGAATACTCAGAAGTGTTCTAAAAGTGTTCTTATTGTTGACACTAATTCTGTTTTCTCTGCTACAAGTCTGTGGAATTAAGAGCCCACTTGTATTGAGTTGTAAACCATCTTTAAAAGTTCAAAATTTTAAGAAACCTGTTCACACAAACAGCTGTGTGAGAAGTGCCAAACAATGCAGAACAGTTTTTGTATTTTTTTCTGTTTTCAAAAAGCGGCCTGCTAAATCTTGACTTTTCCTCACTATTGTTTGCTGTTTGCTGGTTCACGTTTATTCTCAGAAGATGTCTTGAGACTGGAGAACCCTTTTGATTCTGTACAGTGCCACAGTGGTATTTACTACAAAGGCTGGCCAGCAGAGGTGTTTTTCTGTTCTACTTGGTCACCCCCAAGATGCAGTTTTTGTTTTTGCTGCTTCAGAAGCTGTGATGTGTGATGGACCTGGGAGGGACCCTTTGCCCACTCAGCAGGGTGTTCTCTTTGGGCCTACCTGCATCTCAGTTTTTTCTTTCTTCTCTTCCTGATCACAACATATTTCTTCCAAGTCAAGATGGCAACAATAGCAACTGCTCTAGCGAAGGTGAAATTGGCCAAGGGTCTCTGTGCATGTTACTTGAGCTGTTGCTTGTTTGGCTTGCAAAATCATTTGCTCATATATAAGCCTGGGAGAGATTCTGTGTAATTAACTTCTGAACTTATTTTAAATATGGAAGGTTGGGGATGCTCTCTTCAGATCTTGGTAGACAGGCAGCATTTCATCACTATTTTTCTTGCTGTTCACAAGGTCATTTCCAACAGCTGCTCATTTGTAATTAGCCAAGCCAGTCTTCGTAGTTTGAACAATTGAAAAATTAAAGGGGTCAGCAGCTCTGTGTCTTAAATTTTAATAAGCGCATAAAAAACAAAGTGCTGACTGATGAAAGGTTAATCCTTCTGAAGAGACCAGTATGGCTTATTTTGGAGTGTTGAGAAAGTTGCGGTATCATTTCTCTCTTCCCACTGACCACTTTGTGGCGGTGATTGCGGGGGGGGGGGGGCAGTCTCCCAAGCATTGGAGATCCCTGAAATATCTCTTGTTCTCAGGGAAGCATTAACTTCTGGCAAATGGAGTTTGCAACTTATGTTTTTCAGGAAGTGATTGAGCTGCATCCTGCCAGTAACCTCTACTTTGCTTGTTAGCCTGGCCTTGGTCCTTTCTCGCAAGCCTATCATATGAGTGGAACTGGAGGCTGAGAGATTTCAAGGGACCATTGTCCCAATCTTCCTAAGAGAGTAGGGCATGTTCAAAACAACAGAACAGTTGTGTTCAAACATCTGCTAAATCTGTCAGCATTAACATAACCCCAAATAACACAAGCCCTTCCCATCTTAGTGCTTTAGCCCTCAATTATGAAACTTGGTTTAGAGCGCTTTCAGCCTCTCCACTTGGAGCTTTCCTCACAAAAGAATGCAACCCTTTCATTTGCACAAGAGCAGATGTAAGAACTTCTGGCCGCTCCTTCCTTTCAAGGCCCTCCGATAAAAACCACACTAGCTTAACTTGACAAAAGAAGCCCAAATTGCTCTCTGATGCGCACCCATTATTGCCTTGAGGTGCAATTTTAAAGCAAGGAGCCAACAAAAAGGTGTGAGTGGCAGAGAAAAGACTTCATTTGCTATCTTTCTTCCTTTAGACTTTTATCTGGTCCCAATATCCATTGCATCTGAACGGCTCTGGCAGTTTTTCTCACTGCCCTGTGAGACAGACTGGGCAGCCCCCTTCTCCTTTCTTAGGAGCAGAATAGAACAAAGTGATCTACAGAAGGTCACACAGGAATCTGGGGTCATTCACACATCCCTTTGTAACTCTGCACTGTAATATACATAGGAAATGGCCACATTTGATTCAAGGTACCTCTAAGTCCCATTTGGGACTGCGGGCGGGTGGGTGGCGCAGTGGTTTAAACTGCTGAGCTGCTGGGTCGGTTGATCGAAAGGTCGACAGTTCAGATCCGCAGACGGGGTGAGCTCCCGTACTCTGTCCCAGCTCCTGCCAACTTTGCAGTTCGGAAGCATAGAAATGCAAGTAGATAGATAAATCGGTACCACTTTGGTGGGCAGGTAACAGCGGTGTTTAGTCACGCCGGCCACATGACCACGGAGACCGTCTGTGGACAAACGCTGGCTCCCTCGGCCAGGAAACGGAGATGAGCGCTGCCCCCTAGAGTCAGGCATGACTGGGCTTTAATGTCAAGGGGAAACCTTTACCTAAAGTGCCATTTAGGGATAAAATGCTAATGAATGTACAGGAACTTTGAATATAGGGCTGCAACCTGTTGCATTGGGAAGGACTGTCACCACCTAAGAGTGGGTGGTATAAATCACAGGGGTACAATCTGCGTACGTGGAATTCACGCAGGGAATGAAGCTTCTGTACCAGCATCTGTTTCTAGAGCATTTTCCCTCCCTGCCTGATAACCTCCAGAAAGGTCTTGGGGACACCTATGGGCTAGACTGCTTATGCTTTGTCTCTGTAGTCACATTTCCATCTTTGGCATTGAGTCTGTAATGATTCGTTGCAGTCTGTTTGTTCAGCCAACCAGCATCACAAAGGTGCGGCCTTTCATGCAGATGAACCTGTGATGCTACAGCAAACATGGATGTGCAGCAATTTGTGTGTGCGTGTCTGCTTTTGAGACCAGCTGTTGAGGCACCATTTAGATGAAATAAAGGTACTCTTGGGCAGTGGGCAAATGTGGCTTTTTAAAACTGCAGGATCTCTGTAGGCAGGCTGGGTGGGGGCACTCCCTTTTCCGGGCAAGGTTGCACTCCTTTTGAAGGATCAAGTGCACAACTTAGGGGTAGTTTGAAATGCAGCTTTGCACCTGGAAGATAGGGTGGGCATGGCCATTTTAACAGCTTCCGCCAGCACGTTTTCTTGGCAGACTGCAAAAGATAACTGCGTTCACTATCAAGGTGAGTTGGTATCTCCCTTGCTTGCTCCAAAAAAGTTTTAGCTGCTACTTGATTCTATTTTGTGATAACAGATGAAATCTGAGTGTGTCTTCCTCGTGCTTGTAACCCTTGACCGGATGAAGAGCCATCTGTGACTCAGAAGCTTTCTGAAGATCTGTAAACAACTAGAGTTGGCCCAGTAAAAAGGAAGTCATCTTCACTTGATCTGCATCTCCCAGATGCTTCATAAAATCACAGGACAATTGAGTTACCTGCCCCCAATTGGCCATTCTTGGGCTTTGCCGGGGGAGCGGGGAGGAGTGTCTGGGATTGGTGTGTTTCAATCAGGAATGAGGTGAAGCAGACGTCCAGCTACTGCTGATGGCAGCAGGCAGAATATTGTTCTTGAATAGGGACTTCTGCTCCATCTAACATGGTTCCACACCACACGGTAGTGCCTTAATTTGAGGGGGGATTGCCCCCTTCCGAACACTTAGCTCTCTTTCTCACAGCACCTGGGTTATGTTCCCTTTGGCTGGCCTCCTTTTACGAGCAGTGAGGTGAAAGAATGGCTGGAGACTTATAAAGATGTTTTTAGATAACATTTGCTCAGCTGCACATTGGCAAAAGATTTTCAGAGCTTATTAAGCAGAAAATGCTTTTGATGCTTTTGAATCGTAAGATTGATTTGCAAAATTGGCACCTAATGTTTTACAACTGGAATAAATTTCTGGAAATTGGACCACAGAGAGAAACTTCAGAGCAATGCCTGTGTGTCTGGAGCCTGCTCACTTCTCCCACTAGAAAGGTACGGTTTATTTCGTTCTGCAGTCCATTTTTTTTCTAATTAGGGAACACAGTAAGCTCTGTTCATTTCTGTGTTGTGACAAAAACAGTTTGAAAGGGGAGTGAACTGCTTAGGAGGAGGAGTGACTCATAACTAGAACCCCCCCCCCACCCTCCTGCCAAG
Organism: Varanus komodoensis; assembly: GCF_004798865.1. Classification (NCBI taxonomy): domain Eukaryota; kingdom Metazoa; phylum Chordata; class Lepidosauria; order Squamata; family Varanidae; genus Varanus; species Varanus komodoensis. The sequence continues at coordinate 16,317,844 of NW_025335587.1, forward strand.
TTTGAAAAGGCCAGAGCCTGAGAAATCCTGAAAAATTAATGGGGTCTCAGTAGGTTTTATACACTTGCCAGTGACCTCTCTTCTCCCAAGCCCACCATGGGTCACAAATGAAAACTTGGTAACACAATAGCTGCACAGTGGCTGTGCTTTTGTATGTAAATATGACCTAAAGCAACATAGGGAGCTGGTGGCCCATTTTTGCCGGAGATTTCAAAAAAGCGCACTTGGGCTTTTCAGAGTGCACCACAGAGAGACCGCAAATGTCACCAGCAGGTTTCTTCCTTTGCCAGCTCCCTGGTTCCTGCCATCTTCCTCCATCACAAAAAAATAATCGGAGCCACTGCTCAATAATTTAGAAGTTGCCTCAAAGGGATTTAAGGGAGTATGAGGAAAAAGAAAAGTATCTTTCACCTTTGGAAGTCAAACATTGGCCCACTATCAACTCGGTCTCCTTGGTTTTTTCTTTAAGATATTTGCAAGATTCCCACAGGGTTCTGAACCAATAATCCTCCCATTTATAGCCAGAGTGTGTCGGTTGGTCGGTCGGTCAGTTGGTCTCTGTCTGTCTGTCTGTCTGTCTGTCTGTCTGTCGGACTCACTATCTATCTAGCAAGTTTGGAGAAGATGATACCAGGAGCATCTTTAGGAGTTTTTACAAATGCAGTCGTTCTCTTTCTTCTGCGTTTCCTGGTTTGGAATCTGTGAAAGGCATGGCAGTAGAGAGTTGCTTTTGCCCCAAATATGATGTAGCCAAACGTAAATGGAGGTGCCTTAATATGATGTCCTCACTTTGCATAAATGATCCTTGTTTGCCTGGGTTTGTCTCAGAGGAAGGTGTGTGCGTGTATGTGTGAAGAGGAAGAGAGACCAAAGCAGCTGCAAACAGACTGCCAGTAGTATACAAGAAGGTATGTTGGAGAGCCTAGCAATGCAAAACTCTCCCCTTTTGCCTAAACAAAACATGGGTGAAAATTCAGCTCTACCAGAGCAGTAGCTGCAGTTCCTCTTGGGGCTTGAGGGCCCCTCGGCCTTGAGGCGTAAAAGCAGAGAAGTTGCTTCTTTCACTTACCCTTACGTGAACTCAGGTATATTTTTTAAAAACCCACCCCATTAGAGGACAGCGGCCGTGAATAGGACCGAGCCATTCCATCAGTGTATGAAAAGCTCCTTAAAAACTCAAACGAGAAAGCTAATTATTTTTCCTAACTGCTTTACTCTTTCAAATCTTTTGCTGTAATGGAGATTTAGAATCCATCACTGTTTAGCTATTATTTCTGTGTAAATAGAGTCATGCCCTATTGCACCAAGCAAACAGTCAATTTTTTCCATTACGTTTAGCTGCAGATGAGAAAGGCAGCTGGGCCAATGAGTGCAGAGAGGGCCAGGCTGCTTCATTTGTGCACCTTCTCCTAAGTCGTTGTGGAATTGAAGGGGTTAAAGGCTGGACATTCATTCCTTGCATTCCCTGCATGGGTCCCATGGTTACTGGCACCTCTGGGGTCTGACTTCCATGCAGCTCAAATGCATGGTTCTTTTTCAGCATGTGATCAAATTAGTTATGTCTTAATGATAAAACATTAAGGATGCAAATCTAAACGCCGTGATGGGAGCATGCTGTGAGCTGTAGGACTTCTTTCTGTCTAAGTTTACGATCTTAACCGTACTCCTTCCTAGAATTAGCCGAGTGGTGCCTTGCCTCAGTGTTTAAAGGCTCTGTTGATTTGTTTCAGCCCTTTTCGAGCCACCCAAGTCCATCTCGCCTCCCCGCATCCCTGTGGCCACAAACGGTGCTTTCTTTTGGCTGTTGCGAACCTGCTGCCTGTCAGCGCCAAGCAGAGGTGCCAGAAGCTGCATTTTTGGTGTCTGGGGAAAAATGCAACTCTCCCCCGAAGATCTGGTGCTTTAGCCGTTCTGCTTGGCCTTCTAGGAATCGTGGATGTCTCCTCTTTGCCTGCATCTTTGCCCTTAATACATAGAGCCGCCCTGACACCATCCCAGCTAGACTGCTGCCCTCAGTCTTCCTTTTCTGCCTGTCTTTGAACTCATCCCCGCTCTCTGTGCACAGCTGGGTGCGTGCGGATCTGCCCTCTTTCCCACTCGTGGACGTTCTCCAGTTCGGCTCCTCATGGGAGCTGGTTGCCAGGTTCTGTCACGGCTTTGTGCATCACACTTGGATTAAAAGGGGCAGATGGGTGCCTCTCCGGTGTCAGCCCCTTGCGATTTGTGACTTGTTATTTTTAGGAAGACCATGGGGGTAGGGCTTCGGTTCATTTCTGAGGATGCCTGTCATCTCCTCCCCCTAATTCAAGCTATCTCCGTGTAGTAACACACCTCCTCTATTTTTTATTTCCAAGCAACAGAAGGGCCAGGCCCAGGAAGTGAGAGCTCGTGACATCAGCTGCCGCGGCCAAAGCATTGACTTGATATCTGTGACTGTTGCTCTTTGCCCTCCTGTGTGTAGTGCTTTACAGTGTATGGGAGGGCAGGTCTCTGCCCCAAAGGGGTTGCAATCTAGAAACAAACGCAAGAGGGACAACAGAGGAGTGGAAGGGAATAGGACAGAAGGATTAACTGACAGAAGCAACCATTTTGGCAGTGAACTGCATCTGTTACGTTAGGGTTGTGGGGTAGTGCCAGAGATTCTTCAGAAGAAATGAAAAAGAGCAGCCCCAGGGTTGCTCCAGGCATTCCCCTTCTTTCCCCTTCTCTCTCATAACATTTGATGCAAAGAGATTTATACAGTCATATGATGCAAAAAGATGTATGCAGTCTAAAGAAAAAACTGAGTCTGTGATGCAAAAAAACTTAACTTTAAACCCTGCAGAAAGCTGTGGACCTCACTTTATTTTTGCAGCATCTTGATAAAAATACCAAGTGTAGAAACGTGGGCGCATGTGTTTTAAAATGCTTTTTAATGGGAACCAAAAACTACTTGCCTGTCTCTGTTCTTAAAAGCAGCAAATAGCTTGCCGGCTGCGCAGCATATGGCTGTTAGGAAAGGAGGTTTCCTTTTTATATATAGCCTGTTCCCACCAGAGGCATTTATTTAGGAAACGAATGCTTCTGGTTAGCTTCTGTATGGATTTGGTCCAGCTCAAAACCACTGCCACGAGTAAAATTCATTTGGCGGCAAAGGAAATAAAAACAAATTGTTCCTGACATCGGGCACTTCCGCCCAAAGGCCGCTGGGAGTTATTTTCCTTCTCGTTTCCCCCCTCCCCTGTTAAATAACCATTGCATTACTCTAAGTTCAAACTTGGCAGCCTAAGGCAGTGTAAATATTGAAACAATTTAATTGTTGGATGATACAGTGGAATTCCTGACATAGATCCACATACATAAAATATATTTATTTCCGAAAGGTTATGCAAAAGAATCTGTCTCAACACTTTCGTCCTGCAAAGGTCAGGAAATGAGTTTCAGAACCTGTTGTGTTTCCATTCTTTTAACACACACACACGCACACACACGCACACACACGCGCGCGCGCAGAGAGAGAGAGAGAGAGAGAGAGAGAGCACATTGAAAATAAATTCAGCTTCATTAGTTTATAGATGCATACTTCTGAAGAACCATTTGGACACAGGAGTACAAGAGGAAGGGTGGTTTCCCCTTCGTTCTGGAGTTCCCTTTTTCTGGAAGCTTCCCAAAGTCTCCAACTGTTGATGCCTCCAGTGATGGTAGAAGTTTTTTGTTTGTTCTTTTGGAACAATCAATTACGTTGGCTAAGAAATTTCATCTAGAATCCTAGAAAAGTAGAGTTGGCAGGGGCTAGAGAGACATCAGGTTCAGCCCCCTGCTCAGTGCAGGACTCCAGGTTAACCCACCCCTCTTAGGTGGCCATTCACTTGCACCTGAATGCTTCTAGTGTGGGAGAGCCCACCACCTCCCTAGGTCATGGGCTTCACTCCTGTACTGCTCTTCCTGGATGTTCAGCCACAACCTGTAACCTATTCCAAGTCCTGTACTCTGGGGCGATCGAGAAGAGATCCTGTTTCTGGCAATCTTTCAAGGACTTGTGGAGTACTAGCGTATCTCCCCTCATTCTCCTCTTCTCAAGGCCAAACATGCCCAGTTTTTCCCATCTCTCCTGGCATGGCTTTGTTTCCAGTGCCTGGATCATCCTTGTTGCCTTCCTCTGAACTCTTTCCAGCTTGTCTGCATCTTTCTTCAACTCTGGTGCCCAGAACTGGACACAGAACTCCAGAGCAGAATGTTGTCTGAAGGTCTGGGCAGATAAGCCACCTTGAGTGCCATTTTTGACAGAAAGAGGGAATCCAGATTAGATATATAAATATCTGAACTAACCATTGGATAACTTGGTCTCAAGCTTGTTTTTAATGGCATTTGAAAAAGGGTACTTAAAAATATATGGTCAGAAGTATCTTCTGAGGCATTCCTGCTTACCTATCTCTGTTTTACATACAGCTAGCATCCCATGGATATAGTGAATAATCGCACACAACCTGTTTTCAGCAGCAGGAGAAGATAACCTGCCATGGAAGGGAGTGCCACCTGCTGGGTGCCACTACAGAAAAGTCCCTGCCTTAGAGGGTAGTGGTATATGCAAAACTGGCTTGACACATCATCTCAAAAGAGTGCCCCAACTCATATAGGAGGAGGCAGCACGTCAATCGCTGGCAACCTAGATAATGGCCGTAAGCCATTTAGGGTTTTACAAGTCACGGCAGCACTTTGACCCTCGTCCAGAAATGGACTGACAGCCTGTGCAGCTGATGTAGCGAAGGAGTCGCAAGAGCTCAGATTTCAGAAGTGGTCCAGATTTCAGTGGGAGCGTTCCGCACTAACTGTTCCGCATTCCTCAGATGCTCTTCAGGGCATCCCCATGTAGAGCATGTTACATTAAAACACAGTAGCTACCATCTAGGTACCTAGCCAAGTCACCTGGGCATTCCTAGAGTAAAGCCTCTGTGAACCTGATTTTTCAGAAGGGAGTTCAGCTTTATCTGGGAAAGTCTGATGTCCTCTCTCTAGGTCAGTGGGCTTCCTAATCATAAGCATTTTTGTCTTTTTTCCAAGTTAATTTCATCCTGCATACACATCCAGCCCTTGCCAGATCTCGGCCACTGTAGAGCACTGCATTTTGATGAGGCAATTCCATATCCTTCAATGTTTTCCTGCAGCAGTTTTATGTACATGTTAAATAGCATTGAACCCACTAGGATGGCCTTTGTCATAAAACAGGAGTCAACCAGCATGATCTTTTGGAATCTGCTGTCCAGAAGGCACCCTGTTTGGTGCCTCTGAAGCCTCCCATCCTGGCAAGATGGTCCAGGAAGATACTGTGCTTGGTAGGTGGAATTCCAGGAGGGCAACCAAGAGCTTTTGCTCTCTGCTTCTCCTCATAAGGTCACAGATCGTTCTCCATGTCTTTACTCATATGAACCAACTGCTGGGATTAAACCAGGCTCAGCTGCTCAGGTCCTGCATCCTGGACCCCGTCTTCTGGTTCCTGCCCTCAGAACACCCAGCGTCCCTTTTAAAAAATCAGAGCTGTAAACCCTCTTAGGCAACAATCAAATGAAAATGATACAGGCATCAGAAGATGCCATGTTTTAAAATTTCCTGCTTAACTTTTGAGCGGTAGTGTTGCTGGCGTGTTTTAATTACTTTGTGCATGAGTGTTTGTTTTGTTAGTGTACTGTTGTTTAAAAAACAACAACAACAACAACATCCAGGCATTGTCTTGGAACAGACTGGTTTTTACAGCTTCTTAGAATGGTGAACATCAACTAGATGAAATAAGAATAAAATGGGGGGAATTGGATCCGCAAACTGCCGGCACGGCGTTGTAAGCCCCACATCTGTGTCTCGGAGGCACAGAATGCCTAAGACATCATTGAGGGATACCTTTGTGGAAGCATCGCAACTGTTTCTGTTGTCGAAGGGTGCTTTGGAGTTGCAACTCCCGAAGCAAATGGAAAACACTTGTAGTTTGCCTCTGGTTACCATTCGTGGCTGGTAGGAGGCTGCAGATATTCATGTGTCTTGGGAGAGGCTGGATTAAGAACCCGGGGGAAGCCCACGTTGAATCAGAGTTCAGTGTCCGACCAGCAAGTCGTGTATTCGCTGCCTGCATAGGGGTTGTGTAGCACCTGGCCGTATTTCACCCAACCCTAAAGCATCCTGGAGTTCAAGCTGGTCAGTTGAACATTCATATAATATTTTCTTCCTACAGTGAATACGCTTGCTGGGATTTCTAAAAATAAAAAATGGTGAGGGGATGTAAGAAGGGACTCTCCTACTAACACATTTTAATGGATTTTTAAACTCCATTTTGAACTTCAAAGTTTAAAATGTAACACCCAGATAAAATTTTTAAAAGCGAATTTAAATATGATACTTTATTAAAAACCTGAAATATTAAAACAAGATCCAGACCCAAAGGACTGTAAATGAAGCAGAGGCTGTGTAAAGTAGTATAAAGCTGGGAATCATAGGAGTAAAATTAGATTTGGCGTTTATTTTTAAAAAGTCAGGCAAAGGAAAAGGGACTTCAGTCTTTCCAATAAAATCTCTTTGTAGGGTGTTGTATCCTACAAATAAAATCTTTTTGTAGGGTGTTGAATGTTTTTGCTACCACCAAAAAGCCCCTCTCTCCTCCCACTCTGGTTTCTCAGAAAGTTAGGGCACCAAGACATCAAAGTCCTGGGCGGATTTGAATGGGAATAGATCGATCAGCCTTCCCCAACCTGATGCCTTCTAAATGGGTTGGAGTGCAAGACCCAGCATCCCCAGGCAGCAAAGGTAACTGAGGGATGTTGGGAGTTGTAGTCCAACCCATCTGAAGGGCACTGGTTTGGGGAAGACCTAGAGTAGGCAATCTTTAAGTAAGCACACCTCTCTAATTCATGGCCTCCAGTTTGTTTGGAACTCGGTAACATATGTTAGTTGAATCAAATCATGGTGCTATCATACACAGTGCTGTTTACAACAGTCATAAATGTATTAACAGTGGTATCAGTCCTTGATCATTCCTTAATAATCAAGTTTAAACAAATAATAGAATTAATGAAATTATGGAATAGCTCATTTTCAGTAATTAATACCATAGTACTCCATTCCAAACCACAGTTCCTTTTAGTAAAACATTTGATTTGTATCCCACCATTTTTCTTTCTTTCTTTTAAAGAACTCAAAGCAGCTTACATCATTCTCCTGCTGCTGCTGTCTAGCTTATCCCTACAACAACAACCCTGCAAGGTAGGTTGGACTGAACGTCTGTGACTGGCCCTAAGTCACCCAGTTGGCTCCATGGCCGAGCGGGGACTCGAACCCAGGTTGTTGAGTCTCAGTCCCACACTCTTAACTGCTACACCACATTGGCTTTTCATGTGGAGATAAATAATAACATTAAATTCACAGTTCATTTATCCACACTCGCAACAAGTATGTTTGGCCTATAACCTAGGAGGTTTCCTTGCAGCTAAAGAGCTCAGTAGAAAGTCCACTGACACTATTGCTCCGTTCGTTAAGTGCAGGTTAGCAACCAGTTTTTAACAGGAGCAGTGAGTACAAACTCATGGGCAAGCAACATTTTATTTATTTATTTATTTATTATCAATTTATATCCTGCCTTTTTCCTACAAAGGGCTCAAGGCAGCTTACATCCTCCTCCTCCATCTTATCCCTACAACAACAACCCTGTGAGGTAGGTTGGGCTGAGAGTCTGTGACTGGCCCAAAGTCACCCAGTGGGCTCCATGGCTGAGCGGGGACTAGAACCCAGATCGTCTGAGTCCCAGTCCCACGCTCTTAACCACTACGCCACCCTGGCTCTCTCCTCATGGAATTGCTCCAATAGGAAGGGGGACCTGGGCAAAGGGCTCTTCTACCCAATGCTGCCAGGGCAATTTCTCCCCTTCCGCTTTATTATGTAAGAATAATCTTTATATAACACTTCATTCCAATGTTCTGCACATGAAATCCCATAAAACAACTATTTAAAATGCCACATAACTGCAGTAATCTCAATTACAAGCTTAATGTACAACAAAACTTCTTAAATCTGAACTAGTTTACAATATAAGAACTTTTTAAACCTGAAACCCATGGAAACACATAATTCAAGAACATATTTTCCCTTGAATAGCAAATGAGTTCCCTCTCCCCAAACAGAAGTCTGTTCAAACCCTTCTTAAATTCTTCCAAACCCAGTTAACCACAGTGGGACTGGGAGGGAATATTTCTATCCAGTCTTTTTCCTGCAAGGAACCCAAAGTAACGCATGCCATCGTCCTGTTCATCTCCCTTCTATCTTCACAGCAATGACCTCATGATATAGGATTGGGAAAGGGTTTGCAACTGGCTGAACATCATCCAGAGAGCTTCATGGCCAAATGGGGACTAGAACCCACTTGGGGTTTTTTTTTTTTTTTTTTGACTTGACTCCTGGCTTACTGCAGAATGCTGCCTGGAGCTCAGCTCTGACAGCAGGGGCTGGATTGTGCCCTCTGCTTGCCAGTTCCTAAAAAAAGATCTCACCTCTTTACTGAGCTGCTCCTATCCCCACCAGGGCTCTGTACTAGGCAAGTCTCATTCTCCAATTTAAATATAGGGTCTGGAAGATGTTCCTCAGGTCCTCCATTGCATGTCCAGAACCTTTGTAATGGGCTGAAGCTGCACCTGTATATTTTCTATGGAGAAAAATCAACTCAAACCATTATACATGGACGGAGCACCTCAGAGGTCTGAATCTGAAGGAACCCAACGTTGGAAGTGCTTCTGTTTCCTGCTCAAATGTCTAATTAACTCAGGTTGTCCTAGTGTCGTGAAATCTGTAGGAAGCTGTCCATTTTGGAGAATCTAAGCATAGAAATCAGGAGGGTACTGATTATTAATTATGCACTATTACTACTGTGGATCCTTGCAAAAAGTACGGTTTCTACTTTTAGGTTCACCTATTCCGAACAAAAACAGACAGACACGCACACACTTTAGGACAAATGGTAAAGGAAGAGGAAGGGAAATAGCCCCATCTTTATTGTAACCAAAAAAAAAAAAGAGCGGCCTTTATTAACAGAGTCACTCAGTGGTGCCAAACGGACTGCAAATTTTCTATTTGGGTGAGGCTTTAATTGGCACTAAAGGGCAGGCATCAAAGGACACCTGAAGGAAGGCTTGTCAAGCAATCCTCAGCTGTCTGCCATTCTTAATCAGGCAGGGCTGCAGTGCTGACTGTCCATCATCTCCAGCCCTTTATCAACACTGTGTCTCACTGCAGAGATCAGCCACAGGTGTGTCTCCTTGGTTTTTGCATTATGAATGAGGTTCCCTTCCTGAGTCTGGTACTTAGCAATCTTCTTCTGTATTATCGAATGCTTCTCCCAGGCATAGCACTCCTGAAAAATTCCTTCTGCACCCCTTTGCACAATTGGCATCGCCCCCAAATTTCCCTGCTTCCCCATACTGAAATTTGGATCCCTTTTTAAAAAGCACTGAACAGCGAGAGAGGCAGAGATAGTCTCTCCTTTGAACAAAGTTTGCTCCTAAATATAGAAGACAAGGTTGAGGTGAAGAAAGTCAAAGTGACTTGTTGAAGATACGGGAAGGTTTTGGCAGGAGAAAGAGTCAGGAATAGAAACCAGGTCTCTTGGTACCTATTCCTGACCAGGTAAGTCATTCTGGGCTTAACAGTGTGAAGTAAACAAAGTCCCCTAAAGGGAATACAGAGTAACTTGGAGCAACTTTGCATTAATAGGAAGCCCAGGCAGCAGCCATGCTTGTGTTAAAATCATGAGTAAATATACCATCTTTTCAGAAGCTGGTGTAGCTGAGTTGCTGAGCAGAAGAAATATTTTCACTACTAGGTTAAGGAACCTCAGGAGTGGCACTGGGACACAGTGTGTATTGTGATTCCAGGCACTATAGAAAGTGCACAGAGTATCTATAATATATAGTTTGTGTTCAGTTACTTTAAAGGCCTAAAAAATCCATGTATTTAGACAGAGGTTTGAATAGTGAATTACAACCCGGAAACATGAGCAGAACCACAAATTTATACCTTTTAGGCTGCATTTTTTTGTGTATTTGAGAGTAAACTTGTGTAGGAATGTACTGCTAGCCAAGACATTTACGACTAAAGAAAAATCCGTGTTTGTGTGATCTGACACAAAACCAGAGGCGAATCCTTCAAGCATAATTTTTCCTGTGTGCTTTTGATGTTCAGGCATGTGTGTTTTGGCCTATTTAATCGAAGCGATGGCACCAAGGGAAGACTTGGGGGAACTCCAAACTTTGAAAAAGTATAACAAATATTTAAGGGGGAAAAAGGCAAGTGGGGACCCCCCTTCCATCCCCAAAATCCCAGTCAAACGAGGATCCTCAGTTACTATGGGATTCTGACAGGCAGTTGGGTGGGGAGAGGACAAGAGAAAGCCAAGTGCGAAGGGGAGTGGAGTGGAGTATCTTGGAGAGGAAAAATGTATTGTAAGCCACTTAGGAAGGCCTCGGCAGTTATAGGTGGCCTATAAATATGTGTGAAATAAACAAATAAGCAAGCAAGCAAGATGGCCAACAGACTGAAATATAGTGATTTAAATAGTGAATAAGAACTCTCCACAGTGCTATATTGCAAGTCCCATCTATTATTTCCTGTTCCCACAACAGAGTCAGAAGAAAAGGCACGCTCTTGCTCTGGAGGTTGGATAGAATTGCTTGGGAGGTCCTATGGGGTCCACAGACTACCTTTGGTCCACCTGGTTCCAGGGGGCTATGAACAGGAGGCACTGTTCAGGTTCAAATTATGAAGCTGAATTATACCATACATCCTCTCTCTCTCCCTTGTTGGGTTGTCGCAAGACTCATTTGCCATTTTGAGATGCTGAGGGAAGAACAGGCGTATCAATGAAGCCAGTGAAAAATATGTCTTCTGATATAATAGAAGGCTTTTGAAAATGCACATCAGCAAATGTTTATTTTGACTCCTGACAAGTACATGTAGACTTTAAATCTCTCACTGGGGTCTCACTCGCTTCCCTTCTCTTTCTCTCTGTTTCCCATCTCCCCCCCCCCCCCCGCCCCCTTACCACTGACGTGTATCTTCTTCCAGACACCACTGATTGTTAATGGATTCCAAGTCTGGCAGGGTGGAAGAAAAACTGACTGCAAACAAGACAGTCTGTTCTTGAGCACTTGACACTGCGGATCAGGAATGAGCTTCCTTTTAACATGTCCATTGCTTTGTGAATGCCTGCTTGGAAAATGGCCTCAATCAAATGCACAAGTGGTTAAGCTGGAATCTCTTCACCCTACTGGGTCCAGCTCCCCTTCCTTCCCTTCCTCCCCCCCTCAGCGCTATCACCCTTTCTCTGGGCTGGCATTCCATGTTCCTCCCCTCCAAAGGGAAATGAAGCCCGAAAGCACTGAAGCAACATTCCTCAAACAAACGTTTTGGACTATGGTTCCTAGGATTCCTGGGGTCAGGGTGAGTCGGAGTTCAAAGTAAGCGTGCAGTGGTATAATAGGAAGGTTATTCTGTGGCAGGAGGGGACCTGGGGGGTACTGATGGTCTTGAAAGAGGGCAGAAAAATAGATGCTCCTACCACCTTGGAGCCCAGCTTGCTTCCCAGTTTGCAGCCTGGTTTCCCAGCATGGTGTTTCCGGAATGTGTGTGCCTGGGGGCAGGGATGTGAGGAGAAGCAAGCGCACAGGGCAGTCTCCACCCTGCACAGATTCGTTCTGAATTGCCATGCCGCGTACTCGGCTGGCTCTGTGCAGGTGCGGCTGTGAAAAAACTGGGCTCCTGCGTGTGTGTCGGAAGTCCTTCAAGAGCATCTGAAGAACCTTGCTGGATCAGGCGGGGGTCTGTGCCGTCCAGCGTTCCCTTCACACAGTGGCCAACCAGACCGCCCCCCCCCCACACACTGGCTCTTTAGTCTGTCTCTGCAGCTGTGTGTGTGTCCAGCCTGTGGCATATACTTCTGCAAAGCTTCCGAGCAAATGCAGCTAGGCTGGAGCTGCCCCTGTGCCCCCCCCCCCCACAGCATGTGTTCACCGAGCGTCCGAAATGGGCTTTTGTCAAGCTAGCAAGCAGCTGCACCAAAAGTGCTGGGGACAGAATGATAAAGCCAGGTGTCGGCAGACTTAATGATAAAAACCTATAAAGAAATTCTGTTAACAATGGCACATAAATATTAGTTCTTTGTGCCTCACACATAGGGGCTCTGTGCTCATGTGTGGAGCCTTGTTTGGGGAGATTCCAAAGCTAATTAATTTCTTCTGGGTGGGAGCCCCTCCCCTGGCCACACCCTGGCCACCTCCCTCGCTCAGAGGTGGCCCTTCGAAGAAGGACAGTTACAGGCGGACAATCTGTCTTTCTAAATACAAGGAGCATTAAGTGGGCAAGTATTATGATACAGAAAGTCTCCTCAGGCTGCTTTTGAAAAAGGAGTGGGCACTGAATAAACAAGGAGCAGAACTTGCTGGTTGCTTTGAGCTCACTCCTCAGTTTGTCTGACTTGGCTAGTTGAGTGGAAGTAAACCGGAGGCGGCCAGTTTAAGAGAAGCTGGTGCAGTTAAAAACTCTTCTTGCATGGACTGAGGGCTGCTTCATGCTTGTCTGTAATTCTGGAGGTAACACAAAACAAAATGACTGCTCAGTAGTACTGCAGTGTGAAAGCTTTAAAACACCCTTTTCTGCGTGACCTCGGTACCCTGAACATTATGTTGGAGTTGAAAACTTGAATCTCTGGAAGGGGGTGGGTGGTTGGTAGGAGAATGATTGGGCCTCTGTGGACAGAAAAGGAGTACAAAAGAAAAGGGGGAAAGCGTGGAGTTGTCAGTTGCCAATTGTACTTCTTAGCTGTTAGTTTTGAACAGTGCCAGAAAGCCTGTTTTTACAGTGATAACAATAGCTTTGACAAAGCACTTTCAGACTTGACTCTATGCTCCTTGAGTGCAAGTACTGTCTTTTTTTTTTTTAAAGAGATGGAAGAGAGGAGAGGGTGGAGGTGGGAACAGCACAGCAAAGAAGGTTAGATCTGGAGTCTGGACTTGGCAGAAGGTTAAGAAAGAACTGAAATTAAAGCACATCTTTCAGTATGTTTCCAACCCAAATAAAAAGCAACGGAATGCATTCCAAATATGCATATTAAAGATCACATCTTTCTGTGCATTAAAGTCAGTGGGAAGTGTGAGTGACGTCCTTGAAGGAAGTGATGAGCAATTAGCTCGATGGAGATCACACGTTCTGCATGCCGAGGACCTGGCGTGCCGTCCCAAGTATCCCCAGTTAAAGGATCGGGCGGCATAGAAACCATGAGGCTTGTTGCGCCAGGGAGAAGGCCTGTGAGGGAGAGCTGAAGGTGTACCTGTAACTTTTCGATGCTGTGGAGTCATTTTTGCCATTCTCACGGCAAAGCACATCTTCCCTGCAGTGAGTAGGATAGTATGAGATTTTAGTATGCATTAGTTTAAGTGTAGAGCTTGCCATTTAAAGGCAAGTGTGTACTGAGGCCAAAGTTTTGGGCTCACATTCCCAAGCTTGTGATCACAGAATTCATTCATTTAAGAAGTCTCCTTTAAATATGCCATGAGGATTAAAGGAACAGATGGAATGCTAGAAGGTGTGTTTAGCTGTTGAACTGACATGCCAGCGACTTGATTCCCTCCCTCTGTGTGAATGTGTGTGTTTTCATGTTCAATCCTAAGGTGGTACTCTATGCAGATACTAAATAAAAGTGAATGAAGGCTAAACAGAAGCCTGGTACAATGGAACTTTTGAATTCCCCAAACCAAAATATTTTCTGGTGGTTAGCAATGGCAGTGACTGTAACGTGGGCATTGCTGAAACGAATCTGCTGCCTCCAAACAGTATTGAAGGAAGACGGTCCATTTTGCTGAAGAGCATGTGACAAAAGTAATCTAAACTGTTCCACAGAAAGAAATTTCTGGAGAAATCTTTCAATGTATTGTCTTTATAAATATCTTTTAAATTGAGTTTGAATGACAGTGGCCAAGTTGATGGTATTTCAGGGAGCCTGTTGAAATGCATTTCACACTCACTGTTATAGCCGAATGTATACAGTATGTTTAGCTCCCCCCCGCCCACTGAAATCATCTTGCTTTCTTTTTCATTCATTAATTTCTGCATTTCTGTGGATATTTCAAAGTGATGGTTGGAAGGTCAGAGATGATGATATTCCTTCCGTGTTGTTATAATTTGGAATGCAACCCAAGTTGCTCTTGATGGATTTGAGAGAACGCAAACAGTCTTCTTTAGAGGGGAAGGATGAATATTTTCATGCACTAGATAAATTTAACAGTAATTTCTGCTCATTTGTGGATGGGTAGACAACCTCCTCCACCCGATCAGAGTTTAGAATAGATTTACTTTCAAAACGGTCTCACATGGAGAATGACCAAAATCAGTCTGTTTCCAGTAAATGCATCCGGTCCCTGCCGTGCTTCTGTTGGTGTGTGAGGTTGGTACTAGAAATGGTCTCTTGGAACCCTCTTGCCATGTATCTAATAATTTAGCAAATTTGAAGAGGGACTAGGTCTGGGAATTGCTGCAAGCCAGAATCAGATTGCCTTTGGATCTGCTCAGAACTCCCGAGAGATCCAAGTTCTCTCCAGAAGGGATTGGGGACAGGTCGATTGTACAGTGCTATTTGCACTTTCACTAGTACTGGTTCATTACTGAACTGTTGTTGTCGGGCCACTGTGGCACTGGAAAGATAGCATGCAACTTTATTTTCCCTCATCACCTACTTGAAAGCTGTTTTTGTTGGCACACAACGAAATCCTGGTGGGAAGCTATGCTTAGTGAATGCCACAACCACATCAGTCTGTATTTTATGGGTATATTATGTGCTCAGAGGGGTTCCCCTCCCTCCCTCCCTCTCTCTCTCTGCTGACATCTGTGAGTGTCCCTCTCATGTAGATACAGAGAAGTTAAGACAAGACGGAAAAGATAATAGAATTATGAATGGCAAGACTTTGTGCAATCAATAAATGTGTGTTCACTTAAGGGTCTGCTTCTTGTGTTAATTTTACGTTGCTATGGCATCCCAAAATGGAGGACTGCAGGTCATTCTGCAGACGCAGAGGGCTCGCACAAAATGTGCCAGTCCTCGTGGAAGACAGATAATGCATTACGCACAACCTTCAACTGAATGATAAATTGCTTCTTTATCTCGTGTTGTCCAGGGAGATCCACTGCAGAGAATTGAAAGAGATGTTTCACACCACCAGCTAACATTTCTTTGGAAGTGGACCAAAAATCACAGAGTTTGGACTTGCCATAGATTTCAGATAAATATATTCACTAAAGCTGAAAGAGGAGGAGTGGCTGAGAGATTAGTCATCTTAAAATATGACTGTTTATGTTAGTGATCATGAATTGCTTAATTATTTTGGAGCAACTTGTTTTATATATTATGCATTTTCTACAAGCACACGTGCTCTGTTTGGGGCCGGGGTGTTCCCAGGGACAGGAAGAGTTATATTTTTAAAACGTTACCCAGGTCCAATTCCAAGCTGCAGAATATCTGGCTGGCAGATTTGTCTGCAGGCCAGGAAATAGATGTCTTTCTGTGTGCAGATCAAGATACATAGAAGATATCACGCACTGTAGCTTGTATTACTGATTATATAATTCATGTAGGACTTGGTTTCTTTTGTCTCTCCACCAACTCTTAGAAGGTCAGTGAGATGACTTCCATATTCAGCGGCTGCTGGCTGATGTAAGATGTGTTTGCTATTGACAGGGTCAGTCTATATGAATTGGCAGCAAGAAAGCAGTTCTTCCGACTTGATAATGTTAAGTGCCAAGGAGATTCCCGCAATTTAATCAGAGCCCAGTATCTACGTGTCATGGAGCATGCCCAGGCAAACTGTGGAATTTGCTTCAGAGTAAGCATGGATGGGATTGCACTGCTAAATTTCAAATTTGTATTTCCGGAATGCTGATTTCTCCGGAGTGTGTTTATAAACATCAGAGCCAAGCTGGATCAGCTCCAGCTTCATCTAGCCCAGTATTCTTTTCATGCAGTAGCTGCTGCAAGAAAGCACAAGCAGGATGTGAGTGGCTTCAACGGGTGTACATAAGTATCCTGCCTCTCATACCAGAAGTAGCGTATATCCAGCTGGACTAGCAGCCGTGGATAGCTGCCTCCATGCATTTGGCCAATTCCCCTTTAAAGCCATCCAGTTTGGTGGCTACTGCTGTAACTTGTGCAAGTGAATTCCATAGTTTAACTTCGTGCTGCATGAAGAAAGGACTTTGCTTATTTGTCTTGACTGTCCCACCTATCAGCTTCATGGGATGACTCCTTTCGGTTTTAGTACCTAGTATCTCTTTCTGCAGCCCATACATAATTTGCTCACCCCTTTTCTACGTTAAACGGTCCCAGGCATTATAAAATCATAGAGAAGTAGCTTGAGCCCCTTGATCAGTCTAGACGTCCTTTTCCCCTCTACATTATCCCTTTGAGGTGCCATCCTCAGAGCTGTGCCCAGTCTTCTGAGTGTGGTCACACCCATGTATTTGGATAAGGAGGGCATGATATTGGTAGCTTTATTTTTCGTCCCCTTCCTAATTATGCCCAAAATGGAGTTGGTGTTTTTTCACAGCAGTGGCATGCTGGATCAACAGTGAAATTGAGCTGTCTCCACAACAACCCCAGGACCTCTTTCTTGAAAAACCTGCAAGATTAGATTTCAGCAGTTTATACGCGAAGTGGGGATCCACCCCCCCCATGCGTATTCTTTTTGGCTGACCTTCATTGAGACTGTGCTCCGTGTTGGCCATTGGCTACAAAACAAATGTGATATGAAAATGTGTATGGGCCATTGTTTTGCCCAAACAGTATTTAAAATGGGATGAAAGTAAAAACGATAGTGTCACCAGTGAAAGCAAAAGGGCAATAAATAATTATTGCCTGTAAAGGCATCTAAAGTAAAAGAACAAAGCAATTAAAATACAGCAAGAGATTCAAAATAAAAGTTGATGTAATGGTGAGATTCTAAAATTAAGAGCTGTTAAAAGCCTTGGCTAACAAGTGGGGTTGAGCAGGTGTCCTTTGCATTGCAAGGGTTGGTTCCCTTCGTCTCTGACAATGCAGTGGATTGAGGACCGGGCAACACTTTGGATACATGAACATAGCATATATATGTCAACTTGAAATGAACATCCGTTTGGGTATTTGGTCAGCTTTCATTGACACCTGCATAGAATTGCTGGAAAGATGTATGTATTGCATATGTATATTTATAAGTAGGAAAAAGTATTATTGAAAAACATTTGGGGGGCCCCTATTGGGAGGGGGGGCTTTGCAGCTGCCATGAGATGTGCCTGTGGACCACACAGGGAACTGGAAAACTATGCTGGGAGCAGTCTTGTGAGGGGCAGGAAATGAGGTCTGTTACGCTGTGGTGACAGGTCCATTCCTCTGTACCTTTTGCTCTCACTTGAAGCAAGAGAGAAACTCTGTATCGGTTTTGAGGGTCCTGGCACTCACCTGGACCCGTATTGTCCTAACCTGAATGTGGCTGTTATCGCTAACCCTAAAAGGCTAGTACACCACTGTGAATTGCAAGATCTTGCACCAAGGTAGCACATTCTGGATTTCTGCGCAATGCTCATTTGCTCTACCCCATCTGGACTAGTTCTGGGCCCTTGGACATTCACAGCATTTTCCTAACACTAACCTGGATCTGTTCCCTAGGTCAAAAGGGCTGGGAACTGTTGGTGTCAAGCACCCAGAGAGCTCAGGCCATTCTGTGGCATAAAGGAATGAATGAATGACTCACAATATGAGTTTTTGTTTAGGTTTCTGCTCTTTGGGATTCCAGCCACTTTTGATAGTGTGATGGTAAAATTCTGAAAAGGACTAGAAAGAAAGACTGAATGACAACACTGGTTCTGTCCCTGTATGGACATGTTATAGGGATCCCCTTTTCTAACAGGCTGTTTCCTCCACTTTCTATCTCCCTCATCCTGAATACGTTATATGGAAATACATTCTGGTTGCTCTAGTGGAACTTCTGAATGAAGTGTGTTTAGTGAAGTCTCTTATTCAGAATAATTCAGTTCGTGTTTTTCCATTTGGGTTAGAGACAATTGGAGAGAATGCGGCGCTACATGTAGGACATCTGCTAACTAATTTTGCATCTGGTGAGTTCCTTGGAAGCTGCATGTAAAATGCAAACCATGGGCAATGAACATTTTCAACTTTGGTGTGAATCTCCTGTCTCACAATGCTCAAGCAAGCCTCAGTGCTGAACAAGAAGTTTATGCAAACGTCGTTTCCTGATTACACCAACATTCTGGTGAAGGTTCTAGTCGTCCTCTTTATACTTTCATAATTTATGTCAGCTCAGCTCAGGGTGTTTTGTGTCTCTACGGAACAAAGCCAAGAGACGAAGTGGGGAGCCACTAGGAAAAGCAGAATTGAAGCTACAATAGCAATGTGTGAGACATTCAGTTTGTGGGTTGGGGAATCCTTCAGATTTCCTTGACTCTGTTCCCCAGACTGTGACCCGCTTTCTCATTGCCTGGGGTCTGTCACGTCACCTGTGCACCCAGAGGCCTGCCTCTGCACAGGTATGGACTTGGTGCAAAGAAATGTGTTGTTGGTAGTTGTGAAGTCATGCCCGACACATCACAACCCCATGGACAACACTCCTCCAGGCCTTCCTGTCCTCCACCGTCCCCCGGAGTCCACTTGAGCTCACACCAACTGCTTCAGGGACTCCATCCAGCCACCTCATTCTCTGCCGTCCTCTTCTTTTGCCCTCAATCGTTCCCAGCATCAGGCTCTTCTCCAGGGAGTCCTTCCTTCTCATTAGGTGGCCAAAGTATTTGAGCTTCATCTTCAGCATCTGGCCTTCTAAAGAGCAGTCAGGGTTGCTCTAGGACTGACTGGTTTGATCGCCATGCTGTCCAAGGGACTCTCAGGAGTCTCCTCCAGCACCACAGTTCAAAGGCCCTAATTCTTCGGTGCTCAGCCTTGCCTTTCCTTTGGAAAACCCCATGGACAGTAGAAAAAGAAATGTGTACTTTGCATAAAGAAGGGACCCACCAGTGCTCACTTGGTGGCCAGGCTGAGTGTGGGAAAGAAGTCTGTCCAGTGCAAGAGAACTTGGTTCTGGCTGGACTTTTGCACCCCCAAAACCACAGTGCCTTGTATTACACAGAAGTCATTCTGTCCAGATTGGGCAGAACTGCCTGCAAACCTTTGCTTAGCTATGGTGGAACTTGGGCAGGTGATTTCTAACCTACACCTCACCCCAGCTCCCACACTGTTCATCAGAACAACAAGTTTGATGGTGGGAATTTTTCTTTAGGTTCCGTTCTCCTAAACTTCAGCTGCTGTAGATCTACTGTTTGAATGAAACAGTGAATCGGAAGGTTATTTTATATTTATGCACCTCAGCATCTTTGCTCTGGAAGTGTTAGCAGAGCACTCTCATGCAGGATGTTCATCTTATGTTTCAGTATTGTCAACTCTCCTCAAGGTGACTTTACCATATTAATTTTGTGTGGCGAATAGTCTATTTTGCTGGCACCTTTGCATGCTGAGGAGGCCTGGCGGGGCTCCTCTGGACATAGCAAGGAAAAAAATATTCATCTCTCAGATTTATCACTGATGTAGTTTTTTAAAAAAGTGAATGAATGCTACTCATTCATTTTCCACCCGTCACCAGAAAGATCTGGGAAAGACTGAAGTCTTGGAGCAATTGTCTCATTCAGTGGGAAACTACTTACCAACCCTTTTGCTTCCCTTTTACATTTGACTATTTTCACCAGCATGTAGAAAGCAAGTAATTGTCATTAACACTTCTCTTAGCTTCTTGCTGCAGACATACTTTCTGTTCCAGTCGGGTGTTGCTATCATAGAAAGTTACTCCCGGTTTGCCCAATACAGGAAACTTGCTTTTCGCTCCCTGTCTTATCCTGTCTGCGTCTGCTTTCTGCTTCTTCTTCTTTTACTTTTGTTTAAACAAATCCAGTGAATTTTTGCAATCGTATAAGTATAGGTCATGCCAATAAACAAAACCTGTTGCCAGTAAGACGTGCTCTTGTTTTACGATGATTGGATTTACTGCAGGAAGTATTTTGAAGATTTTTTGTAATTAGAGTCTGGAGAGTTTAAGGAGCTGTTTCTGAAATTTCCTGACACTCAGAGCATGTGTGTTTGATCTCTGCAGCCCCCGCCTCCCCTGGCTCTTACGTGTAGTTCAAGAATGTCTGCAGATTTTCTATAAAACACGAGGAGACCAGAAACAGAATGTCAATGAAAGCGCCCTGTCTCAATAGGACTCTTCCTCACCATGGATCGTGGTAGCAATGTTTGTTTACGATCGGGGTAGACAGGCGGGTGCCTTCCAGATGGTTTGGATTATAGATCCCATCAGCACATCCAGTGATCAGGGTTTATGGGAGTTGTTGCTCGAAGCATCTGGAAGGCACCAGGTTGCTCAAGTTCTGTTCTTCACAGACTTTTTAAAAGTAACAGCTTCTTTTGCTTTCCACAAATAACGTTTCCCAGAGATTGATTCATAAATAACATGCATCTCCGTAACTGTCCCTCGGAACAGTGTTTGTTGGCAGGACTGACTCAATATGGCGCCTTTTTAAATAGCATAAAACAGAGTTTACTTTCAGAGGTTTAAATGGCACTGAGCCTGTGATATGTCCTCCCTGATAGCAATTTTGGAATTTCACCTTGTCATGGAGGAAGAACAGGAAAGTTTAGCCAAGTTGTCAGTATTCCTTAGCTAAAATACAGAGGCCATTTTACATGACATTTCAAAGTGAGCATTTATTGTGATTAATTGGCATGAAGCCGTAATGAGTAAATAATGTAAAATATTTATTTTCATTAGCTGTTTGTTTAATGGCATTAATGCATTGGGAATGCCCTCTGGGCTCGGTAGTACGAGAATGGGAAAGAGCAGTGTGTATAACATTTCATGTAATCGTTGTGATGGTCTTTGGAAGCAGCCAAAGAGCTGGGGAAAGAGTAATCCAGTTCCTGTGCATAAAAGAAGCCAATCCTGAGCATAATTTGGGAGTAGGGAAGAGGCTAAACCCAAGCTGTATATTATGACCCTGACTCTGTCCTTAATACAAACAGGGCTTTGTTTCTGTTGATCTTCAATTTTTTGTTTGCTCTTCTGTTATAGTTCACTATCAAACTGTAGTTGCATCGCAGCTTTTCAGTCAAAGTGCTATGCATTCTTACCAGAGAAGAAACGTCATTTTACAAAGTGGTACTTACTTCTGAGTAAATACATATCAGCTCTTGCAGCATTCCTGCTTTCGTTAGTTGGCGAGAGAAGAAGCAAGGCAGAGGACAGAATTGGTGTTCCTGGCCCCGGGAATGTCTGGTTTCAGACTCCATTTTGGTTTCTGAAGCTTACTTCTTCCACCTGCCACCGCCTGAAATGCCCTCCACGAAGCCTAGAAACTTGGCTCTTTTAAAAGAACCGAACAATGAAAGCGGGGGCTTCCAGCATTCTGCAAACTCTTTCCACCTGCTGGAGTTGTGCCAGCATCTGCTTGTGATTCAGTTTCACAGGGTTCTTTTCTGAGGAAAGGTTTTGTAAATTCACAGAAGCATGGGAAAAATAGATTTATTTCACTTGGCGAGGGGTCAGCGGGGCTCTCCGCCTCTTACCAGACGCCCTGCGCATTGCACATAGGATCATGGCTGCTCCCAGGCCGGCACAATGGGGAAAGACACCTGCGGCGTCACATGCTTGGCCTCACTCGGCTTTTGCTGTCCCATCCAGAATGCGCCACACTGGAAGTGGGGCAGGGAGGAAGGGTAGCAAAGGGAAAAGTGGGGAGGCTGAAAGAAGGGCAGGAGAGAGGGCAGTCGGAGGATGCCCTGGGGGAGCTGCAAGGACAGTGGAAGAAATCCAGGGTGTGTGGAAGGGAAGGCAAGAAAGGAGCACAAGGGAGGCTGGGACTTGGGAGATGCTGGGAACAGAGCACGCCGCTCTTGCCCGGGGCACGGGGTTAGATTGCCAGTGGATAAGTTTTCCTCCTTGGGAGAAAGAAAGTTTCCCTCGTTCCCTTTATTGACAAGCCCTGGGCTGGACCGAATGCGCAACTTGCTAGCTCTGTTTGGCTATTTCAGAGAGTAAGGAAGGCTTGGGATTTAACTGGTGTTGCGTGTTAGAGACAAGCTGGCATGAGGGACTGTTAGGAAGGAAAGCAGCCAAGCTGTGCCTGACACTGGCCATGCATTCATGAGTTCTTGGGGGCACCAGGAATTTCCCAGGGAGAAGAAGATTCCTTCCTGGATGGGTGCAGCCCAGACTGTGGTGGTTTACGGAGTAATAATTCCCCTTTTGGTTGCAGTTTGAGTAGGCTTTTGGTGCATTTAATAGGGAAGCCTTCATTCAAACACCTTTTGCCTGAGTCTTGCTAATGGAAACAAGGGAGCAGAGAAGGTTTGACTTCCTCTGGATCTGTTAGCATATTTTATATTCCACTCTTCTTTGGGAGGATGGCTGGCATGGGATTTGAATCCGGGTCTTCCAGATTACGGAAGACAAGCCAAGGTAGTCGTGTCCCCAGCCCTTAAACTGGAGGACTTCACCAGCACCAGGAAGAAACACATGTTCTGGTGCCAACCCAGGAAGGCCTTTCTGTTTCTTCTTCCTTGGCTTGAGCTGTTCATATGGAAATACAGTATGCTAATTGGCCAGGCGCTTTATTTTTCAAAGCATCAAGTTAACAAAATGTTCTGTCTTGTTACAGGCTTTTTATCCACCGAGGTTTATAGCCGACACTCTAGAATTAAATATGAAAGGTTTCCATAATACTGATGATTCCTGTTTAAATGCTCTCTTAGAGGGTGTTGACTTCTGTTGCCAAAATCACAGCTGTGCTCAGCCCCTCTCCCCCTCCCAACCCCACACTGATATTCCCTCTGTCCTTTTATTTGGCATTTGCTGTCAACCACCTTCTTAATGCTAGTCTCTTTTGAATAAATTGCGCTTTGTGTGTGTTGCTGGGGGTGAGAGGGAAGCAAAGATTCCAAAGCATCCAAATTTGGGAGTTCGGTGTGTTTTGTTTGAGGAAAGCTGCCTCTGTCATTTTTTATTACTTTGGTGGAGGGTTCTGTGCAGAAGCACAAAGCATAATTAAAATACATTTATATATTCTCCTAGTTATTAAAGCTTGGATTAACATGACATAAAGTTTTGTCTGGGGAGTTCTTTTCTATGGCTCAGGGAGCATTTCTGTGTTAGTAATAGGATCCAGTTAATATACTTGAATGATACGAGAATCTGCGTTCTAAGACAGAACAAAAAGGGTTTATTTGAAGCTTGCATCACAAAGGTGGAATTACTATTGTGCACAATCCCCTGAGCTTAATTATTATATTTTACTTGCTTTCCATATCATAAAGTGAAGCCAGGATAGCCTCATTTCATCATTCCTGTCCCTTACCCACAAACAAAACTGGACAACTATCAGATAATGTTCGATGTTTAAAAATATAAATTAAATAACTTTTATTTTTCCAGTTTCCCTTAGCACAGAGGTGCCTTCTTCAGCTTCCAAAGTTACTAGAGACACAGCACAGCCGTTTGACATTTGAGAAACCTGCCACAAACCTCCTTGGACACACAGAACTCAGTTTGGCTCTCATCCAAGATGCACATAATCTAGGGGAAGGATAATAATGGCCATGGAGAGGTATCTTGCACCCTCAGGTAGTTCATATGTTTGAATGATCATGTCTAGGGAAGACTACCTGCAAATAGAAAATAAGTGCATCAGGGAGCAGGTTGAGTTAGACCATTTCTTCCGAATGGTTTAGTTTTCTGTATGCGGGGTGGCTTTTACAAGGGGAAGCACTCGAAAATGGCATTGCCGCCACACTCTGAAACAGGACTTTCCATCTACCTCATCAGAATTCTGCCTGCTCCTTCTCCCCACATGTGCAGAGCATGCTTGAAAATCAAAGAGAGGACGAAAACAGAAACTATGGTAGTCACAGTTGTTGGAAGGAACAGAGTTGGGGCTAAACCCATTCCTAAGGTGCATCACAGCTTTTCACAGGGAAACATTAAAGTTGGCATCCCCACACTGTCGGGAATGAAGGAGGCAGTTATTTTCGGTGGCCTTTCCAGGGTTGCTCTGACTCTTCGGATGAGGACGGTGAGGGCTGGGAAACCAGGTTCTTGGTGGTCTCTGTCCATCACAAATAAGCGGTCTGTGTCTGCATAGGAGCTGTTGTCGAGAAGATTTCCAAGTTTTGGTGGAAGTCTCTCTCCTCCGGTATAACTTCTTCCTCAGTTCTTTTCTGACCAGTGTTGTGGGTGCCTCAGGACTTCATTTGCTGTTCGCTTTCTGACTTTCCAGCAGCTCAAGGGAACCCAGCTCCCAACAATATCCCACTGCTACAGTTTACCCAAGTGCTCTTCTATTTTAGGAGCATCAATCTCATGTCAGATTAAATCAAATGTCTACCAGCAATCAGCTGACATCTTCTGTTCAAGGATAGGCTAGGCATGCACGTGGTGGGCATGTTGTGAGTGGAGCCAGCTGGAGTCGGGTCAGACTAGGTGACCTGGGAGACCCCTTTTGATTCACTCTATTTCTATTTCTAGGTTCCCAAAAATTATAAGTCAATGCACTGTGTTTACACTTAACTTTTAAGTGGGCAAGCTCACACACTTTCCTTTCCCATAAAATTTAGTTCAGTTCAGTATTACAACTGAATCCTAAGTGGTGGTTACTCTCAAGCCAACTTCATAACCCGTGTTTTGAAGCTGCCTTTTTTCAAGGAATCCTATTTAAGATTAACCAAAGTTTGTCCAGTTTCTGAAGTCACAAGAGGTTGTGGATAACCTAAAATCGAAGCAGAACTCCTCTGAACCCCTCCTCCTTTTGCTGCTTTGAAGAAGGATGGAGATGGAGCCCACATCTTTAATGCTTGGTGTGGCCCATCCTCACAGTGTGAAACCATAGTCTAGCAGTACGAGATGTGCAAGGAAGGTTGTCGTGTTGAGTCGCATTGCAGATCAAGTGTGGTCCTGCAGTTAGTGATGCACAGATATTGCAGCAGAGGCAGCAAGACCCTCCTCGGGGAACCCTCCTTGGAGGAGGTCAGGAGACAGAGTGCTTGGAGAAGGGCCTTCTCTGCAGGGGTGCCCTGACTATGGAATGCGCTCCCTGGAGAGGTCTGCCTGGCACCGTCATTATATGCTTTTTGGCACCAGGTCAAGATCTTTTTATGTAACCAATATTTTAACGTTCATTGATTTTAATGGTATATTTATTTATTTAACTTATTTTAACTATTCTATTTTATGTATTCAGTCGTGAGATAGTTAATTTATTTTGTTTAGGATTTGGATTATATTGTATGCCATCCAGAGATGCAAGTGATGGACGGCCTATAAATGTCCTAAATAAGTAAATATTTGGCTGCACCTTCCGCAAGTTGAGGAAGCTGCATCCTTGGCTTCGTAACCTCTAGTTCGCTCCCTCCCCTCCCCTCCCCTCCCCTCCCCTCCCCGTTGTATATTTCTGACCACAGCTGAATTAGTTAAACAGGTGAGCATCAGAACAAATCATCTCATTCCTTTCTGGATTTCAATTCACACCTATAGGTGTAACCTCCCTAGATGGCTTAATTGTTTTGACAAGCCATGAAATTAAAATAAGTTGATCTGTGACTTTAGCTCAGACATCAGGGTTCAGATAAAGCCGTACTCCTAAAAACAGCTAGCGTTTCATTATGGAGATGAATCAGAGATGGATCATGAAAGCATTTGTGTTGTGTGGTGGACCACTGTCCTGCTAAAATTGTGAACCCAAGCTCAGAAGCCCTATTCAAATCCCAGTGAGCCCATTTTGCCCCTGCAACATAAGCACAATAATACCTGTTTTTGTTGACAGTCGGTTGCAAGGATTGCTTGGATAATAGATATAAAGCCCTCTAAACAGGCGTATAAATGTCACACATCACTATAAATGTGCCAGAGGAGTCCGATATGTTAACAGAGATTTCTAAACCAGTGCAAGACAGAAATAATGTATAACACACATGCTTCAAAGGGATTCATCCCTCTCTTTAAGCATAATCATAATGGGGTTTTTTGAAAGTACAGAAATGTTCAGGGGGACAACGGGAGAGTCAATGATAACATTATAGGTGCCGGTCAGTAATTGCTGCCCACTTGTAAAATGGTACATTGGTCCACTCCTTGAACTGACAGTTGCTCCATCTCAGGTGAAGAAAGGCGTGAATGTCCATTTGTGCTCCTGTAGGAACCGTTCATTTTGCAACTCGAGTTCCAGGAGGGCCTGTTCCACTTCCGTCCCCGTCGTTTCTCTGCCACGTTCCCACAGTGCCCATTTCTGTGCCGTGTAACGACTCCGGGGCAGTTCTGTTGTTTTGACCTCTGGCAGTTTTCAGCCTTCGAACGTCAGCGCTTGCTGCTTTGCAGGAACTTCAGGGCCCTGCACGCCTCTAAGCACACGTCCGTCTCCTCGTGTTTCAGTGCAGCAATTGTGCAGCTGTGCTGGCAGATGGGGATGGAAGCGTGTCCCCTCTTGGCTACCCTCAGTCTTCCTTGAGGCCGTGACCACCAGCCTCCATTTCCAGGAGATTTCCACCAACAGTGCCTTTCCACCGCTGTGGAGCTAATACCTCTTGGTGGAGATATGCCAATGGTAATAGCAACGCTGACCCTGACTTTCGAAGGTCATTGCTGACGTAAGTAGTTACAGGAAACGCAGGGCGTCCGATTTCAAATAAAAATAGCTTCTCACGGCTGCAGTCCTCCTTCCATTTAACAAAAAGAAAAATCTGACTACCATTATGACTTCCGTGTTGCTCCAATGCTAGGGAAGGGTAATTAAAAATTTGCCAAAGCTTGTTGCCTTCTGAGTTTTCAAGTGAACAGCAAATCATCTGGCAAAACGATCTGCTCTTTCATGCTCACATGTAAGAACTTGACTTGCCCGCCAGTCAGCACAGATCATAGATTCCTTGCAGACACCTGAGCAAAGACCATGATTATCTTGCCCAATAATCACTGGGCATCGCAGGATGTGCTACTTGCTTGTGAGTCAGGGTTTGGCATCTGTCCGACCTGCGCCAGGCATCCCTGGTCCCTGTTCTTAGAAGACTATGGGGAGGGGCGCATGATTAGGCTAAACTTGAGGAGTCTTAAGTGGTGGGACTTGTGGATTTCATTAAAGATGCCCTGCATTTCACAGTTGCAGATTTAGTGCCTTCAGTTCTGTACTTGCTGCTAGTTTTAATTTGGTTTTATGATGTTATGTTTGCAGCTGGTTTTATCTGGTTTTGTTTTGCACTGCTTTTACTGTTTTGATTTAGTGTTGGTACTGTATGTCTTCCGTGTACTCTACACTACCTAATGAAGTTTGCTTATTGGGTGGCTTAAAAGGACATTAAGTGAATGCAAAATGAATAAATTGCTGGGGAGATGTAGACCCAGAAGTGCCATGTTTAGGGGCCAGTTGAACTTTGTCAGTTGTATCAGATTTCTGAAAAAGAAATCAGGTATATTTCATTCTAATTCTTCTGTCATAAACATACTTCCTATAAAGTAATTCCTAGATTTTGATGGGGTCAATTTTTAAGGGCTGCAGCCTTAATTTAAGGAGTGTTATTTAGAAACAGAGCGAGT
This sequence comes from Varanus komodoensis, assembly GCF_004798865.1. Taxonomy (NCBI): domain Eukaryota; kingdom Metazoa; phylum Chordata; class Lepidosauria; order Squamata; family Varanidae; genus Varanus; species Varanus komodoensis. The sequence goes on from NW_025335587.1 coordinate 16,345,497, forward strand.
CAGAAGGGGCCTCATGCGCCATCCAGTCTGACCCCTGGCTCCTGGCTCCAACTGGCTCCGCTCATTGCATGAGCTACCATATGCATGTCCAGCCTGTTCTTGAACACCCTCACCGATGGGGCCTCATCCACCCTAGGGGTCCTAATTAATAGCTCCTAAAGTACTTTCTACAGTTTATATGTGAAGAATGCCTTTCCTTTAATTAACCACAGGGATATTTATGTATTGTTCTATATTCCTATCCCACCTTTTTTCCTTTCATGGCAGCTAACATAATTCTCCTCTCCCTCTCATTCTTACTCTCACAACAACAACCCTGTGAGGCAGGTTAGGCTGAGAGCCTGCGACTGGCTCAGCATCACCCAGTTATCTCTGTGGCTGAGCAAGGACTAGATAGAACCCAGATCTCCTTAATCTCCATCCTCCTTAACACTGGCTCTCTATTTAGCAGTGTGGGAAAGAGGGGAGTCCTTCTCATTCCGGCATCACCTGTGCTTGCTTCATGTCCGAGCCCTGTCCTCTGTGCTTCCCTCGAGCATCTGGTCTGGTCCCCGATAGTCCTGAGTGCTGTGAAAGGCCAGCTACTTTCCTCTCCTGCTGGGACTGAAGCAAGGTGCTGCTCCAGGCCAGGCAGGTTTTGCATTCAGTACTTTCAAGAAGAGAAGCTGGAATGCATACGGTGCCTGTTGACAAGCTTCCCCATCTCCTGCACACTTTTTAATGGATAAAAGCACAACTTCTGTGGAATAAATAACCTCTCCCATTGCAGCTAGACATAGGCTCTAAGAAGCATCTTCCCCAAATTTTTTAAAACAAACCTTTAAAATGATTGTTAAACTCATGAGCAATAGAACTCTGTGCTTTCCCATTAACAGAACTATGCTCCAAATCCTCCATTTCTATCTAGATATCTAAAGGAATGTCTCCTCCCATATACACCTGCCGGGACCCCAAGGTCAGGTATGGGAGGTACTTCTCTAGGAACCACTTTGAAAATAAGTGAGTAAGTTGGCCATGAGGGGAGGGCCTTCTTGGTTGTGGCACACCGACGGTAAAATCAGCTCCCCAGGGAGGTGGCACCTGGCGCCAACTCTGCATACATTTCGGCACCAGGTCAAACCCTTTTTTTTTGTTTGTTTGCCCAGTATTTTAATTGCTAAACATCATTCAAATTTATACTGGTTTTTATCTACACATTTGTTGGCATACTGTGGATTAATTAATATTTGGTGTTATGTACTAATTATTAATTGTTGTCCACTTCGGTTGTTCTAGATGCTCTACGGATATCAAATATGTGTATTGTGGTTGGTTTTATAAGGCTTTTATCTCATACACCATTCCGAGAGCTTTTGCTAATCGAATGGGTTATAAAAGCTTTAAATAAATCAATAACTTTCTTCTGTGACATGTCCGTTCTGCATTTCTTGCAACATATACCCAAGGCAGTGTATGTGAGAATCCTAAGGTTGTCTCATATCCAGGTACCAAATAGATTCAGCTTGAAAGAGTTGCTGCATTGTGTACCTCCAAAATTGTGTGTCCCCATTAAATCTCTATAATCCTATGCAAATATGTTCCGGCGTTGCAACACAATGCTTATGATTTGAATATTTAGGGTGTGCCTGAACTTGTTTTGATAATCTCTTGAGCTAGCCTTCGTTTCTGGACTGGCTCAGGTGGGAAAAAAATAGCATGTGAGTTAGTCTGAGGGAGAGGAAGCAGAGGGTGCAGGGGGACTCAGACAGGAAATATAACTAACCTCCTTTTCTTTCCAGCTGTGGGAAACCTAGATAAATTTCTCTCCACTAATAAACGACACTCTCATTTTGCACCTGAGCCTTTCTGTGAAACTAGCTGTGGCAATTGTTCATTTTTTAATATATATTATTTTTCCGCCAGAACTTTATGCATTAAAAAAAGTCCTTCATGCATCAGGAACCAGCGTAATGTAATACTTGTCTTATCTTCACACTTACTCAGCAGGTATTTACAAAAGGGCAGTGGGAAAGTCTTTCAACTCAATCCTGTTAACTCTGCACAGGATGTGTCCGGATCAGATATGCTTACCTGCGCCTGTCCTAGCTCAGGGCCACGCAGCGCTCGGGAAGCCTTTGCTTCTTCAGCCGGCGCATTTCCTTTCCTGCGAAGCCTTATTGACTTTGTGCTGCCATGTGTCTTTAGGGCTACAGATGAAAAAGCCGTGACAACATGATGGCTTATGAGAGCGATCTGTAACTCTCTCTCGTAGCATTGCGCTCTCTGACACAACGGAGGCGGTTCAGGTGTGACCAGTTTCCCTCCAGCTGTACTTTGGCACGAGCTCGTCCATCCTTTGCTGCTTAGCTGAGAGCCTTAGTGATTCAACCGAGCCGGTCCGTGGCGTGTCGACCAGTGTGGATTGTGAGGTTCCCAGGTTGCACATTTTGCGGGCTCCGTGTTTTTGAGGGCACCTGGGCAAGGCGTCCTCCGTGGGCCCCCTCCATTGGCAAGGTTGCCTTCTCACGGCCATCATCTCGTGCTCTTCTTCCTCTGCCTCACCCCTGTCTCCACTTGCTTGCCCATGAGACAGAGAACCAGTGAGCACCTAGGCCATGGCATCTCCCCCTCCTCCCCACCACCGCCTGGGCAAAGCGAGAGGCCGCTGAACAAGCAGGCTACAAGGGACAAGTCTAGGAGGAGCCATGGAGCGAGTCTGGGGGCTTCTCAGTGGGTCCCTGCACCCCCGGCTGGTGCTTTACTAGGCTAACCTTCAATGTGTCCCTCTTTCAGACGGAACATGAAGGCGCATTCAAATCATTGCATTCAAAGTCTTGTCTTCTGCCTAGGGAACACCTTGAAGAAGGCCAGTGCACAAGCCCCTTGAACGTCTCCTTGTTTTTAGGGCTTTGGACTACTCAAGGTGACACTCTCCTAGTCCTCACATCCTTAGTCATATTCCATTTGGTGTGCTTGTACACATGAACATGGGGATACTTTGGGGTGATGCAGCGGAATGGAATGCATTTCTACATAATCTGGATCAGAGCGGGAGCCTGTGATAATTTAGAATGCACACAGGTTCCGAAGTATTACTTTGCTGATTATGGAAACAGTGAAATCATGGAATAGTAGAATTGGAGGGGGCCCATAAGGTCCTTCTGAATGTAGGATTCCAAGCTCAATCCTCTGTAACATGTATGCCTATCCAGGGGCATCTCCATCTCCCTGGGTCATGGGTTCCATTGTTGTACTGCTCTAACAGCCAAGATGTCAGGCCAGAAACCGGCTTGCTGTGCTTGAGCCCATGAATGAGTCCTGCTGCCTTTCAAAGACTTGAGAAGTGCTGTCATATCTCCTCTCAGTCTTCTCGGAGCTAAACATGCCCATGTTTTTTGGTCTTCCTCCACAGGTCTTTGTTTTCAGTCCCTGGTCATCTTCTTTTCCCTCCTCTGAACCATTTCCAGTTTGTATGCATCTTTTTACAACTGTGGTGCCCAGATGCAGTCCTCAAGATGAAGTCCAACCAGTGCTGAGTAGAGGGGCGTTGGTACTTCACTTGATTTGGTACTTCTATTAAAGCTACAAGGAATTAAATACTAGATGCCTGTTATGTCAGTATAAAGATAGGAACTCTAAAATAGGGCTGCAGCCAACAGTGTAATAAACAATGTCCCTTAAAAATATAGTCTAAGATCAAAATCAAGTGACATTAAAGGCATGAGCTGTACCGCAAGGGAAGGACAGAACAGTGGTGATATAACTCAAAGGCACATCTTTAAAGAAGAAGGGGAAACTTGCAGGAAGATTCCTCTTGCTATTGAGCTCCATCTCTTCCAGTTGGTGAGATGGTAAATTGTATAGAGCAAGCAGACTGGCGTTCAGTCTAGGCTCACATCCTGGTTTAGGCATCATTTGAACCTCTTTCGTTCTCTCTGCGTCTCTTGCCTCCCCAAGAGCTAAACATGCCTGAGCAGAATGACCCACAGGTCTTCTGCTGCAAGGCCATAGCTACCAACCAGCACCACGGTTTGGGTTATCTCACCATTCTGAGCTTCTCCAGGGGAACATTCTCTTAGTCCAGCTTCATCTCCCTTGCAGTTTAAGATTGTGCAGCGCGGGAAGAAATTGACTACCTCAGTAAGCATTAATCTTAGAATCACAGAATCATAGAATAGAAGAGTTGGAAGGGGCCATGAAGGCCATCCAGTCCAACCCCCTGCTGTTGCAGGACACCACATTTCACCATCCCACTCAGATGGTCTCCATTGTGGTCCGTATTAGATCTGTCATGCCCAGCTCGGTTCTTGAGATGAAGAGTCTCCGGGGAGAAGTCTGGGTCAAAACACTTGGTTTTAGAATGCCATCAGTTCTTCATTAAGCCTTGATGGTCACAGCACAAAATTGCCTTGTGGATCATGGGTCAAGGCTGATATGGGGGACCATCAGCTTCTCAAAGATATCTTGACCTTATTTATGTGGTAGTAAAAAATAGTACATCTGCTGCAAGCTTTTCTTCTGACATGGTGAATCAACTTCTCCCTTCACCTTTGCATGGGAAATAGCAATATACTCCCCGCTGAGTATTGATTTAGTTTTCATGTTTGCTTCTCTCACCTACCCATGGCATTGAACTTGCCCATTTTATCTTCAACTTGGGGGCAGAATCTGACAACTTCTTTGACAAGTAGGGAATTCGGCTCTGAGGTAGGTTATGAGAAGATGAAACTGATATTTAGAAAGGGGGAATCCACAGCTGTGGAGTTAAATAGCAGGTCTGTGGAACTGTAGTTATGTTCACTTGCATAATAATGCCTTCAAAAAATAAAATTGTGGTATTAGCACGCACATTTGAACTTCCTTTTTGGGTTCAAATTGCAATTTTCATAAATAGCAGATCCCTCCCCACCAAATGCACACTTCTTTGGAATAAAAATATCCAGTACATTGTTCTGCCACTTACGGGAACTATTGCAGAATCTCCTTGGACTTAAATAGAGCAGAATTCCCTACATTGCACACCCTACTTGTTGATAGCAAGTCTAAACAAAAACCGCTGTAAGCCCTTCTGGGAAGGCCCTACTGTTGTGTTCTGGACATGGGTGTGCATGCTAACATTTTTCCCCCAGATGCTCAGCTTACCCATGTGCTGATTCTGGTGTGACTTCAGGACACACACATGGGCCGTGAATTTGTGTGCACCACCACATCTCCCTGCTTCTGTGCTGATCATCCAGCATGCACAGCTTCCCCGTCTCTCTCCTCGTCCTCCAAAGTAGGTAAATGAAGCATATCTTTTAAGAGCCCCCCCCCCCCCCCCGCACGGCTCAATCTCATTATTTGCAGAAAGCAGCCCCATATATTTTATCTGCAAGAAAGAGAATCGGGGGAAGGAATCTGTCACTTATTTTGCCCCTTCCGTGCTTTCTCAGCCCGCCCTGTGGCACATTTAGTACTGTCTGCTTTTCTGCATTGTTGATCACAGAGAAAAAGACCTTTTTCTTTCTTTCTTTTATAAAGGTTGCACTAGTTATTTCATGCTTTGGTCAAAAAGTCTCCAAGTGCTTCAGAAACAGTAAAGTTCTTGCAGTGCTTCTGTGCACCAGGCCTGGAGTATTTGTTCTGAGTGGTGTTTCACCTGCCTGAACAATCTAAGTCTTAGGGAAAACTGAATCTCTGCCCAAAGCAATCTCATGTAAAGCCAGAGTCTTTTTCCAGGGAAATGGGAAAGAGTTGTTCTCTTGGATGCATATCTGTTGTTCGGTTCCACCTGGACTGAGAGAACCCCACAAGGCTTCTGGACAAGGGACGTGGCAAACTGACATGAAGGCAGGATTAATTAGAAGCAGGTTGCGGTTACCTTGCTGGTCGGTCTTAGCTACTGCAGCTCTTAGAAACAGTAGGACGTGAACCAAAAAAGAAAAAAGATCCAGAGCACCACTGAATCCTTGTACCTTCACACCTGCATCAGTTCAGATCCCTTCCCCAAAAGGTATGAACTGCTCCCATCAGATTCCTCCAAGACCTCTTCTCAGAGGTGTCTGTGGAAATACTACTTTCTAGATCTGCATCTGGTTAGTTTAGTGTTCCTGAGACTTACTGAATTGCAGAATTTCGGAGGTATGGATTTTTGTATTTCTGTGGGTATGGAAATAGGAAGCCTTGTCTGGATAACTCCCCTCTTAGTAGTGGGAACATCATGTTTTGTGTGTGTTTCTCCCATAGGTCTCAGCGTCCCCAACTTTTCCACCCATTCCCAAGATTCTACTCATTTTTACTGGAGCATGGAAGAGCTACCTCTCTAAATTCCAGGTTCTTTTAAAAGGATATTTTGACAGGGCTCCTCAGGTAAACATATGCAGCCATATGTATCATGTGCACTTGTACAAGGTCACCCCTTCCTTGGAAAAAAATTAAGAACAGAACTCCAGTAAAGTTAGCACCTGCAAATTTAATTCACTTGCAGAGTTTATTCTAACACAGAAGTTGGATTTCCGTTATTCTTTGGCGCAGCATACGTGTAGATCCAGTAAGCAATTGCTGAGGAAGAACAGATGTGTGCTCTTTGAAAATGAAACCAAAATAAGAATTAGGACTTCTGACCATCTGCCTGGCTTAATATTATCCAGTTCTGTTTCTCACGTTTAGCATATAGGCTGGCAAATCCCAGTTAGTATAGGTTCCAAGTAATTAAACTTCGTAATATATGTTTGTAACTTTTTTTTAACGTGCCCTCTTAATTGTTCGAGCCCTTTTACTGCAAAACACAGCGCGTTCCTCCATGAACTGGGGAGTTAGCAACCTGCCTTCACGGCAGGGCAGTTTGATAAAGACCAAGCTTCCATTAATTATAAAATCCTTTTAGACTGAGAGAGCCGGAGCCTCAGCCAGGCAAAAGGTTTTAGTTGTAGACCTGTCCCTTCTCCTGGTAACCATCAATATCATGAAGTGACTTTTTTTCAATCTCCCAAGAACGTGTGTTTGTGTGTGTGTGTGCACCTGCACATTTTAATCTACATTTTTTGTATTGTTTGGAAAAGAAAATAAGTTGCATCTCTGAGTCCTCATATGGTTAATCTGCACACAAGCTCCATGAAGGGAAAAAGAATTATTCCTGCTGACGATGGCTAATGTTCCATGAAAATAAAAACGCAAGCTGCTTTGCACCTGGTTTGTTAAAGTGCTGAAGGAGCAATGTTCTCTCCTGGATCTTTGCAGTGGTGTCACTGAGGCCTGCCGTCCGAGGAGCAGCGTGTCCTTCTGCTCCTTCCACAACACACTCTTCCCCACCGTGGCTTGACCAGGGCTGGGACCGCCCTTACTTTGAGGATGGTATGCAGGTCCTACTTATTGCATAGGAAACGCATCTCTGTGTTTGTGCATGAACATATGTGCAGTCACTCAGGGGAAGGGACAAGTCTCTCCCTACCATACTGCCCTTCCCATTCGGGGTTTGTTTCGTCTTGAGTAAAACTGAGCCAAGGGCAGTGGGGATGCTCAGAAAAGCCCCTGAACCCCTTCCCAACATATATCCTAAGTTGTTATTAAGCCAGGAAAGCAAGCTGACACTTGCGTGCTTTCCCAGGAAGCAAGTGTTGCCCTCAGTTAGAAGGCAGGCCCCTGCGCGGTTCTCCCTGCCTCCTCCTCCTCCTGAATTTCAGGATCACAACATAGGCTAGTGGCACTGCGCGGATGTCTCCCTTTCCTCTGGCTGAACTTTGCTCATGGCTTCCAGCTTGCAAAAAGGGGTGTGGACTCTGGGTTCATGTTCCGGCTCATTCTTGCGTGGTTGCAAAGTGTGGCCGGCAGCTTCCCAACCGTGTAACCTGGACACCTGTGCATGCAGCCTGTTGCTCCGAAGAAGGCACTCCAAGTTATGTAAAGGAGGAGGATCCTGGGGTTCTCTGCCTCATTTGAAAAACAAACAAATCCTCAGGCCTTATCAGTTAAGCAGACTTTAAAAATAGGATTGAAAGAGGCAGTAGACTTTGCAGCTTTTTGAAACCCCTACATGTCAGTATATTTTTTCGATGGCCAACTTGTTTAACCCTAAGAGGGGTTCTTTCTGAATTGCACCAACTTAGCTTATCAGGAAGTATATGTTAGAGTTTTGACCACGGCATTTAGCCAAAAAACAAGGCCAGAACAAACAGTGTGCCTCGGCTCAGGGGAAGAAAAACCTTACAGGGTGTTTGAGGGTGCGCATCTGTTTCCTGGGGCCAGGCAGGACTTTGGGGCAGACTTCTAGGGTCCCAGGGTCCTACCTGGCCAGCGGAGCAAGAGGGCTCACAAATGCAGCAGAATTGGCTTGCTGCATTTTGAAGCAAGTGGAGCAGTGTATGCTTAATGAGGAGACCCTGTTGGATCATCAAGTCCAGAACAAAAAAAAAAATCCCTAAGTACACTACAGCCTGGGCTTTACCTCTCCACTGAATTCAAGCGCATTGTTTGCCAGTCCTTTCCCCGTGCAGCAGTTCATCCTGGCTGAGGGACTAGCATCATTGACATTAAAAATTAGTACCTGTGCTGGCTGGGGGCGTGCAGAGAGCAAAAGCTTCCTATGTTGCGCCCTCTCCAGACCTTTCTGCCGTGCTCCCTCCAGCCTCCTTCCTTTAACCCAGTGGACAGACAGGCATCCGCATTGTGTCACCCTTTGCCCAGCAGCAAACACAAGGGTGTTTCAGCACAGAGTTCAGCAGCCTGGGTCCTTAATGCGCATCCTGGTTTGCACAGGGCAGGCGCAGTATAAATGGAAATGGTGCTGCTGAAAATGGTTAATCAAAAATCTTCATTCGTTCTGTGTGTGTGTGTGTGTGTGTGTGTGTGTGTGTGTGTGTGTGTTGCAGCTTTTAGAATGCAGTGCATTATGAGTGTTGGCAGCTAGACAGGAAAATGGCTATGCTGTTTTTTGTTTTGGTCTGGTTGGGTGGCAACCCTGATGGGGTGCCATCGCTGCTGCTTGGCTGGCTGGCATGCCGGCCAGGGCCCGAGAAGCAGAGTAGGCAGGAGTGGCTGTTTGCTCCCCCGCTACTCCCCCCGGATAGGAACCCAGCGCAAGGGAAGAGCAAGCTTCCGGATTGAGGTTTCAGGACAAACCATGGAGACGACTGTCCTTTGTGAAACCTAAACGAAAATTTTTAAATGAGGTTCTTGGAAGGGAATGTTCCAAAGTCCTTCCTCTATCTGCTTCCGCATCCCCAATCCAGCCTGTTCAGTAGAATAATTCAGTGACATTTTATTTACATAAAGCTGTCACGTTTTGGCTAGGATTAGAGGCAAAGTAGTACATTGCGTGACATTCTGTCAGTTTTATGTTGTGAAGAAAGCCATATTGACACTGATGGCTGTTTAACATCCTCCAGATTTTGTTTATGGAGGGAGTGCTCCATTTCGGAAGTGGGCTTGGAGCCCTTCTGCTTGCACGGCCTCCTGAATTTGGCACTGACACGAACCCACCTGCGCTAGGGAAAGGGAACAGATTTCGGTACGCTGAAGAGCAAAGCTTTTAAGCGACTATGGTAGCCACTGCAGTTTCCAAGCAGTGATCCTTTTCATTATATTTTTGTTGCATGCCTGGGCAGACAAAAAGAAGAGTGAGAGGCACCGCTCCTTTTCATTGAAGTCGGCCTGACTCGTTGGGGAAAATCGAGTTCCATTGAAATGAGTAGCCCAGTGTGAATCCATAGGTGCCTTCAAAATCTATTCATTGCAGTGGACTGGATACGTTTGATACCATTAATTTGGAGCAGAGCATGGGAAGATGTTAATCACTGTTAATCAGATAGCAGTGCAGGTCATCCATGGCAGTTGTTTCACCAGTCCTAAACGCATACATCGAAGCAGTGCGCAGGATGAACGTGGAACTGGCAAGAAGGGTGTGGGAACAGAAGTCGGTCCAGACTAGGCAGCAGATGGGTGGCTATTTGGGTAGGCTGGTTGTGGAAGCTCCGCTTTGGGCAGCGGGTGCATAACTCAGCGATGTGAAGTACAGGCTTCGTATGCAGGAGGCCCCAGCCGAACTGGCAGCATCTCCAGCTTAAAAAGAAGTCTTGGTCAAGGGGACGCCTTGCAGATGCAACAGCTCTATTGTTGGAGACCACTGGTGTCAAAAGCTGGGCCCTTTCACAGAGACTGCTTCCCAGGAGCATGATTCTGCTTGCAACCCGGTTTGAAACCAGCTGGTAGGAGGGGCCACAAAATGGCCAGAGTTTTCGTGTGGTCCATGGATCCCCCCCGCCCCCAGATTTGGTGCCAATTCCATGGGATTCAGACTGTGCTCCTTCAAAGTGGTTGTAATTATGTAAAATGTTTAACGTTCCACATTTCATCGGAAGAGATTCCAAGGCCATTTGTAGTAATTAAAACAGCTAACGAGGTTTCTTTCCAGTTTCAGTAACTGAACTCCCCCAAAGCACTGTGCTTCATGTTGGAATCTAAGGCTAGTACTGCTCAGAGTAGAACAAGAGGAAGAGATTTGCCACATACTCCTGTCTTTTGAGCTTATTTTGCTTTAGAGGAGCTGATGTGGAATAGATCCTGCTTAATTCATTGTTAGCTACCCAGGAGACTTCTGAGGTGCTAAGAAGTGGGGCAAGCTTGTGTTACATAAGGATCAATGAAACTTATTTATATTGCTGTTTATTTTATTTTACCCCACTTCCCAGCACCCCAAGATCCAACAAAATAGCTAGCAATCTGTATCCATAAATGCAAATCATATCATCAGAACTTACAGCATTACAAAAGCCATGAACAGCTTCAGGCATTTTTGGGCATGCCCAGTGATATTTTTGTCTCTATCTTTGGACAGAAGTTCTCCAGAATCTCCTGCAAACTCTGATAAAGTTTGATTCGCACTTGTGGGAACCCTGTGAGCACCTTCAGCTGATCAGCCTTTTAGCATCATCTTTAGATCTTTGCACTAAATCGGAAGAGAACTATATGGCACCCAGATGCATGGAGACCTTGATAAATGATACCTATATTGCCTCCTCCCCTGTTTAGGTCTACTTGTGTTGGAGAAAAACAAATGTGTGGATTTGCTGGCTCTTGTAAGGCTGGAAGTCATCAGTATTTTGTAGGTCATTTGGGAAAACCAGGTGCTGAAGTAACTGGAGACGTGGTTTGATGCACCAAGGCTGCTTTGATGTTTGTATGGTGCTATGTAGACCATCGTGGTAGAATACAAGATGGCGCATCATTTTCATTCCAATGCCCCCTTGTGCCTCCCGAAGGCAAGATCAGGCCTACCTAGGGAGAACTTTCAGTAAACAGAGTTCCACAGAGGGAAACAGTGCTGCAAAAGGAAATATTCTCCTGAGGAGAGAAATGTTGCCCATTGTATCCAAGGCCCTGCCTTCCACCTGGCTCACTTCATAAATGGCCAAGGGGTACTGCCACTTTCCTGTGCTACAGTTCCCCAGAAACATCCCCCGCCCCAGCATTGCCAATGCACGTCCATCTTCTGCTTTGAGGAACGTGTTGGTGGACACATGCATTCCACCCTGCCAGGCAGAAAAAGCAGTGTTCCCAAAACAAGCTGGCCTTCCTTTCTCTTTCGTGGGACTTGCTTCCTCGCTCTTCTATATCTTTTCATGTCTGTGCATTGTTAACTGGAGGGTGGGCTTCACTGACAAAGCTATTGTTTTGGAGGTGCCACTTTCTGTCTTGATCTGGGGGCCAAAAGGTACCAGAGTCATCTGCCGTTCCAGTTCCAATGTGATCTCTCAGGCTTTGATCAGAGAGACTCGGAGGCCATAGTTTGGAATCCTTTTTGATGCTTCCATACATAGGACAGTATGGAGGGGGAGAACTCATAATCAGGTCTTTGAATCTCTTGTGAAGATGGCTGGGGAACATTGAAAATGTTCTGGTCTTGCCAAAATGGCCACGGCCACAAAATACGGGCCCTGCTAATGACTGCCATCTCTCTCCCACCTCCAGTGCCCTGGAACAACGTAATATTTTTGACTTTCCAGGCTAACAGAAGCCATTGCTGTTGGGGGGAAGTGAAGCTGCCACCCCTCCCAATGAATAAAAGGGATGAACGTTTCAGTTGTGGCTGAAAGGTGATCTCTTTCCATCTCATAAGATAAAATGGAGAGGAAGAGGAGGATTGTGTGGACCACCCTGGGTTCCTTGCAGAGAAAAAAGGTGGGATTAATATGAAATAGAAGAAAGGGAGAGAGCAGAGGTGTAGAACTTCACGCCTGCAGCCAAATCCGGCCTTCCCGCAGTGCCATGCTGCCCTTCCAGATTGCCTTTCCTTTGGCCCGCAAGAGCTGTTTCGAAATTACATTTTGCCTGCAGGCTGAAAGAGGTAGAACCAAGACAGAGGCTGGCCCCTCTGCTCCAAAGTCCGCAACAGACAAGGCAGCTCAGCCTTTCTGGGATTTTGAGTAAACAGTCAGTGGTTTATCTTCATTACTGGAAGGGAAGGGGAAAGATGCCCAGAGGGGTCATCTTGGTCTTGAAAAGGGGTGACTGTGAGGTTAAAATACTTGTTTATGTCCAATTCCACCATAATAAAACTGAAAGGCTTGGTGGAAGGGGTGTTGTTTTCCCTCTCCGCACTAGTCTGCCTTAGGAGCTTGCATTCATCTTTGTTAATTTATACAGGGGAAGATAGTGAATCTGCAGGAATGAGTTGCTGGCTCTTAGGTTTTCACATGGGTATTTAAAATAATAGCACCTGACAGTTTACGAGTGGGTAAGAGGGTTTTTCTCTCCTGCTTTGGAAAGCAACTTATCGTATGAGTTGTGCAATGCGTATACCTAATTGGCGGAATTAAGCCAACAATGCTCAGTATGGTTTCCGAGGGAGAGAGCAGAAAGAACAAGTAAGTTTGTGAGCAAGGGTGGGCAGATGTGAAATGCAGCGGGGGTCCCTTTTGCTGGATATCGTTCTTATTGAATCTCTCTCCTCCCTGGACGTAGTCTATATAAACTGTCAAAATATTGTCAGGGGATCATGCAGGGACATGTCATTTTATAAAAATCCTCTTTGGCTTTTTAGTAGACCAAAAGCACCAAACCCCGGTCAGTGATGCTTGCAACATATCTGATCTTCGATAGCTCACTATAGAGGTTGAAATTAACCTACAGTTTTAGATGCAGTGAAATGGAACCCTTTGTCTACTTTGCTTTCCTTAATGCGTGCTCTTGTTCTACCATAAGACAATTATGCACTGCAAACGGCTTTCAACGTGCTCAGAAACCTCTCCCTCTCTCTCTCTCCCTCTCCCTCATCCTCCTGCCCCCCCCATTTTTTTTAAGCCTGAACTTCATTTGTTTCATAATTTTGGGATGCTCCAAAAATTACCTTGTTCTCCATATAGAATTATTTACAGGTGGGAGTTCAGAGCAACTGCTGCATGACCTCCTGGCTCATCTCCTCTTCTCCAGTTCAGCACAATTGTCAACTTAAACAGCCTGCGTGCCCCCAGCCCACCTCTCCCCAGGTCTGGGACTTTAATCCCACCATCACAATCTGCTGTGGCCAGGCTTGCAGGGGATGATGGGAGTTGTCTGGTGCACTGGGGAAGTCTAGCCTAGGCAGTTCTTTGCTCTCAGGGCTGCCCAGGCCGTGCTCGATCTGGCCATTAAGGCACCGTGCCTGGAAGGAACCTCCTGAGTTCAATCATTACCAAAGTGATCAAAGAGCGACTTGGTTTAATATGAAATCTTGCTCCTTTTTTATCTCCGCTGTCTTTGCGTGCAGTTGAAGCGATCACTTGTGGATTGTCAAAAAACGGATGCAACGCTGCATGTGCCACTTTGTATAACTGACCGTAATTTGACTAGAAATGGGATGCTGTTCTCCACGGCGAGGAAAAGCACGGCTAAGCGTCCTGTATGATTGCTCACTCTGCTGTCCAGGTGCTAACCATCGATGGTCAACTTCAAGGCCACGGCGCCACTTCTGACGGTCCTTTCTCTTTAAAGCAGTCTTGGACTGGACTGCCCTTTGAACAGAGACAGGTTCACATGATCATGACGACTGAAAGAAGCCACAGTGGCTGGCCAGATTTCTCTACCTATTCACACCTGCATGGCTTCCCATGTTGTCTGAAACCAGGTGGCATGGGTTGTTTGGGGTGGGCCACAACCCTGAAATAACCCATGGGCTGTGGATTACAGGTAATTAGGAGAATCCACCTGGCGTGCCTGTTGAAGGCAACAAGTCTCTTCCTTGCCATGTCTATGCAGACCAGAACATGGTCTTCAAGTTGAAGATTGTCTTCTGTCAAGTGGAACCCATGTTCACCGTACATACAGCTGGCCTGATCAGAGATGGACGGAGCATTTGCCCTTAGCACATGCTGCAATCAGCCATTGTCAGTAGATAAGTCACCAGGATCCTCTCTGGGGAACATCCTCTCTGCCAGTGCCCACCTGCCTTGCGCCAGCTGGTTTTGGCAAAGTGTTTATTTCGGCTTGGACTAGTGAGAACTGTTACCAGTAACGTTCTCCTTTCTCCACTTGGCTTCAGCACTCATTGTTTCAGTTGAAACACTGCTGCTGGCATGTGTCCTGCAGAATTATAGGGCAGCCCCGAGAGCCGTTGCCTTCCGCGTTCAGCAGATGCACCTCCGGCACTGGGGGCACTCATTCTTGCCAAGTAGCCGGAGAGCTGGACACTTGAACCCCAGCATGGGTCAGCGTTAGCCAGCTTCTCCCAAACCAGGCTCCTCCCGCTGCTTGGTCCCTGTAACCCCTCCGAAGATGACAGAGCCTGGCGCCCTGACAGTTCGGCAATGAGCTTTAATTGAGGCTACGGAATGTTTGCCTCGTGTTGTTCTTTCGGCCTCCTTATTTCATGGCTGTCACTATCTGTTTTCTACGTATTCGAAAAGATTAGCTTATTGACAGGTGCCTTGATTCAGTGGTAATAAACTTGTGGATTCCTTAGAGCCCAGGGAAGGTCGGTACAATTATCACCTTGGTCAGCATTCATTAATTGGAGGGGCCTGTGAATGGTGAGTGTTGAACTAAATGGCAGATAATTCTCAAGCAGACACCTTGAAAACTGTGTGTCTTCCATAGTCTTATCCTTAAACTTTGGAGATGCTGGCTCTGTGGGGGCGAGCTTGGCCCATACCTTGCAGTGAAATCCAGTCCTGTTTTTTAAAACGTTGTCTTTATATTGTTGCTGTTAAATGCCTGGGAAATACTAAATGAAGGGCAGTTTAGAAATACAACCTGCAATTCAGGGGTGGGCAATTTTTGTGTTGTGGTGCCGATTCAGGGCTATTATAGACCACAGAAAATTACTGTTGGTGACTCCAGTTCTGTCTGAAAGCTCAACAGTGTGCTGACCCCAGCCCGCTCTCAGACTTGCCTCTCAGGTGGGCCATACAACCAAAAATAGCTCCCAAACTGAAAAGCAGTAAGTACAATTTTATTTTATCGTTTGCAAGCCGTGTTCTTTTAAAATGGAAGAAAAAAGCCACCGTCTTTTTAGAACAAAATGCAACAATTATATTAATATTTTATAAAATGACCATAAACCTTTCAGACTGCTTGCACTAGCTTCTTACTGTCCTCTGTTCCTTCCCTCATATACATGCATATATATCCCCCCTAGGCCTCTTCTTCCCAAAATTTCTCCACAAAATGTGTACAGGCCTGTTTGTAAAAATAACTGCGAGTATCCCACAAAAAAGGCAGTTGAGAGGCTGAGTCGCTTGCTCTCTGACTTTGGAGGCAGGGTAGAAGCTGAATGATTCAGGTTGGAGCTGCTCGTTCAGAATCTTTTGTCCGTCGAGGTGGGAAGTGATGGCAGGCCATATTAGGGGTTTTAAGAGCGGCCGTCACCGTCAAGGAGAGCAGAGACCCTCGGATGCGGCTTCTGTATGACATCTGTCAGCAGAAATGCTTGCTTGCTTGCCTTCCTCTCTCCTCCCTCTCCTCCCATGCACCCTCACCATCCGT
Organism: Varanus komodoensis; assembly: GCF_004798865.1. Lineage (NCBI taxonomy): Eukaryota > Metazoa > Chordata > Lepidosauria > Squamata > Varanidae > Varanus > Varanus komodoensis. The sequence continues at coordinate 16,361,409 of NW_025335587.1, forward strand.
AAGTGGTTGATGGGGCTCTTGTCTCTCTACTCGAGTAATTGCCTATCACGGCTCTTTCTCTCCATTAACTAAACTTCCCACCCCGCAAACGATCCCTGCCTAACTTGCTCAGCGACAATTTCTCCGCCTCTCTCTCTCTCTCTCTCTCTCTCTCTGCTTACGTTGCTGGACCTATGGGCAGAAAGGCCTAACCTGGCCGATGTGCTCAGAGATGAATTGCCCTGGCAGTTGTCGGCGTTGTGTTTCTGGCATCCTTGTGAATGGTGGTCCTGCGCAGCATTGAAGCAAACCTTGCGGCAAGCGTGGCGTTTAATGGAGGGAAGGGCTGCAAGTTGCGAGGCTGCAGGGTTATTGATTGTTGAATGTACAAAACTGTTGCAAGCACTGTGTTTGAGTTGGGAGCAGCTTGCTAAGCCCCTGTGATTTGGAGGGTCAACACTGGCATGATCCAGCATTTCTGCCACCAAACTTAAGGACCCAGGGAACTTGGTTTCTCATCCCCACTCAAAGGGTGGGTTCTTGTTAAAGGCCATCGGCAAGTCCTTGGTCTCTCTTCTCTCTGTGGTCTTGGACAAAGGATGCTGTTCTCTATGACCTGCTACTCTGGTAATTTCCAACAGGAGCTGGCTGGGAATTATGGGAATTGTAGTCCCACACATCTGGAACTTGGGGAAGGTTGTGCCACAAGATCCCTTTTTAAGTAGAGACACCAGGGACTGGCTCTGTAAAGACCCTCTGCATGCGAAGCAGATGCAATCTCATTGCCTCTCTTTTTCTAATGGGACTCAAAATTTCACAGTTATCTTTCCAATTAAGCTCTTCCTGGTCTCCGTTAAGTGTAATATAGCAAACTGGGTGAGTCCTCCTGCCCATCTTCCCCACCTGTGATATGATGAACTTGATGATGGTGTACAGCCCATATCCCAAATGCACTGTATGTCTGCACTTTGAATACTGTGTACAGTTCTGGTCACTGCACCCAAAGAAGAGTGTGGAGTTGGAAAAAGGGCAGAAAAGGGCAGCTAAAATGATAAAGGATCGTAGCAACCCTGGTCTGAAAAGGGTACGGCACCTGGGATTATTTAGCTCAGGGAAAACGGCAAGCAAAGGGAGACATGGTAGTGGGGTACAGGATTATGCCTGGTGGGGAGAGAGTGGAGAAGGGAGCGTTGTTCTCCTCCTCCTATGACGCTGGACCCCAGTGGAGTCACCCCATGAAGCTGACTGCTGGGCGATTCAGGAAGGGCTTCTTCATATGCAGATGGTTAAGCTGTGGGATTCAGTTCCGTGCGATGTAGTGATGCCCCCTTTGGTCTGCTTGAACGGGGGACAGGGCAGATTCATGGAGGAGGCTGCCACCAGTGTCAGAGACGGCATGATCACATACACCAGTTGCTGGGTAATACAGACAGGAGGGAGCAGTTGTTCCCGTGTCTTGCTTGCAGGTTTCTGTATGTGGCTGTTTGGCTGCTGAGAAGAGAATGCTGGTTGAGACAGACCCTTCATCTGATCTGGCGCAGTGTTCTTACAAACTGGCGTAGTTTACAAGGCACTTGTAAGGATGGGTGAGACGATACACGTGCAGAACTATCGTGGCCCCTTAAAGAAATTTCTGCAGAAGGAGCATTGCTGATGGTTGTTTAGCCCAGCTCAGCCCGTTGGTCCATCTAGGTCAGCATCGTTTGCGTCCGAAGTGGATTGCAGCACATGAAAACTGATGTCATAATGAATTGGTTCGTTTTTAAGGTGCCGCAAGGCCTTTGTTCTTCTGCTGGGACTCTCCAGCGTCTGAGGCACAGAAAGCTCATTTTCCCTGCTAATGGAGAACTTTTCAACACGAGATGCCCGGATCTTATGCATACACAGCATGCGCTCAGCCACTGACCTATGCCCCTTTCCGTTATTACTTTCAGTAAGCTGACCTGCAGGTTACTAGGTTGCTTCACAGACAGGAAAAGAATGTTGACATCTCTGGGAGTGATTTCAAATCCTTAAAATGCCATGGAAAAAGTGGCACATTTTTTTCTGATGGCTTCCTGGGATACAACCCCAGAACCTCATCTCATTTCTGTTTCCTTTAAATGCAAATACAATTTTTAAAAATAGTAAAAAATATTGTGTTGTAGAATGTTCCTGCTCAGGATGTTAGCTAGCCAAACATGTCTTTTTTCATGATGCTCTGTTTAGTTCCCACTGCCCAGATTTTAGTCTGTAAAATCCCACTCCAGTAACCCCTTCCCAAACCATCTTTCACTGGGGAGAAGTTGACTAAACAAAAGAGAAAACAGAAAATTAAAATGCAGAGGAAAAGCAGCAGGTTTTTCAACAGGCTTTCCGTGCTGCCTGAATTCAACCCCTTGGTTCTCTGCATCGGGTCCACCAAGACTTCCTGTGCTGCCCGGAGCCCTTCTGCTCGCACCCTTTGCTTTCCTCCACGTAGGAGAAGGGAGAGGGAGCAGGTCAATGACTCATAACTGAACTGGTGATGTGCACACTCCTCAGGCTGGCAATGCCACTCTTCCATGGCCTTTCTCCCTCAGGGAAGGCCGGGGTGAGCAGCGCCAACGCCCAGCTGAGCTGCTTGCTTCCGGTTGCTCCCACTTTGCTCCCTGTTCCCGTTGCCTGGCAGGAGGGTTGAGTGGCACTGACGCAGTGGGGAATGCTACTTCAGTGCCTTTGTTTACACGCTGCCTTTGCAAAGGGCTGAGGAAAGCCGGCTTAGTGTTGGTGCATGCATGTTGCATTCATTGTGTTCAGTTCTGGGCCCCTCGTTACGAGAATGATAGAGCCAGGTTGGAGTCAGTGCAGCGCAGGGCCACAAGGATGGTGGCCGGTTTGCAGGGGAAGCCGTATGAGGCGAGACTGAGGGAGCTGGGTCTCTTCAGCCTGGAGAAGAGGAGACTCCGAGGGGATCTCTTGGCGACATGCGTGACAGGGTGTCACACGGAGGTGGGGAGAGACCTGTTCTCCCCTGCAGAGGAGGGCAGGACATGCTCCAACGGAGCCAAACTCAGGGAACCGAGGTTCAATTTGGATGCCCGGAAGCACTTCCTGACAGTCAGGACCCCAAGGGTGTGGCATGGGCTTCCACGGGAGGTGGTTGAGGTCCCAGCGGTGAGGGTGTTCAAGGACAGGCACATGGAAGGCATGTCATGAGTGGAGCTGGGGGTCAGACTAGATAGCCTGGGAGGCCCCGTCTGCCTCGCTCTGTTTCTGTGTGCATGTGTGTGTGAAGGGAGCGTGTCTGAAAACATGTGGGAACCATACGCAGGCTGGCAGTGGACTCTAGACAAAAAAGTTTTCCTCTCCCTCCACCAAACCCAAGTACCTGGTGTCTGCCAGTGAGAAAATTACATTTATTTCATCAGGGAGAAAAAGGCAAAGGTGGATTGAGGAGAGAGCAGAGTGAGCTATTTATTAGCTCTAAGTTTGTTATTGGTGTTAATTTTGCAGCAAATGCTGATTTTTCCTTTTCAAACTGCTGAGACTTTGAGAGCATTTAGTAATGCCCTCTTATTTGATGCTCTTAATTAGTTTGGATTAATCAGTTCTTGTAAGCTGCCATATCCAGCCGTGTGGGGATAACCATTTTTGGTTGTACTTTGCCTTTTACAAAAAAAAGAAAAGGAAAGGGGAAAAAAAGAGCAGCACATTGCATTAATAAAGGCTTTTATTTGTTGAGCAAAAAATGCTTCCATGTGACGCTCGAGGGAGCAGTCTGGAAAGACCTGACCACTGAGCATCTGGGTCATCCTTGCAAAACATCTGTGATCTCTGTAGTTAAGTTCCTTCCCCTTTCTGGTCAAAATGGACAAGTTAGCCCTATTTGTCCATTAAGGGAGAAAATCCCAAAATAACAGCCAGGAATCCTTTATTACCCCACTAAAAAGCCAGAAAGAAGTTGAAAAGCTGTCAAAATTCTCACTGGGTGGATGTTAAGCAAAAACGAAAAAGTGTGAAAGAAATGTATGTTAGGGAACAGTCATCTTGGTTCCCATATGAAGTTTTCAGCAATTTTACGATGGCAGTAGAAGGGGTGTTAGGGTTAGGGTTACAAAAATAGCCCATGTTTGGTCCTAAAGCCCCTGTGAGAAAGAAGCAATGACTTGCCCTCCTCTGGAATATTTAAAAATGTGCAGTTGTTCAGTTCTGTCTGCCTTGTGAGGCAGTGTAGATGTACACACACACACTTGGCGGTCCTTCTGTTGGGAAGTCTAGAGATGAATCCCCCAAAAGTACAGCGAGAAGAGGCAATGGGTTTACAAATACAGACCTACCTCCAGAGGAATGCTGTATTATATAAAAGCCTCTGTAGACATACTGGACCATAGAAAGAGTCATGCAAAAAGTACTTTTTGATTGGACTGTAGGGATTGGGCCCACTTCTTCCACAATGTGGCATTGCTAACCAGGTATTTCAGAATCTAAACTGGAAGAAGAGGCAGGGTGGGAATGCTTAGCTGCAGTGCCAAGGCTAATGAGCTTCAAGAGAAGCCAGGAGGTTGGTAAGAACCTCTGACTGTTACAGTGAGAAACATGGTGGAACAGGGAGGGTCAGAGGTAGAAGGGTGCACCGATTAAGCAATGTCCTGTATGCCCACCATCTGGCTCACAGACAGTGTGAACATCCCTGAGGGTGGAGCCAGCTATGATTGGTGGCGAAGGGAGGAGATCAGTTTGGAATCCACCCCTGGTGTGGGTAAGAACTAACTCCCCAGAGGAGAGGTTTTTTTACTCAATGGATGCTTCTTGCCAGCAGCTTTTACATTGCTCTCTTTGCACCGCAAAGCCAGTAGTGGCAGGCCAGCTTTAAAATAATAAATATTGCAGCTGGAAACTTCATTCTGATCTTCTGGGAAGGGAAAAGGAGTAGAGTTGGGGAGGGGGGAGAAAGAGGGATCACTCCATGGGATACCCAGCTGACACCCTTTTGCTTGAGTGGGTTGAGGTGGAGTTGTGCTGAATTCCACTAACACTGACATGGCTCCAAAATCCACCCCCGAGCAGAACTAATGGACGCTGAAATTAGATAAGCAACCAGCTTTCGGGTGGCTGGCAGCTTTAAAAGGGAATTGAACACAATCACGGGGAAGGAAAGGTCTGCTGAAGGCTGGTTGTCCAGATAACTAAATGGAGCCTTCATATTCAGGAGCAGTCTATCACTGTGGTACTGGAACCAGGGCTTACAGGGTTGAAGTGCCAGTACGTTTTGATTAGCAGGGAGTACTGCATCATCTCTGATGCCCCTCGGGCCTCTTTGCTCCCTTTGTGTTTCACTGTACCCTTCAAAGTAGTTAGAGAAATTTATTTGTCCACTGCCCTTGTTGTAATATAAGGTATTTTGGGGGAGCTTGGTCTTGAATGAGCAATGAAGACCCATTTGTAAGGAAGAAATACTCCTTTTACAAACTTCTGTTCTGGTTTGCTGACTTCAAGATCACATTTTTCTCCATGATGCTGGGAAAAGAAATTTTGAGAAATTTTGAGTTGGGAGAGTGGGGACCAGTTCTATTCCTCTCTTCTCCCTCTCCTCAAGAAATGTTCCATTTTTATTATGATTATTATGATTTCAAAGAAGACTTTATCCCTGATATGAAAAGTAGCCAGGAGAAGACAAAGCACACAATCGTTTTCATCTCCTCGGTAACTCTCTCCTTTGCATTTCTCCTAAGCGGTGAAAAGTAAATTAATTAATTTTTTGAAAGTGAGCAAAGGCAGATCAAGACATTATTTACAATGCATGAGGTCCAAGATCACAGTAAACAGTGAATTCCCATGTGCTTCCTCTAGACTTCTTTTTTCCCGTGCAATTTCAGATCTTCCAGCCAAAGTCCACTATACTTCCCTTTGCTCACTCATTATTCTATGATTATCCGATTTTCTTAATAAATTTGGTACTGCGCTTTGTGCTGTTGCCTTTTGGCACTGTGTTACGTGCCTGCGTGTGTTCGTACAAATGCATATATGCACACACAGATCAATGTGGCTGCCTGTATTTCGGCTTCTCTTTGGAGGCATGTCTGCAGTGACTGCAATAATTAGCACCCAGACTTCAAAACTGATTGAGACATCGCTGTTGGGGAGCATTGAACAAACATCTCTGTGTTGGTGGGTTTCTTGGAGGCTCTGGTACCACTGTGGAAAGCAGAGTGCGGGACTTGAGTAGGTTTGTGGTTTGATTCAGCAGGACCTCCTCTTGTGTGCACCCCCCCCCCCCCGTCTGTTCCTTCCCTTTCTCTCTCCCTCTCCCTC